>NC_133658.1:24531220-24834431 GCF_037893015.1 Macrotis lagotis
TCTGGGGGTTCAGTGAACTTGGATAGGAGAAAATTTATTTTCACTAATCTTTGGTTTCCTTTATAATACCCTATTTTATCCATTTAAAAAATATTCTCAGAACATCATGGGTTTTACTAGACAACAAAGGGTTCCACTCTTAAAAAAATGGTTACGAAGTCTTCATTTTGTTGATCCTTCCCTTTTTTTTTTTAACATCACAGCATTCTTGATATGTTTGCTCACCCCTCCCTGTTCTCCCTCACCTGCTCCCAAATTGAATTTCTCCCTGTAACAAACAAAGCAGTTAAACAAAAACAGCCAATACAGTGACTGGGCCCCAGAATCAAACCTTCATTGTAACCAAAGAAGCAACTTAGCAAAAATAAATGGGTGTGCTTGTCTCAGAATACATGTACTGTCCGTCCGCCCTCCTCATCTCTTGTCTTTCTCCCTCAAAACAAGGAAAGTGTGTGTGTGTGTGTGTGTGTGTGTGTGTGTCTGTGTCTGTAGTTCACTCTCTGTCCTCTGGAACTGGTTTTTCTGGGTTTCCCAGGCTGGCTTCTAGTCACCTTTTCAATTTATGGCCTTGGACAGCTAGGTGGTATAGTGGATTAGGCACCAGCCTTGGAGTCAGGAGTACCTGGGTTCAAATCCAGCCTCAGACACTTAATAATTACCTAGCCCTGTGGACTTGGGCAAGCCACTTAACCCCATTTGCCTTGCAAACCCCCCCCCTCCAAAAAAAAATCAATTTATGGCCTAGCCCAGAGAGATGGCACTGTGTCCTCTGCCAGAGCCTAGAATCCAGCCCCTGGGACTTGATCCAGAGTGAGTCAACCCACAGCTCCCACTTCCTTGGGAGCCTGACAAGAATGGAACAGGAAATATGGCCTCTTCTGACTTGTCTCTTTTCAGTCTGCAGACAGAGACCCAGCCTGTCTGCGTTTTGGCTCTCCCTGCACACTGTTCCTGACAGCCAGAGCTGCAGGGGGCCTTGAAGGCCATTTCATCCAGCCCACTGTGGTAGTCAAGGTCCAGGTGGCCACAGATATGGGCCCAGGCTTCTGACTTTCACTGATTAGACACTAAGAGAGGCTTATTGAATATTGGACTGTTCCAAACTGATTCCAGACTGGATCTCATCCTACTTTGGGGGAGCTTCTTAAGAGTAGTTTGGATCCCCTAGGAACTGGACTCAAGCTTCCTTGCCCAGGTCCTTTGATTGTGCTGATAGAAGTGCTGCACCAGGGCACTGCTCACACATCAGCCTGTGCAGCCAAAAGCCGAGTTGGAGCAAATCTAAGGTTGGCATTGACCACATGCTTCTTCCACGACCATCTCGCTGATGTCTTTCCCCCTTCCCTTTCTGATTGTTCTGGCTTCTCCTTTTAGGACACAGCTTCCAGCAACTATGGTCCACGCATTTCTGATCCACACGCTGAGTCCCCCAGCTTCTGGAGATGCTGCCTTTTGCCGAGTACTGTACTCTCGAGTGTTTGGGTCAGAGAGATCCCCAGCCGACCCCAGGCCTCATGGCCCAGAGAGGGACAGGTTGCTAAGGAAGGAGCAGCTGCTGGCTGTAGCAAGGTAAGTAGAAACCCCCAGCTCTGCCCAACTCCTCACTTGTCATTCATCTAGCCCTCTCAGGTTCTCTTCTGCAGCTCACTTCCCTCCCAATGACCCTGGCAGATGGGGGTACCCATTTTATAGATCTAGAAATGGGGGCTCAATGCAACGAGGTCATTGGCAGGTATCCAAACCCAGTTCTGCTGATTGCAAGTTCTGGGTTCTTTCCACTCCACAAGTAGGAAGGTAAATCCCCCTCAAGAAAAATTAGAAGATGCTTTCCAGAGTCAGATATAAGTTCTTTGGAATTTCTCCAGTGGCAGTTTAATGACTATTTATTTTTAATCTGGATCAGTTTAAATTGTACTGAAACCCAACTGGGTCTTAGGGAGTCCCAGGGGTGGAAGGCAGTTTTAGTGGGAAGAATGGCCCTTTTGTAGAGGCAGACATGGTGCTGCCCTTCCGTGTCCTGCCTTGCCCCCTCTATCCTTTCATCAGGGCTTGGCCACCTAGCCCATAGCCCCAAACTCTGAGGGCCCCCGGAACTTAGGGTGATGCCACTGGGCCTTCTCTATAAACTAGAGGCTCAGGGGTGGGCTTAGGCCCTCTCAGGGTGGTAGACAAGCCCTGGAGTCTTGCTGACATGTGTTCACACTGAACACATGTCTGATACAGAAGCAGTGGGAGGAACATCCCTCATATTTGTTTTGATGGCCTTAAAGGGCTCTCAGGAGTACTTAGGACTGGTTTTTCCCATTTGACAGATGGAGGAATTATTCTCTAGGGGATCCACGGGACTGACTCTGAGTGACCAGTTGGCAGAGCTCTTGGTACTGCTCTCAGGCACATGTTCAGACCAGGGTGGAAGGGGATGCAGTGCTTTTGTTTTTGCAAGGCAATAGGGTTAAGTGACTTGCCCAAGATCACACAGCTAGGTAATTGTCTGAGGCTGGATTTAAACTCAGGGCCTCCTGACTCCAGGGTCAGTGCTCTATCCACTGTGCCACCCAGCTGCCCCAAGGGGTACTGTTTTACTCTTTGGTCAGAGGATGTCTCCTGGAAGTGGGTGGCCCTTCCCCATGAGACCATCCCTCTCCCATGGGCCTGAATTCTGTTCCTCCCTCAGACAGGCGGAGTCAGCATGTAAGCTGCTGCAGCAGGCATCAGGCCGGCCTCCCATGGATCTCCTCCCCCAGTCCTCAGATGAGCCCATCCCCCTCCATGATGCTCCTTCCGGGGTCTTCCGCCTTCGACCTGGGGACCCTTTCCAGGAAGCCAAGGTGGTGGTGTGGCTTGGGTTCCTCTCCCTGGGTTGTGCCTTGGTTTGTGAACCCCACGAAAATCTGCTGCTAGCTGAAAGCACCTTGTGCCTGCTCAGCCGTCTTCTCCTGGATCACCTGAAGCTGCTGTCCTCTAGCAGCGACATCCTCCTCCGTGCAGACCGTGTCGAGATCATCCTCAACCACTTCCTTCCTCAGGGCCAGCTGCTTTTTCTCAATGACCAGTTTGTTCAGGGATTGGAGAAAGAACTGAGTGCTAGCTTGACCAGGTGAGGGACTCTCACGGACAGTCAGGTGAGGTCTGAAGCTGAGAATGTGCCCTGCCACTGACCCAGGCTGCCCTTTCAGGGTGGGCTCTGCCACTTAGCTCCTCTCTCTGCAGGCAAAGTCCATGGGTTCTTGGGAGAAGGGCAGGACTGGAAAGTCCAAGTTCTCTGCTACCACTCCCACTGCATCCTGAGGATGGCTCCCTTCTCTGCCCTTTTTATCCATGTGGGCATGGGTTGTCCCTTCCCATTCTGAACTCGGGATTAACTGGAAAGGCTGGAGCCCCCAGCATCCTCTTCCTATGATGTGGATACAAATACCGGCTCTCTTGTAAGATGACCAGGCTGCCTTCTTTTCTGGAGACATCAGGGATGCCTCATAGGCCCTTCTTCTCCTGTGCATGTCGTCATGGATGATATGTTCCAGGCTTCTCTCTGGCACACATCTCTCCATTGTTTTGAAGCACTCTTAAATGGAGTCCTAAGTTACCTAGATGGCACCTCCCCAGAATCCAGGGACCACCTGAGAATCGTCCACAGTGATACCTGTGGAAGAGGCATATTGGGAAGGGTCTCCAGGCTGACTGGAAGGTAATGGCTGATGCTGGACATGCAATGGTTGGAGACTGGTTTTTACCACTGCAGTGTGTCTGAACTTGTATTTTTGTGGCTGCTTCCTTGGGCACGCATTGTCTTCTCTGTTAAAATGGAAGCTCCCTGAGGGCAGGCAATGGTTTCATTTTTTTTTTTTATTAGACCTGGCACCTGCTGGGGATTAATAAAAGTTGGTGGATTTATTGGGCATCCTCATGGAAGGTCCGGATGCACCTGCCTGTTTAGGATTCTTGGACCTGAAAGGTCATTGAGTCCAGGCGTCCTTAGCCTGGACTCCAGGAACTTTTACCACTGAGTTTTAATGGAATTAATTCCCTTTATGACCCCAGGGTCCATAGGCTTTCCCAGACTGCCAGAAAACAGAAAAGGGGAAGGAGCCCCCAGCCCTTCATGCCTTTATTTCACAGATGAGGAAACTGATGCTTCCAAAGATGGAGTGACTTTTCCAAGTTCAGAGTTAGTGACAGCAGAGATGGAATGCCAGATGGGCTGCTCCGGCCTCCAGTTGCACATTCCTTCTGACCTTTGCACAGTCTTCTCTCCTAGGCTAGAGTTGGCACTTTCTAGTGGTGGTCACCAATCACATTTGGTGTTTGCCTCTTGAGGGGAAGGAGGGAGGGATTTTAACTTCAGTACCTCTGCTGAACTGGTGGAAATGTAATTTTAGATATAGGTTGGGCAGGCTTCCTCAGGGAGCAGTCCTTTAGACCCAGGGGGAAGAGGATGAAAGATAAGAGAAGAATAAAGGTCCTTCCTACAGTTGAACAGGAAAGAATCCCTGCCAAGGAACTGGGTCAATTGTATCACACTTGCCATTCTGGGGCGGATGTCGACACCATAGTCCAGAGGCCACAGGGACAGCCTTGGGCACCTGGAGCTTTCCTAGTAGTGAGGTCCGTTGAAGTTTAAAGGTCTGTGATTTCATCTGGGCCCAATCACAGCTCTCTATATACTTAGCATAAAGGTTTTAGGGGGAACTATAACCAAAGCTTGTGTCTTGAGTAGAGCCTGATTGGAGACAGTCCAGGGCTAAGCTCCTGGTTGGCGACTCCCCTGGCCAGCCCAGCCTTCTAGGACATGTGGTCCACTCCACCTGTGGCCATCAGACCCAGATGGAGGAGATTAGGGATTGGGAGGCCCAAGAAGCTTGTTCCTGGGATTGAAATGAACCGTGAGCATTGTTTGATGCTCTAAACCCAAACTGTTTTGATGCAACTGGATCTGGAGTTTGCCACCTAGGACTCTGGATCTTTTTTTTTTTTTTTAGGTTTTTGCAAGGCAGATGGGGTTAAGTGGCTTGCCCAAGGCCACACAGCTAGGTCATTATGAAGTGTCTGAGATGGATTTGAACTCAGGTCCTCCTGACTCCAGGGCCGGTGCTTTTTCCAGTGTGCCACCTAGGACTCTGGATCTTGAGGGGATTAATAAGTGTTTTTGGACTGCCAGATACAGGAGTTCATCTGAGGAAGATGATAAGTCGGTAATGCAGGAGTGGGCTTTACCAGCTAGAAGCCCAGAGGAGCCTCCAGCAGCTGGGAACGTCTATTCAGCAAGCACTTCCCGGATGAATAACAGGCCTGTGTTTGCAGAAGCCGAACAGTGTCCGGGGTCAGGGAAGGAAGAGCTTGTTCGTGGTGAGAGAAATGAGGGACAGGCAGCTGGGGCTTTCCTAAAGAGAGTTGGGATCCTGAGATGCGGAGGCGACCAAGGGAGCGCATCCCAGGCGCTAGGGGTGGCTCCGACAAAGGTCCAGAACGGGGAGGTGAACTTGGCGTGCCGGCCGAGGAGAGGGTGGGAGGGAAACCGAGTCTCAGAAGCTGCTCCCTGCTGGGCTTCTGCGCTGGGCCCGGTCACTTCCTGTTGTCCACCAGGGCCTCGCCTCTCTTCCTCATGCTCCGTTTTGCCACTTCCTGCTGCTTCTCTAGGTGCAGGGGCCTCTAGGGATCTCCATACAGAGATCATTTATTCAAACTTATCATTAATGACTCCAAAGCTGTCTCTGAGGGCCATTAGTGGGGTGACAGGTGGAGCCCTGGATGGGGCTTCAGAAAGTTTGATTCATTTATTTAGCTGTGATCCTGGGCAGGTCATTTTACTTCCTTCACCTCCGACCAACTGTGCGATGTCTGACGGCCGCCCCTGCCCCCAGCTCAGCTCCTCCTTGGTCATGTCTGGACTGTCGCCCTGCCGCCAGCCTCCCCTTCGGTCCTGCCTCCGCACGCCTGGGCACAGGCCCAGCCCGGGCACTGCCTTGCCCAGGCGGCCCTCGGGGCTGCCCCTTAGCCCCGGCGCGAGCTTTAAAGCCCTTCGGGTCTCGGCCTCTGAGTCGTCCCCATCCTGCTGGCTCTAGTCTGACCGTCCGTCCGCTTGTCTGTCCTGCCCGCCCTCCTGCCCGCTTCTCTGCCCTCCTGCCCGCCCGCCTCTCTGCCCTGCTGCCCGCCCGCCTCTCTGCCCTCCTGCCTCTCTGCCCTCCTGCCCGCCCGCCTCTCTGCCCTCCTGCCCGCCCGCCTCTCTGCCCTCCTGCCCGCCCGCCTCTCTGCCCTCCTGCCCGCCCGCCTGCCCGCCCGCCTCTCTGCCCTGCCTCTGCCTCCTGGACTCCCCCGCTTCCCTCAGGGACTCCGGGAGCCCTTCCCAGGCCTTCTCGGACGGGGGACGCTTCCCCGGAAGATCGCTCGGTGGCGCGTGGTTCATTCCCCGCACCGGGCCTTCCCCAGCAGCAGAGCGGCCGCCCGAGGCCCCTGCCCGCACCGGCCCAGGCCCAGTGAGCCGCAGACTAGGGGTGGCTGATGGGGTCTGACCGAGGAGGCCGTTCTTGGGCCGCGGCCGGCCGGGCCCGGCTCGGGGGCCCCGGAGCGCTTAGAGGGGCCGCGCGGAGGCTGCCGGGAGCCCTCCCGGGCTGGGCTGGGGGGGGGCGTGACGTCACGGCGGGGAGCTCGGGGCGGGGCCCGGAGGCGGCCCGGGGCGGGCAGGTGCCCGAGGCCGGGCCTTCTGGGGAGGTCACCCTGGCGCCCCCCCCCCCCCCCCCCCCCCCCCCGCTGCCCCGGGCTCCCGCCCAGGCCTCGGGGAGGTCACCCTGGCCCCCTCCCCCACCCGCGCCTCCGCGGCCCCGCCCACGGCCAGCCGGCCAATGGCAGGGGGCCTCGAGGGCGGGCGCGAGCCGCGGCGCCCCGCCCCGCCCCGGCCCCGCCCCCTGCCCGCCCCGGCCCCGCCCCTGCCCCTCCCGCCGCGCGGGCCTGCGCTGGGCTCGGCCTCCGCCGCCGCCGCCGCCGCCACCTCCTCGGCCCCCGCAGCGCCCCGGCCTCCGCCGCAGGTAAGCGGGGCGGCGCCCCGGGCCCAACCCCGGCCCGCAGCGCCCGGGGGAAGCGGAGGCCCCGGGCGCGCCGAGGCCCCCAGGCCCGGCGGAGCCCCCGGGCAGCCGCCCGGCCCGGCCCGGCCCGCGCTCTCGAGCCCCGGCCTGTCGGGGAGGGTCCGCGGGCGCCGGCCAAGGGCCTCCCCGGTGACCTCCCCTGGCCCGGGCCGGGCCGGGCACCCCCGGGGACAGGCGGCGACGCCCCGGGGAGGCCGAACGGAGCAGCGGCACCCCTGGCCAGGACGGCCCGGGGCACGGCGTCAGGACCGGCCCAGGCCTGCCAGAAGACGGCCCCGCTGCCGCGGCCAAGGTCGCCCTCGGACGGCCCGGGACGGCTCGGGTGTCGGCTGGACCGGGTGGCCTCTGAGGTTCCTTCCAACTCCGACATTCTGTAATTGGTTTGAAAGGGATCAGAGGTCATTTGGTCCAGCCCGCTGCCTCCGCGCCAGATGGCCCAGCCGGCCCGGACTGCACTGGATGTTGTCGGCAGAAGAGAAAAGCAGGGTCTAGGGGCCCCCCTCAGCTGCCGCGTCCCCCCGACCTCCCGGGCCCAGGACGCCTCCCTAGCTGCTTCTCCATCCCTGCCGGGATTGGCCGCAGCTGCGCCAGCACTTTACCCTCATGAGTTTTTGTTCTAGAATCTAAAAGGAACTTAGCTCAAGTTACCCAACTCTCCGCCCCCCCCCCCCCCCAGAGGCAGAAGAGAAGGGAGCTTCCCAAGGTCACCCAGCCGCCGGCGTCAGGGCCGGACTCCAAAGAGCCCGTTCCTTTCCCCTTCAGGATCTGAGGGGCCATGCCCCTGGCAGAGGAACGGACCGAGCAGTACATTCGCTTCCATCTCAGCGACTTCTTCCGCATCGATGTCTTGGAGATACTGTCCCACCTGCCGTGCCTCACCCCCGCCGACCAGGTAGGTTAGATGATGAGAGGCAGCTTTTACCCCGGAGCCCCTAGATGGAGAGGATACTCATCCCATTGGGGGGGGGGGCAGGCGTGATTGAGTCTCCCCTCACACAAAATCTTCTCATTGCTTGTTTGCCAGGGGCCTTCAAGGGCCCAAAGTCACCATCCTAGCTTGGGGAGGCAAGCATGCGACTGTGTGCTACCTTCTCTTCCAGGATAGCATCCGGGCCTACATCGACCGCCGCGGAAACCGTGACAGCGTATGGAAGCTCTTTGACCATCTGCCAAAGCGTTCGGGCTGGGTGACCTGCCTCATCACGGCCCTGAGGGAGTGTGAGCTGACTGACCTGGCCGATGTCATCGCTAATGTCTACGCCTCCAACCAGACCCGTGAGTCCCCTGCCTTTTCCTGCCTGTTTCTCCTTCCCCTCTGGAGGTGATGCAGGAGGCCACTGAGTCCCCCACCCATTCTTGGCCTCAGGGTGTCTGAGTGCCCTCCTCACAGATGCGAATGTGCCTTTTTCTCATCTGTCCATCTGACCTAGTCACACCACAGGGGTCTATTAAGCACCTTCTACGTACCAGGCATGACTACAAGGAGGTGCCAAAGCACACCAGCACCAGGCCTGGAGCCAAGAGGACTCAACCCCTGAATTCAGATTTGGGACTCAGACACACAAGCTGTGTGACCTTGGGCAAGTCACCTAGTCACCTCACCCTGCTTGCCTCGATTTCCTCTTCTGTAAAATGAGCCTGAGAAGGAAATGACCAAACACTCCAGTGTCCCTGCCAGAAAAACCCCATATAGGGTTATAGAGTGTTGGACCTGACTGAAATGACTCAATAACAGATCAGACTTTGTAGTAGGTTCTGATAATCTAGAAGCATTTTTTAAAATTCTGCCTTTAGTGAGCTTACATTCTATGGGGGGGAATAAAGTGAAAAGATAAATAAATAGAAATTGAGACAAGGTGACTTGGGTGCATCAGGCTGGACCTTGTCTGGCAGGACTTGGACTTTGTATTGAGGGAAGCCTGGGATTCCAGGAGGCAGAAGTGAGGAGGAAGGTCATTGAAGACAGCAAGAACAGCCTTGTCCTGCCAAAGTCCTGGGCCTGGAGGAGGAAGGGCTTGGAGCAGGACTCTGCAGGAGTCCCTTGACCAAAAGGTCAGAAGAGAAGGGATGGAGGAGGATCCTGAAAAGTCTATGGTGTCTACTTTGTGAGCGCCTCGGGATGGGAGCAAAGTGGCAGAAGGGAGCCATGGGAGGGCAGAGAGAGCTGACCCAACATCACTACCCCCCCCCATGTTTTCTTTCTTTTTTTCAGAGTGAAACAAGGGCATTGGGTAGAGCAGGTTGGAACCACCAAGATGATGTGCTTTTTTACTCCATGGCCTACATGCCTTTGGGATCTTTTCAGCCTGACCTTATTGTAACCAACCTGCCTCTTTGTCTCTGTTCTTCCCCTCCTGCCCCCCAACCTTCTGTAGGGTTCCATAACCGTCTAAGAGATCAAGCTGCCCCTGGTCCACCGGTTGCCCCAAGCAGCAGAAGCCAGCAGGTTCTCCCAGTCACCCCACCACAACCTTCTGCTGGGATCCCGAGGCCCCATCCACCTACCCATCCAGCCCCTTCTTTGCCTGACACCACCACTTACAATGGTTACCCAGAAGAGCAGGAGAGAGAGAAGGCAGGGCTCAGCCATACTGCCCCCATCCAGGACACCCAGCCACCTAAGACAGAGGTAACTTTTTTCTTCCCCAATTGGGATGATGGCTTCTAGTCTTTAGGGTGAGACCCCATACCATTTGAACTGAGACCTCCAAGGCTTTGCTCTGCTTTCACTTTTCCATGAAGAACAGAGCCCTCTAGGCTTGGAAAGAGCAGTTGGGAATCGCCCAATAAGTGTCTTTAAAAGAATATGTACTGGGGTGGCTAGGTGGCGCAGTGTATAGAGCACTGGCCCTGGAGTCAGGAGGACCTGAGTTCAAATCTGGCCTCAGACACTTAATAATTACCTAGCTGTGTGGCCTTGGGCAAGCCACTTAACCCCATTGCCTTAAATTAAAAAAAAAACCACAACTATATGTATTGTCTAAGGTGGGAGATACAAAAGAGACTTATTCCATCAGGAGTTTACAGTCTAGGAAGATTAACACAAGGCCCAGACTTGGCTGAGAGCTGTAGGGATCCCAGAAGGGAGGGACAAGTACAACATAGGAGTGGTTGGGAAAGACATAGCAGAGTGGCCCATTTGACTTGGATCTGGAAGCTCAGAAAGATCAGGGAGAGCAAATTTCCCCATTTATTCAAATAGGGGTTGGCAGGCATATTTTTTTTTCCACTAGGATAAAAAGACCAAACACTAGTTACACATGTTTAAAGAAGCTTAGAATAGTTAGATAACTGTTCGTTCCTAAACTGCGGCAGATATGGAGCTGGACCCTAGAGAAGCGGCCCTGTGCTGCTAGTAGGGTTTGTGTGAATGGCCATGACCACCCTCCCTAGATCCTCTTCTTGAGCAGAATTCCCATCGACACACAATTTGATGGTTTTCCAAAACGGTCGTTTCACCACAAATCTGCTAGGCCATAGAACAAGTATCTGCCCCACTTCACAGACGAGGAAACTGACTCAGATAAGATGACTTTACTTTCCACGACTCTGGGGATCCCAGATCCTGGCTCTTCGGAAAGGACTCTGAACTCTGAACTCCTTAGCAATCTGTTCCCTCTTTTAGGTCACAGGGGTGACCCTGAATCCTGCCCATTCTGCAGACACATCCAAGAACACTGAAAGATCCTCTAGACACTCTTCTTTCTCAGCTCCTGCCCTCACAGGCACTGGAGAGCACCACAGGGCAAGTGGAGGATCGGGTGACAGCCCCCCAGGTAGGACAGCTCTTCAGGCCTAGAGGAGGGGACCCACTGGGCATATCGTGTTCTTTCCCCAAACTGGGGAGGAGAACTACCCTGAGAACAAACGACCTTTCTGGAGAGTAGTTTGGGGTCTCTCCCAGAAGAGTTGGTCTATATGCCCCCCCACCCCCCCACCCATGGTATCTCTCACCTAGGATCCTAACTCTGATAGGAATGAAAAACGGCCCAAAGACATGAGAGACTTCTCTGGTACCTTGGTGGGGGTACCTTGCTGAGCTGTCTATAGTACTCTGTAGCAGCCTAGGATCCTAGACTTGGGGTACAGCTTGGAGTGGTTGGGAAAGACATGGTCAGAGTGGCCCGTTTGAACTGCCACCTCTTATGGCAAGAGCAGGGATGTACTCTGAGGCCCATGTTAGGAAGCAGCAGAGCCACGATTGGGCCTGGGTCCTCCGGTGGCAAAGTTAACAGACTCTTCACTGTTTGGGTCTGTTCCCCACTGTTGAAAGCATCATTAAGTATGATCTTCATGGTGGGCTGGAGGAAGGCCAAGGTCCTATGCTGACTCCATCAGGCATGGGCCATTGGAGAACCTTTTGGAGACATTGGTGGGCTTGACCAGGCTTGTGGTCTTGTGTCCTCCTGCTCATCAGAGGTTTTTCTGCTGAATGTGATGTCCAGGAGATTGCTGAGGACTGTTTAGTCTGTGTGTTTATTGGTCAGGATCTCCAGTGTATTTGAAACCTTTATAAAATGGGGATTTCTGTATCTATGAAAGTTGTGTAAAGAGAACCACTAGTTAGATCTTGGTGGTGATGGTGTTATCATGCTGATTATTAGGGCCTGAGGGCCCCTGAACAAAGGTGATGGGCCCAATGGAGAGTCTTTCCCCTCTTAGCTCGGGGTTTGCCATCTGTCTTATCACTGACTTGTCAGAGAAAAGAGCCAAAGTAGGAAAAAAAAAAACCAGGTGACATAATAAAAATGAAGAAAATATAAGCAGATATAATGGAAAGAATTCAATCCTGATGCCTTCAAACAAGTTATCAAAACTGAAAATGACAAATGGAAGGAAGACTGGCCACCAACACCAATGATAGTGATGTTCTGCAGAATTTTAGCCAATGGAAATCAATTCTAACAAGGAGACCAAATGAGCCTAAAAGAACCTTTAGAAGCAGAACAGTTGAGAATATAAACCTAGCTAAAATTTTTATTCTTATAATGTTTAGAACATAAAAGGGGCAGCTAGGTGGTGTAGTGGATAAAGCACCAGCCCTGGAGTCAGGAGTACCTGGGTTCAAATCCAGTCTCAGACACTTAATAATTACCTAGCTGTGTGGCCTTGGGCAAGCCACTTAACTCCATTTGCCTTGTTAAAAAAAACAAAACCAAAAAAAAAAGTCTTTAAAAAGTTGATGAATAGAAACTGTATTTCTCCATAAAGCTCCACAGGTCAACCTAGTTTAAAGGCCTTTGAGAAGTCCAGCTGAACAGTCACCCCATGGACGTTTAAAGATAAAAATGGAAGGACAAGACAGCTGCAAAATCTTTTCTAGCAAACTTTCCCCTCTGGGACCCCAGAGCCTCCACACTTATGTCTGATCAGAGGACACAC
This sequence comes from Macrotis lagotis, assembly GCF_037893015.1. Classification (NCBI taxonomy): domain Eukaryota; kingdom Metazoa; phylum Chordata; class Mammalia; order Peramelemorphia; family Peramelidae; genus Macrotis; species Macrotis lagotis. Next base: position 24,543,679 of record NC_133658.1, read on the forward strand.
AAACAGGACTCCAAAAAGCAGGGAAGGGCAGCAGCATTTGATTGATGGAACCCAGAGAAGGGAGGGTCAGGAGGGATTTTGGGGGACACAGGTTCAGCCGGCCACAGATGAGGAGAAGATCCTGAAGACAAAAGCTCTGACTTCACCACAGCCTCTCCAAGGTGGCTCCCAAGGATGCCAACAGTGACCTGTGTGGGACTAGGAAGAAACATTTATAAAGGACCAGTTCCAGGCACTTGTGGAACCCTCACAACAGCCCCAGAAGTGGGGGCTACCTTCATCCTCGTTTTACAGATGTATAAACTGAGGCAGGCATTAAATGACTGATCCACCTCACACAACTAGTGTCTGAAGCTAGATTTGAATTCAGGTATTCCTGATTCTAGACCTAGTGATCTAGCCACTGTCCCTCTTTGCTGCAGTGTGTGTGTGTGTGTGTGTGTGTGTGTGTGTGTTCATATACATGTGTGAATATACAATGTGTGTAAAGTGTATATGGATGTGTAGTGGTATGTATATGCACAGGGACGTAGACCTACTATGTGTGTGTGTATGTGTGTATATGCATGCATACGTTTATACATATATGTGCCAAGTTCATGGAACCCTGGGTAAGAAACTGAAGACTTGGGCCACAGGTGGTGTTCTCCATACTGGTGCTCTTTGACGACCAGGAATAGAGAAGAGAAAAATTGGGGAAGTAACCATGTGAAGAATGTGAAACTGAGGATAGTATTTGGAATCTTCATCTATGGCTTAACAGATTCCTGGCCAGGAAGGGAGTGAGCTCAACTTTGGTCCCAAAGAATGAACTTTTGTGGGGTTTCAAAGTCTCATTCAGAGGGCTTTAAAGGATCAGAACAGGAGAAGACTGTGGACACGGTGAAGGAAGGAGAAGCGCAGTTGAGACCCACAGGGCTTCACAGGAGCCAAAACTCAAGAAAGGAGCTGAGGGCAGAACTCAGATGGGAGGGTCTACCCCTGGAACTCCAGATGCAGTTGTTGAAGGTAACCCCTCATCAGAAGAACCCCACAAGTAAATGTGGTTGGGGAGGATGAGGGTGTTGTCTGTGAAGAGAGTATATTTGTGATGAAATCCAAGAATGGGGACTTGGGGAGAGAAGCATGGTGGAAGACACTGGGGTGAAGATTCTGCCTCTCCAGAAGAGGAAGGATGTGGGAATACTGGCACCCAGACACAACGGAGTGAGTGATGAGAGACTTTGGCTCTCTAAGATTTCTCCTGGAGATCTTTCTCCACCAAATGCAGGATAGATGACTTTCTGACTTGCCTTAATGATCATTTTATTCTTCAAAAGGTAGAAGAATTATCAACAAAAAGGGGAAATTTTATGATGTATACGATAGGCACTTAGAGGGAAGAATTCTCAGTGATCAAAATGATTGACACCTGAGAGGGGAGTGACCACTTCCACCTAAAATTGTGAAGGAGTAGGAGCGGAAAACTGGGTGTGGACCGACTTGCATCCTCAAGTTTGAGAGAATAAATATCCAAGGGTTCAGAGGAAGGATGGATAGACTCCATGGACTAAAATTTTATAGGGAAAGTCAGCTCAGAAAGGATGGGGAATACTCAAAAGGAAACTCTGAGGACACAAAGGGAAACAACTTCCTCTGTTTGAAGAGAGATTGATGTGGATCCCTGGCAAACCTGCTGAGGGCTGACAGAAGATGGAAGCAAAGCTGGCCAACCAGATGAACGGAATCCTAAAGATAAAAATAATATCAGAAGAGTTCAAGTCTCCAGTGATTGAGGCTGGTGAAGAACGTCAAGATGGTCATAGTGATTGTCCTTCATTTTCAAAGAAGACTACAATCTCAGGGAGATGATGCCACTACAAGCACATTTACTGGATTTGAATGGGGGGGTTGGCGATGCTAAGTCACCAGCCTCGCTTTCTCCTCCAAAACCTTCTGGGTCCAGTGGCCAGATATGGATCATGACTACTGGAGATGGCCCTGGATGGGAGGCAGTCAGAGTGAAGTGACTTGCCCAAGATCACACAGCTAATAAATGGCAAGTGTCTGAGGCTGGGTCAGGAAGGTCTGAATTCAAGTCTTGTGGCTCCACACCTTGGCAGAGGGGCCATTCTCAGGAGAAACCCCCAATTTGAATGGATTCACAAATCTGGTCTTTAGGAAGTAGTGGCGTCAATGAGGTGTCAGTCCGCTGCTCCTGCTCGATGGAGAGATGGCTGCTGCCCGACTAGAGGGTGGTTGAGTTAGGGAGATAGTAAGAGCTCCTGCCTGCCTTGGATGAATTCCTGTGGGCTGGATGGTAATGCAGGTAGAAGGATATGCATGGAGAAGTGCACCACGGGTTGAGTGGGGAGACTCAAGGGTTAGCCCAGTCAGAGGACCCTAGTGGAGGGCTTGGGGATCTGGCAGGACCCAGCATTGATTAGTGACTTGGGTCCATCAAAGGCAGCCCAGGTGGTCTATTGAGCCAATCCGAAGATGACCCAGAGTTAGCGCAGCAGATGATAGGGCCAGGATAGTTGATCTAGATCTGATAATAATAAGGTGAAGTCCAGCAGGGGTAAAGGTCAAAGTTCCTAATACCCAGTAGTTCACATAGAAGATGGACTGGTAGTATTAGATCTGGGAAAGAGGAAGTTTTAGTGAATTAGACGCTCAGCCTGGGTCAGCCCTGGGCTGCCTGAAGAGGCAGAACCCCCACATGGCCCCACGAGGGGTGTTGGGGGGGTTCGTCTGGGCCAGTTCTTGGGCTAGTGAGGGTTGGTGGGTCACAGGGTTCTGCTACAGCTCCACAGTTCAGTGGATGATCACAGGGATGGGTGGCATTTTGGCAGGCGTCATCTGCTTTCCTTGTGGCCTCACCCCCAAGGAGCTCAGCCCCAGGCTGGGTCAGCTGTTGGGCCTATGCAGCCAATACCTTGAGCATGAACCCCTCATCCCACTGGAGAACTGCCCCCAGTCAGTCAGTGAACATTTCTCCAGGGGCTGTCTATCATGTGCAAGTTCTAGAAGGAACTTAGATGGGGGAGGGGGCAGGCAAGGGATCTTCCAGGTGGAGGAGGAGGTAGAGTCTGTAGAGTCAGAGCAGATGTGGAGAGGGGTGAGGGACAGCCAGCCTGCTGGGAGAACCTTTTGTGATGATGAGTCTTTGCTGTTTTTGTTTTTCCTCAGCTTCTGCCTTCCCCCCCACATCTTCTCATGGCCCCCTCTCGCCATCGGTCTCCTTTGTGGCCCGCTCTTCTAAGAAGGCAGGCCCAACATCTGGACCCCAGTCAGCCTCTCCACCCGGCAAAGGCTCCTCCTCCTCGCCCCACCAGCCCATGGCTTCCTCTCAGGTTAATGAAAACCAGATAAGGGCCACCTCCCCCAGCCAAGGCCCAGGCCTGCCCCCTGGCAGAGAGCCCCCCACCAGGAGCTCTGTGGAGGTAAGAGCTCCCTCTCCTAGCAAGAAGAATGTCCCACTTCCTTGGGATTGGGGGTTCTGCCTCTAACAGGGGCCTAGCAGACCCCGAGAAAGCTTCCTTGACACTGGCCTTAGAGGGCAGGGGTGAGAGCTTCCTCACCTCCTTTCAGGGACTTCCCAGGAAGAAGCCTGGCTTTGCCCTGTTTGTCCCCTCAGCCAGGGGCCTCCTCATGGAGAGTCGCTCTCTGCTGGGGGGAAGTAGGGTAGCCAAGGTTTGGCTCTTTGCCACCGCCTTTGGGCTCTGGGGTTTGGGGAACAAGGTTGGCTCCCCCCTCCCAGGTCAGCCTCTTGAGAAGTCCTCTAAGGGTCTTCTCCTTTTGGTCTGCCCTCACACAGCTTCTGGGTCTCTCATCCCCTTGAGAGCTTGGGGCTCCCTTGTTGGGGGTCTAGCCCCTCAGACTGTGCAAGCCTAGGACTGGAAGGGACCAGAACCCTAAAGAAACCCCTCTGACCCCCCCCCCCCACACACACATACACAGATTGGATCTGGGCAGGAGCCTCTCCCCCTTACCATCTACATATCCTCTGCCTTTCCCCAAACACCAGTGACTTTGCCACGGTCCCCAAGAGGACCTGATGGTCAGGGCTGAAAGGCTGGGCTCACTGGGGTGGGAGGGGGAGACTGGCAGGCCTCTGCCCCTGGCACAACCACCCTTTTTGGTGATGCCTGGCCCTGGCAGCTCAGAAACAGCCCAGACTCTGTTTCCCCACAGGTTCTGCCATTGACTCCGAAGTTAGCCAGCTCTCCCCAGCCTGGGCCAGCCCCCTTGGGGCAGGCACCCCCTTCCTGGGAGGATGAGACCAGGCTAAGCAAGCCTGGATTGCTAAAGTCATGCAATGAGGAGCCATACTCCGGTGGCTCCGAGCGGCTGCTCTTCTCTGGCAGTGCCCAGGGAAGCATGGGCTCCCTCCACATCAGCCCCAGTTCTGGGAATCTCCCCGAGGAGAACGACTACTCCTCAGTCACCAGCGTGCCTTCCCCTGGCAAGCCAGAAGCCAGTGGCTCCCCCAGACAGCCTGGGGGCTCCAAGACCTCCTCTCTGAGCACCTTCGAGCTCCATGTTGAGGAGAGACCCGGGGAGTGCCCCCTCAGGAGCTGCCCTGGCCCGGACCAGACCCCTGGCCCTGCGGCCCCATCTGGAGGTGGTCCCAGCGGGGACGGCTCCTGGGGAGTGTGGCTGGGGTCTGCTGTGGCCATGGTGCTCTTTTCTGTGGCCTTGGCCGTCTTGTACAAGCGCATCCAAAAATAAGGGACTTTTCAGGGCCCCCTCCCTCCCCCTCCCATCTTGGGGTGGCTCAGAGGGGTTGTCGCAGGCCGGGTTGGGGGAAGAGGCTGCGGAAGGTTGATGCCCAGGAACCTGTTTACTCCTCTGTAGAAAGGAGGGTGTGGGATGGGAGGCCAGGAAGGGCCCCTGAATGTAGTCTGCAAACGCTTCCCCATCCCCCCATCCATGTGCTTTGGGCCCAGTTCTAGCTTCGGTGGGGGGTGAGTGCAGGGGGCTGTCCGTGCTCTCCTGGTCCTCGTGACGGCACGTAGCTGAGGGTCGAGCGCTAACCTCACAGTGTCTGGCTCGACCCCGGCCAGTGGAGGGGGCGACAGAGATAACCTCCCAGTGAGGGGCCCCCGAGCTGTGGGCTGCCTTGGGATGGAAGACCACCCTGCCGGGCCGAATGGGGGCCCTCCCACAGGGACCCGGGGCTCTCTGGGGCCCCTGTACTGGGACGGGACCGACCAGTGGAGTCAAGGGGGCATGGGCCCTCTTCCTATGCCTTCCTAAGCAGGCCCCTGTGTCTGGCCTGTGGTCCAAACCAGGGCCCAGCCATGCTCCTCCTGGGGACTCCTTGCCCCCACTCCCCCAAACTTCCACACCATCTCATGCACTCCTCGCTGGTTCACTGCCCATCCCTGTCCTTGCCCCGTGGCCACTGGCAGACGGAGGGGGAACGGGAAGCTGTGTTGGCACCCTTGGGTGGGCTGCCTTCCTGGAGCCTCAGTTTCCTCAGCTGTAAAATGTGGGGATCTGATGATCTCTGAGGACGGCGGCCTTCGCCTCCCCAAGGCTCTCCATGTGGTTACCATGGTGGGGATCCCCTGGCCCGACCCCCACGGAGCGCAGGAAAGGGACAGAGTCCCAGAGGCTTGTGACGCCTGAGGCCGGGGTGGCACCTCGTCCGCCCCGTCAGCCTCTGTGCCCGGAGAGGTCCTGCCCTCAGAGCAGACCAAGACCTTGTCTCCGAGTGGCCGTGGTGGGGGAGAGCCATGGGGCAGTAGTCTTGACAGACCCTGGGCACTGGCGGGGGGCATCCTGCTGGCACCCCTCCCCCAGCCCCCTCTCCCAGAGCCACCCTGTGGGCCCCCCGAGTCTGTGAGTCCGTCGCTTGCCAGTGTGCACAATAAAGCTGTTTGACCACTTGGACAGCGGGTGCCCCTCACTGGCTGCCAGGTGCGGGGCGGGCGCAGGTGGGCACCGGCCTGCGGGAGGGCTGGGCCATCCTCTGGGGGCCACCGACGCGCCCCAAGTCCCCCCGCTGTGGCGGCGCCTCTCGTCCCTTCCGCGCCTGCTCAGGCCGGGCTCACGGTCAAGGCGATGCCCTGCGGGGTCCCGGGGGGGGGCGGGGGCGGGGGCCCGCGGAGGCTGCGCAGAGCGGGGCCGGCCGCAGTGCGGAGGCTGCGCAGAGCGGGGCCGGCCCGCAGTGCGGAGGCTGCGGCCGGGGCGGGGCCACGGCCTCCCCCGCGCCGCCCCCCCGCCTCGGGCCGGGCCAATGAGCGCGGCGGGCGGCCCGAGTGACGGCGGCGGGGCCCGCCCCCGGGCTCCGGGCCCGCCCCCGGGCTCCCGGCGCGCCCGCCTCCGCCGCCCCTTTCGCTCTCCGCTGCCGGCCGGGCGGCATCTCGGCGGCGGCGCTCCGTGCGGGCCGTGTCCGGGCCGCGCCGGGGCCGTGTCCGGGGGTCGCGTCCGGGCCGCGCCGGGGGCCGTGTCCGGGGGTCGTGTCCGCGCCGCGCCGGGGGCCGTGTCCGGGGTCGTGTCCGCGCCCGCCCGGCGGCTGCTGCCCACGGTGAGTGCGGGCCTGGGGTCAGGAGCGGGGGGGGGGAAGGGCCGCGGAGCTGCACTCGCACTCGGGACCCGCGGCACGTCGGGGGGCCCGCCTGGCCTCTGAGGTTCCTTCCAACTCTGAGTTTCTGTGACTGGTTTGAAAGGGATCAGAGGTCATTCGGTCCCGCCTCTGCCTCCGCCCGGCCGCACGCAGCGGGGTGTCCAGGTAGGTGCGGGCCCCGGGCCACAGCGGGAGGACAAAGGAGCCCCTTGTGGGGGAGGGTCCCCCGGGCCCCCCTGGCCGGCGGGGGTCGCACCGCGGTACCCGCGCTCTGGGCGGGGGAGGGGTGGGGCGCGGGGGGGCAGCGGGCATGTGGCGCCGGGAAGAGGCAGAACCCCCTGGCACGTTGTGGCCAGCCCCGGCCCGCACCCCTGGCCGGGCCTCGTGTGTGGCACGGGCGGGCTGCCCCTGTGCTGGGGTGAACGCGCCGTGCCCGGCGTGCCCGGCGTTGCTGCTGCGTCCGGATCTTCCAGGAGGACCGACCACACCTTGTTCCGGGGTAAACGGCTCGTGCCTTCTTTCTCCCAATAAAACATTAGACACACCTACTTCTCGTGGCCTATTTCTTCCATCACAATAGAATAGCACGGTTTTGCCCTTTTCCCCCCACATCCCAAACCCTTGAAACCCATCCATGACTTCCCCTCCCAAAGGGCTTCTGAGCCATGGCCAGTTTCCATACCTGGTCACTCACCCTTTCCATTGAGGAGGGGACGGCTGACCCACTTGCCGGCCACCACTGCCATCAGATGCCCTTTGGGGTTCTGGGACTCTGATGGCCTTGTAGCCAAGAAAACTATTTCCAATTTAGATGAATGTCCCTGATGCTACTAAAGCACTAATGCCCCCTCCCCCACCCACATTACCCCATTTACTTTCCTGGGGGTACATTCAAGGACAGATGACCATTTTTGTAGTAACTAAAGAGTATGGTGATGAGGACCAGTCCAAAGCTCATGCCCACTGAAGCAGACCAGCTTTGGCCCTTCCTGTTGGACCAAAGGCTCAGTATATGAACTCTTGTCCAGTCAGGCTTTGGTTCTTCTCCCTATTCTACCAGCTAGCTAGGCACACTGGAGTGAAAAAGTGCCATCCCGGTCACTAATTGGACGTAGGATTTATTTGCCAGGTTTGCCAAGGTCTAGGGATAATGAAAGGCAAATATTCTGTACTCCCTATATGCAAATAGATGTTCTAATGAGAGAACAAACAATGCACAAACACACCAGATCACACATACATGTGTGTCTACTTAAGTAGGCACAAATGAGCAGTGGGGTGGGGATGCTGGGAAGGACCTCTTCCTTGCTCTCTCCCTCAGCTGGCACCTGACCAGTGTGATTACATGATAGGGTAAGGAGATGCAGCAATTATACAATATAATAATGGCAAACATAATTAGCCAGATGCCAGGGAGAGGTTTCAGAAGTCCTCAGGACCTATCCTGGGTCTGCCTTTTGCACCACTGAGATGCTTTGGGCTTCTGCCTTCTGGGCCTCAGTTTCCTCATCTGTACCATGGGCCAGCAGTGCCCAGGATCCTCCTTCACAAATGGGTCAAATAGGATGGTAGTTTACCAATCCAGCTGTTGGTCTTAGACTTAGTGGAGCTAGGGAGAGAGAAGGGAAATTGAGAAGCCAGAGAAAGCTTAGGGGGTGCCAGCTGTCCCTGGGAGCTGAATTGGAGAATGGCTGAGTCGGCCTCTTGAATTTTCTGCAAGCCTGTCAACCTTAATGCGCTCCCTGATCCCCATGGTGGGGATCAAGGTGGAAGACGAGCTGGGATGGGCCCTTAGGTCTTCTGATACCCCCTGCTCTTTTCAAATAAAAGTCACAGAGGAAAGTGATGGGTGTGAATTGGAGTTGAGTGAGGGCACTGCCCTAGGACCACAGTCTTCCCTGTGTGGGTTTATTTGCCAGATATGGATCAGGATGACTGGAGACAGCCCTGGATGCCAGGAAGTTGAAGGCAAGTGTGACTTGCCCAAGGTCACAGAACCAGTAAGCTTCATCCTTCTGAAGTCAAATTTGAATTTGGGTCTTTGACTCCAGGTTGTGGATAGAGATCCAATGCACCACCTCACAGCCCCATAACAACAACTCTTACCAACCACCTTTTAGGTTGTATCACAACCCCTCGCTTAGAGATGGGGAAATCAAGGCTCTGAAGGGAGGGGGACCCACCACAGGTCTCCCCTATTTCTGAGTCTCTTGCCCTGACCACTTCACCCAGCTGAAGGATTCAGATCACTTGGCACAGAAATAGCAGTTCTAAACCCCAGGACCATGGAGACCTGGGGATGGAGGCAATCAAGTAGTTTGGGGTGAGAGGTGAAGGATCCCAAGCCCAGCTGTTGTCTCTATGGGTGGCACCTGTCTGGACTCCCCTCATCCCTTCCTCAGAGGGGCTACTAGGGGGCCCTGCATTCTCCATAAAGGCTAAAGGTTGTCTACTGGTCGACCTTCCTTCCCTGGGAGGAAGGAGGAAGAACCTTCTGATATTGGACTCATGTGATCTTCCCAGGGCTGAGTGGGAACAGATCTACACAGCACCAACCCCCCAGCTCCCTCCTCCCCCAGGGAACTGTTTCAACTCTGCTCCATCCTGCCAGATTTGCAAAATCCGAGGCTCTGTCATCCGACGACTCCTCAGGCAGGGCCGAGTTCCAGTCTGGTGTGCTGGTCAATGTTTAACAACTGGCTTTTGGAGGGTTGTGGAAGCAAGCACACGCTTAAAGTTGAATCTGAATTGTTTAGGTTTTTTCCCATTGCTTTTTTTTTTAATTTTAGATAAAATAAATCAAGTCCTGATTTGTATTTGGAGACATAATGTATAAAGGCTCACAGCAAACATTTAACAATTGGCTCTTCCTCTCTGTCCTTTCCCATTCTTAACTTCCAACAATAACTCATAAAGTAGCAATTATAAGTCAGATTTCTACTGAGAAGACACAGCTCAAATCATGTCATGTAACTCTGGGGAAGCCACTCAACCTCTCTGAGACTCAGTTTCCTTCCCTCTAAAATAAGAACACCTGTAGATGGCCATCCTCTGAGAATTTCTGGGTGTAAAATACTTTGCAAATTATAAAATGCTTTAAGGCCACTTTTTCCTCTCAGTAACCCCTGGATATAAATGAATGTAAGTATGATTACCCTCCTCTTACAGATAAGGGATCTGCAGCTCAGGGAGGTGTGCTTTGTCCACCAAGGGTCAGACTGACTCTGAGTCCAGCCCCCTTTTATAGGTGGGCAAACAAAGGGCGGGTGACTTGTCCAAGGTCACCCTGCTAGTCCATGTCTAAGACTGAATCTGGAGGCTCCTCTATTCTAGGTGCAGGATTGCTCCACCACCTGGAGCCTCCTCAGAGGCAAGGTGCCTTCCACCATAGAACAGAGACAGAGTCCAGCTTGGAGATGGGAAGTCCCAAGTTCAAATCTTGTGGCAGACTTGTCAGACACTTTCCTCATTTATGAACTGGGCACAGGGTGGAGGGGCACCTTTCAGGTTGATGAGAGTGAAGGAAGATCCAGAGGAGTCGTACCTGTGGCTCCTTCTCTTCTGCAGTGCTCAGATTTATCCTGATGATCCAGGAGACTGTTTATAAGGGGGGTTGCAAGCCTTAAAATGACATGTGAGTGGTGCTAATGCTCCTCTCCAAGGGCCTGTCCCCAGGACCCTTCCAGGAAGCTCTCACAGGTTATCTGAGGATGGGGAGATCTAACTGGAGGCTTCCCGCCCCCACCCCCAGCCTCCTGCTCTAAGCCTGAGTGGGGGGTGGCAGCCTCCTGCTCTCAGCCCGGGGTGGGTGGGGGGCTAGAAAGAACAGTATTCAGCCCCCAGCTGTCACCTCCCAACACAGAATCCATTTCCTGGCAATCACATTCCAGCTTTTATTTAATCAATTTGCTTGTACTGAGAGTAAGAAAAAGAAAGGAAAACAGGAAAACAAATTCCCCCCCACCCCCCCTTGGAAGTCGACATCTTCCTAGAGACCTAACAAGAAGAATTGAAGACAGAAACTACAGTAATTGCTGAAATCATGGCTTTTAAAAATTTCCAATTTTACAGGTTTTTGGCCTGAGATGTCATCAGCTGAAGAGCCAGTGGTGTTCATTCCTATGCGGCCCAGAGACGGGCGCCTCTGGAGGGAGGCCATTCAAGCTTCAAGGTCATTTGGTCTGGAGCTTGTGAGCCAGAGGCGGGAGGGGGCTGGGTTGGGGAGGCAGCCCACCCCTTGGAGAATGCTGGATCAGGATGGGGTCCCTTTCATCGTGTAGAAGAGGAAACCGAGGCTCAGAGAGGCCTCCTTCCGTTCCCCAATAGTTCAGATATTCTTATCTCCTATCTTCTTTGACACCACACACACACACACACACACACACACACACACACACACACACACACACATTCCTACACATACTCATTCTCACACACATACACTCACACACACACAAACTCACAAACACACATACCACACACATATACACACACACCACACACACTCAACTCAATTAGTCTACTGGTTGTCGTTCCATATTGATTACGTTCTACCTCCTGACACATCCCCCTCCTTGTTGCTGTTCAATCTTTTCTCAGTCATGTCTCTTTGTGATCCTTTCTGGGGGTTTTCTTGGCTAAGACACTGGAGTGATCTGCTATTCTTTCTCCAGCTCATTTTAGAAATAAGGAAACTGAGTTATATAGGGCAAAGTGACTTGCTCAGGGCCGCCCAACTAGGGTGCTGAGGCCAGATTTGAACTCAGGTAGACGAGTCTTCTTGACCCAGATTTGGCACAGTCCATTGTGTCACCCAGCCACCTCCCTCCTCTCCTCCAGCCTAGGTCTCTACACAACTCAGATCCTACAGAAGGCCTTTACTGATTCCCCTCCCCCAAGTTATTAGGGCTCCCTGCATCAAATGATAAAACTACTTCATTTGTATTTTAAACTAATTTGCCAGCTTTTCCCTAGCATAGTTTACTTTTCAGACCTTTTCAGTTCTGTCAGTTGTAGGTCCAGGGGGACCTGACTAGTAGGTGTTGAATAAAAGTTCATTGAACTGAATCGAATCCCTGTTTTCCAGATAAGAAGTAAAATCACCAAGCCCCCGTAAGACATTTGATAAGAATAAGATGGCAAATCTGAACTCATGTCTCCCGACTCAAAATCTGGCACGAATTTCAGTGTTCTTATACTACTGGAACTTAGCTGAGCACATGGACCACTCACTCACATAGTTTTTCATTCCCCTTAGAAGGCATTTCCCTAAAAGAATTTTCAAAACATTCTGGACTTTAAAAAAATGTATCAGTTATACTCTTCTTCCTTGGTTATACCATCATTATTACTAAACCCCTTTCCCACATAACTCTCATACTTCCAAATTGGAAAAAAAACAAAAATCTCATTCTTTGTACAAAGAAACATAGTCAAACAAAAAAAGAAATCCACACATTGATTTTATCTGAAAATATGTCTTGATCTGGACTTAGTCCATCCTCTCTTTGTGCCCTCTGATTGTGCCACCATGTTCCTTTGAGGGCACCTTCTCTTCCCACCATTTTCACCTCTCTTTTTGGTGTTGTCTTCCAATATAAGCTCCTTGAAGACAGGTATGGTCTTTCATTGGTCTTTCATCCCAAATTTCTCCAAATTCATTATCTTCATCATTCTTACAGCATAATTGTATTCTATCATATTCACATTTGTTCAATCATTTCCTGTTTCTGGATGTGTTCTTAGTTTCTAATTCTTTGCAACAACAAAATGCTCTTATGAATATTTTTGTATAAATAGATCTCTTTTCTCATTTTATCTTTAGGAGATTTTGGGGGGTCAAGGGGGATATATAACTTAGTGACCTTTTTGAGTTATATTTCTAAATTACTTTCAAGAAGTTTACCTACAGTGCATTAGTACAACTGGTTTTTATATGCTTTCCATCAGTTGTGAGTTTTAGAAACTCAGAATTGTTGTAATGAGTATTTCCCTTATTAATGATTTGAAACCTTTTCTTCATATAGCTGTCGATATCTTGAATTTCTTTCCTGAAAACTGTTTGTTCAGATCATTTATCCTTTTATTTATTGGTCAGTGGCTCTTGTTCTTCTATATCCTTCCCACTTCCTCAAATTTGTTAATTATAAAACCTTTAATATCTAGATCATCTATTCATTTGTTGCTTATTGTGCTGATGATATAAGAAAATTTTCTACATTTGATCATATTATTTTCCAGTTTTCTGGGCAGTTTTTGTGGAATGAGTTCTTACCCTAGTCATTGAGGTTTGTTGAACATTATGCTACTTTCTTTTGTTTATTTTATCTAATTGTACCTAATCTGATCATATCTGATCAACCTTTTAATCATTGTCAAAAATTGTGATGACTTCTGCTTCGTTGGAATTGTTTGAGACGTGGTACTTTGGGTCCTCCTTCCTTCTCACTTTTTTATTTTTTATTTCCCTTGGGATTTCTTGAACTGTCCTTATTCATACAGATGAATTTTTATTATTTTTCCTAGCTCTATAAAGTAGTTCTCCAGTAGTTTGATTGATGTGGCACTGAATAACAAAATGAATTTAGGTAGTATTGTTATTGCCATGATCCAACTGTGCAAAATTAATCTCTCTGTTATTATATAGGTTTTTTTATTTCCGTAAAGAGTATTTTTGTTTCTTCTTTTATTCCATATTTGTTCATTCTCTCAGGATTCTTCTTTGATTTCCTCATTCTTTGAGTAGTTATGAACTTTCTGATGAGAACTTCTGGCAGTTTTCCTTCTTTGGAGTATTTCTGCTTCTATCTTTAAGGGAGATTATGAAGAGGCAGGGGTACCCTTGAGATATCTCAAATCGACATTTTCCTTGAAGTCTCCAAGGTTCCTTGTTTCATCTCATATTTCAGGGTGGCCTTAAAGCATCTCTTGGGGATGAGGGATGAGGTCACTGCCGTGATGCTTTTTCAAGGATTCTTCCATTCTTAGCATATACTTTGACCAGCCGATTTCTGGTTCACCCTTTATCACGATTATGAAGGGATCTGAAGAAACCACTTGATTTTGTCTCTTCTATTTCAGATGTCACCTCCTCCATGATCAGTTAGAGGTCATCTCTCCTTTCTTGAATTCTTTGTAGCATTTTCCCAGGACCTTGTATCTCACTCCTTTTTTTTCTTTTTAAAAATTAAATTCTGGGGTGGCTAGGTGGCGCAGTGAACAGAGCACCAGCCCTGGAATCAGGATAACCTGAGTTCAAATCCGGCCTCAGACACTTATTAATTACCTAGCTGTGTGGCCTTGGGCAAGCCACTTAACCCCACTGCCTTGCAAAAAAAACTAAAAAAAAAATTAAATTCTGCTTCAAGTCTCTTCCTACTGTAGCCCATCCTCTCTCTTCCTACTGTAGTCCATCCTCCTGAGAGAATGAACAAATAATGGAATAAAAGAAGAAACAAAAATACTCTTTACGGAAATAGCAAAACCTATATAATAACAGAGAGATTAATTCCTCACAGTTGGATCATGGCAATCAATATACTACCTAAATTGATTTTGTTATTCAGTGCCATATAAACCAAACTACCAGAGAACTACTTTACAGAGCTAACATTTTTCTAAAATGCAGGTCTAGTTATATCAAATCCCCCCCCCCCCCCCATTCAATAAACTCCTGTGGTTCCCTATTGTCTCCAGGATGGAGCAGGTATAAAACCTTTTGTTCAGGTTTTAAAGCCCTTTATATTTTGAGCCTTTCTTGCTTTTCTAGTCTTCTAATACCATTCTCCCTTCTAAGTACTCTACACTTGAGGGAAATAGATCTCCTTGATGTTTTTCAAACAAAAAAAATCTGTGTTCCAGTTGGTGGCATTTGTGTTGGTTGCTCCCCATGCCTAGGACTCTCTCCTTTTGCCTCCTAGCTTCCTTGGTTTCTTTCACATCTCAGCTAATGTCCCCTACCTTCTGCAAGAAGTCTTTCCCAATCCTCCACAATCTTAATGCCTTCCCTTAATGGATATTCTCCTACTTATTCTGACAATATCTTATTTGTACATAGTTGTTTGTATGTTGTCTTCTCCATTTGATTGTAAGCTCACTGAGGGCAGGGATTGGTTTTTGCTTTTCTTTGTATGTTTTGTATCCTCAGCGCTTCCCACAGTGTCTCCCACATAATTCTATTAATGCTTATTGATTTTCCCTTGAAAATTGATTTCTTCTCCTCCATCTCCTCATCAAAAAAAAAGAAAATTTTTGCAAGGCAAACAAGATTCGCATTTTGACCATGGCTAGCAAATATTACACAGATGTTCTGAATGGATTTGTCTTCCCCTGCTGTCCTGACAGCAGGGTTGGTGAACTTTGCCCTCAGTAGTTATTATATAAATATTTGTTGAAATTAAATCACTTTGGAACATCTAAAAATTCAAAATAATTCATATTGTCGCTAATATTTTTCCTTCACACTTAAGGTTAAATCTGGCTAGTTAATTGCCTTTAATCCAACTAATTATGAAGATGAGAAGGCAAGTGGTAGTATGTGACTGGTTTAAAAGAAGGAAGTTCTTCCAAGGTCTTGAACAACATCTCTCAACCTAGAACCATCAAGTGGGCTAAAGGTCTATTCATTGAAGCAAGTCCCCTAAGAACCTCTATTTGGTGAATCCTTTGAATCAATTACAGAGATACATGATTTTTAAAAATTAACTCCTTTCTAAAATTCTGTAATTTCAGTTCTCATGTGTCTCAATGGATTCTCCCTGATTCCCATTTCTCAGTCTTTAAAGTTGCTCTTAAAATGCACATGGCCTTCAATTTAATTGGGAATTCCAGACCGAAACCAAGATGGTTTCTAAAGGAAAATCAACAACCAGCAACATTGCTTTCATTTCCAGGCAAGATCAAAAGAAAGAATGTTCCATGATTAGTCTCCATGAACACTTTGAACTAAGACACAGCTCCCCATCCATTCTCCTCTCTTTGAAGACAAGAACATCCATTAGAAGACTTGAAATGGTAACAATAGACAATGGCCCGGTTTTTCATGTTAATACAGCATTTTCTAATATTCCTTTTGTGCCACTAGCTATCCTGGCTATCATCCCTCCCCCAGGGCTATCCAGTGCCCTTGGAGGCCTAGGCTCTTCCTTTGGGTCCAGTATCATCCAAGGATGTACTCCCAAAGATAAGGAGGCCTTGAACCCACATTAGATCTTACAAAGAAATATTGACTTCAAAGATATTAGGTATCCAGCCAGCTCACTCCTAGTTCCTATAGGACAAAGTCCCAAGCCTCCTTGAGTTTGAGTGCCAGATACCCTGATTTCTGACCCTCTTTGAGAACAAAGGACTGTGTGAGGACTTAGAGGTTTTTGAACTTCCTACTTTCCATGGTGTCCTATCAAAGAACAGTCAATGGCAGTGTCTTCCCCAGGAGCCAAGGACAGACTGGTCTATGTGACCAGTGAAGATTTTAATCCTCTTTGAAAAGTCCATCAAAAAAGCTACACCCAAAGAGACTTATCTAGAAGATTCCAGTCCAAGGACCTCCCTCTGACCCTCAGAGCCATGCCC
Source organism: Macrotis lagotis (assembly GCF_037893015.1). Lineage (NCBI taxonomy): Eukaryota > Metazoa > Chordata > Mammalia > Peramelemorphia > Peramelidae > Macrotis > Macrotis lagotis. The sequence continues at coordinate 24,559,805 of NC_133658.1, forward strand.
CAATTCTGCTGGCGCATTCTGGAATGCCTCCCACTGTTTCCTCCCACAGAAAATTCTTGGGGCCCACTCATCATGGAATGTTCTCCTGCAAGACCCACCCGTCTTCTCCATTTTGTTAATGCCCTGGGTCCGGTTTGCCTTTATTCTCTTCAATATCATGATACCTGAGAGCCAGGCATCTTCATCCTCCCATCCTTTTCAGCTCTCAGGTTTTTCTTTCCTGATTAGAATATAAGCTTCTCAAAGGCAGGGATTGACTCTTTTTTAACTTCTATTTATAACTATAGTGTCAAAAACTTGATGTGCAGTGTGGACCCAATCAGGAGTGGTTGACAGTATGCTGTTTATTGTGAGAGCGGGTCAGGGCTAGGGCCAGGGATGGTGTTGGGCAAGACTAGTGGGAGCTGTCCATGCTTACAAGAGTTTGGATCACCCCATTAAGACTCTGCCATGTGATTGCCCTTGGGCAGAGGCAGGCAGGCTACCCATCCCACTAGTGACCAAACTGAATAGTCTGTTCAAGCCAAGGCTGGCTTGTCATTGAACAAAACCATGAGGATTTTTGTTTTTTGTTTTTTGCAAGGCAAATGAGGTGAAGTGGCTTGCCCAAGGCCACACATCTAGGTAATTATTAAGTGTCCGAGGTCAAATTTGAACTCAGGTTCCCCTAAATCCAGGGTCAGTGCTCTATCCACTGCGCCGCCTAGCCGCCCCTAAAACCATGAGTTTTTATACAGTTTTTAGCAGTTTTAGAACATCTACAGGTTTTTAGAAGCAGTAAGGGAAAGGGTTGGAAGTTTATTTGGGGTTTAGACAAGTGCCTTGGGGCTACCTAGACTTATCTTTGGAAACATGTCCACTAGAGTATAACTAGTAAGTGTGATTATGACTATGCTAAACATATGTTTAAATAAGTTATTTTGTATTGGGGGCCTTGTGGTTACATTCATACATAATGTGGGAGCTTTAGCAATTTAATTGAGTTGTGAAAATAGCTGACAGGGCAGCATCCTCTGCTGTACCCATTTCTCCTCTCCCTATTTCTATCGCAACTCTTTTTATATGAGGGAGCATAGGTTCACACTAGCATCTACTATATTAGAGGCACATTGTAAGTGGTTAATAAATCCTTGCTTCCTTCCTTCCCTTTGCCACATAGACCTTTTTTATTTTTTATTTTATTAAAGATATTATTTGAGTTTTACAATTCCCCCCCCAAATCTTACTTCCCTCCCCCCACCCCTCCACGGAAAGCAATCTGTCAGTCTTTACCACATAGACTTTTGAAACCTTGTCTCCTTAGACTCTACATGTATTTGGGAGAGAGTGTGTCTCAGATTTTATTTTTTGGGGGGGGAAGTTCTTAAAAATTGTTCTTACTATATCATATAGGCAGATGTCTCTTTCTAAAAACTGATTAATTCTGCCTGATTAATTGATGTCAACAGATAATCATGGGTGAAGCAATATGGTGATGGGGGCTTATAAACTAGAAAACTAGAAAGATCACCTTTCCTCCCCACCTTGGTTTATCCCTAGAACCCTGCCTGGAAATATAGTAGATATACGCTACCCAGCTTGTCGACATGAGTGAGAATTGGGGTAGCCACCCAACATGTGCTACACAAAGGTGAATAGAAAAGGGCACCTGCCCTCAAGGAGTTACTAGTCTAATTGGAGAGACAAGGAAGCTACAGAAAAAAGGTGAACTTAAATGCTATCTTATCTTGAGTTGACTCAAGTTAGGAACTCAAATGAGGGAGAAGTCACTTTTGCCAAGAGAAGACTTTAGGAATAGCCTTGAAAGGTTGAATAAGATTTCTGCAGTAGAGTTAGGACAAAGAATGAGAAAAACTTCAAAGTGAGGAAAGTGCAAGGTTTGACCAGTGAGAGATGAATAGGCTGTTTTAGATGGAGTATAAAGTGTATAAGTGTGGGGATGCAGTGGAAAAGGAGGCTGGGAAGGCAGATTGTGGCCAGATTGTCTTCAATGCCAGGCTGAGGAGTTTGGATTTTGTTCATCAAACAGGGATTCAAGGAAGGCTTCTGAGTGGGAGGGAGACAGGATCGAATCCACAGAGGGTGGATAGAATGAATTGGAAGAAGGAGAATCTGAAATCTGGGAGACCTATCAGGAGTCTAATCCTGCAGTTTAAGTAAGAGGTGAACTAGGGAGTGTTTATAAGGACCATTAGTGATTCAGGGAATAGAGGACTGGCCTTGGTGTCAAGAGAATGGGAATTGGAATCTGGCCTCAGACACTTGCCACTTATTGACTGTATGATCTTGGGCAAGTCACTTAACCAGGTCTGATTGCCTCACATCCAGGGCCATCTCCAGTCATCCTGATCCATATCTGGCTACTGCACTGGAGGAGAAAGTGACGCTGGGGACCTAGCACCCCCTCACTCAAATCCCCCTCACTCAAATCCAATTCATAGTTTGTCATAGCATCACCTCCCTGATGTCATGGTCTTCTTCAAGAATGAAGGACAAACCTCATCAGGGAGAGTTTAAGATAGGATTTGAATTCATGTCATCCATACTATAAATCCAGTACTCTATCCACTAGGTCATTCAGTTGATAGTTAAAGTAGAAGCACTGAATGAGTGTTTCATAGGCTACAAATTCCATTTCAGTCTCTGGGCCTGGCCCCTCCCATAGCATCAACAGTTATTTCTTTCTTTAGGTTTTTGCAAGGCAAATGGAGTTAAGTGGCTTGCCCAAGGCCACACAGCTAGGTAATTATCAAATGTCTGAGGCCGGATTTGAACTCAGGTACTCCTGACTCCAGGGCAGGTGCTCTATCCACTGTACCACCCCCAGCATCAGCAATTTTGAGGTCAGATTCTATCATCTTTTTATTCCCCCAGCTACTACATAGGAGTGGTGCAGAGAGAACTAACCTAGAAGTTAATTGTCTTATTTTTGTTGTTCAGTCATTTTTTAATCATATTTTATCTCATTTGGGGTTTTCTTGGTAAAGATCCTGGAGTTGTTTGTCATTTTCTTCTCCAGCTCATTTTTCAGATGAGGAAACTGAGGCAAACAGGGTGAAGTGACTTGCCCAGGGTCACACAGTTTATAAATGTCTGAGGCTGGATTTGAACTCAGGAAGATGTATCTTCCCGACTCTAGGACAGGTTCATCATTTATTGTGCCACCTAGATATCCTTCATTGTCTTATTTTAGACCTCCTATGTTCCAGTGATAGGAGTCAGACAAAGATAGTGAACTTCTGACCTTTGTTTTGTTTTGTTTTTGATATTTTTGTAAGGCAGTGGGGTTAAGTAACTGCCCAAGGTCACACAACTGACAATTGTTGATTATGACCCTGAACAAGTCATTTAATCTTTCTTTTAAAAAAATTATTTTTATTCTTAACCTAATGAATACTGAATAAAATGTGTATTTTCATATACCAGTAGAACAGAAAGAGAAGATTGAACATGAGAACTGCAGATTTCTATTACATATAGTTTACTTTTCTTTTTAAGTATATAATAAATCCAGCCTGAAGTTTTCAAGGCTGTCTTTTTTTTTTTTTTTAGGTTTTTTTGCAAGGCAAACAGGGTTAAGTGGCTTGCCCAAGGCCACACAGCTAGGTAATTATTAAGTGTCTGAGACCGGATTTGAACCCAGGTACTCCTGACTCCAAGACTGGTGCTTTATCCACTACGCCACCTAGCCGCCTAAAGCTGTCTTAAATATCTGTGCTCCATTTTGGTCTTTTTCTTTTCCTCTTTGTACTTTTCAAAGATGGCCCATGTAGGATATGTGTTGCCCATGAAGATTACATATAAACTGATATGAATTTACCTAAATGTGGCTCACAGATAATCATTAATAGATATTCCTGTCATCTTGCCTAGTCCTTTTCAAGGGAATCTTTGATATTACCTTGGAGGGGAGCAGGAGAGTTAGGTCACTAGACTGTTCTGCTCTTTTCAGAGAAGAACTAGACTCTGATTGTAGCTTTCTTCCCCCTCTAAATGTTGTAATCTAGGGGAAATGTTTTTTTAGATTCAAATCAATATCCTGGTCACTATGCCTAAATAAGGAAAGAGTGCCCTAAGCTATTTGCAAAGGTTTGATTCTCTTCCTACCAAATTATAATTATACAAAGACAATCACAGTGAATAACAAATAAACCCATTTATCCAAATAGCAAACAAAAAATCAGAGAAATTATACATATTAGAACAAACAAAAACCCCCACAAATTGAATGATCTCTCCTAAGAATGATGTAGCTTACCTGAGAGAAGAGTGAGCAAGAGAAAGACAGACAGAGACAGAGACAGACATAGAGAGACAGAGACAGAGAGAGATAAGACAGAGACAGACAGCGAGAGAGAGACAGAGAGAGAGAGAGAGAGCCAGAGACAATGATCTCACTCTCCAACAGAAATTTCTCAAAATCTCTAGTGCAGTCAATCATAGCCTCAGCTACTTACTTGCTTTGTGACTCTGGGCCAAGTCACCTATCCTCTGCCCTAATCTACTGGAGAAGGAAAGTACTCCAGTGAGGTGGAAATAGAGATGTGTTGAGGTGCTGACTCCTCTACATTTCTGCTTTTTTTTTTTTAGGTTAAGTGGCTTGCCCAAGGCCACACAGCTAGGTAATTATTAAGTGTCTGAGACCGGATTTGAACCCAGGTCCTCCTGACCTCCAGGGCAGGTGCTTTATCCACTATGCCACCTAGCTGCCCCTTACATTTCTGCTTCTTCTCAAAATCTTTCTCTCTCCAACAGTCTTTCCCTGAAAAAAGTTTGGAGCCATCTGCTCTTCTCTCGAAGCTACAGAAGAAGAAACTCTCCTTTCCAAGTTCATACCAATTCATACGGACATACAGTGTCATGTAATCATTATTTTCAACTTCCTAAACACAGTTTATATTCAAAAGATGTCTCAATGAGCCTCTTTTCTTGTCTCACTGTTCCATAACAGTGCTCCCTTCACCTTCCTTCCATCTCCATTGGAAAATACAAAGGAAAAATAAAACTTTTATAACAAAATTTTATACATAACAAAAGCCAAATCATTCCCCATGTTGGCTGAATCTGAACCTCGGTCCTATTCTGTCCACAAGTCCGTCACCTCTCTGACAGAATGTGGGGAGCATGGTTCATCATCTCTGCCTTCTGGAATTGTGGTTGGATCAGATTTCAGAATCTCTTCCTCTTTCTGCGTTCTGATTTCCTCCTCTCAGATGAGGAAGCAAGACTAGACGTCTCTATGGCCCTTCCAGCTGGTCATCTGTGTGCCTAAGACCATGCTTAGATCAGAGAGCTCTGGAGAAACTTTGGGGATTCATCCCTTTGCAGTTGACTGGGCAAATGGGAAGAGTTTCAAGGCTCCTTCCTCCGTCATTTCATTCACCCAAGTCTGCTCATGTCCTTGTCTGCACAATACCCAACCTGCCAGGAATGAGTGACTTTCAATCTGTCTGTTCCCAAGTCTGTCATAGACAGAAGGAGCTCAGATGCCACACTGCCTTTCAGACCCTCTGTTTGGTTGCCAAAGTCTTCTTGTCAAGAGGCTGGAGGAGTCAGCATCCTCTTTTTTTTAACTATTATCAGTCTAGGAGTCGGCAGAAGATGTGTGATAGATTAACAAAGAGAGTAGAATGCTCTTCTTGCATCATCTTTCTTGTGAAAATTTGTAGTCCCTGAACACCACCAAGGAGTATTCTGGTACCAGGAAGCACCTGGTGGCTCAGTGGATACAGCATTGGACCTTAAGTCAAGAAGACCTGGATTCAGTTTTGGCCTCAGCTACTTATTTGCTCTGTTTGCCTTAAATCTACTGGAGAAGGAAATAGCCAAGCACCCCAGTATCTTTGGCAAGAAAATCCCATGGACACCCTCAGCATTCTGTGCTCCACCAGGTCATGAGGAGTTGGGACGCTACCAAAAGACCAAAAACAATGCTGGCACCTCGGTAGCATATATTATATATTTCTGGATTAGACTGGCGATTTCTTTGTAAAATAAGGGCATTGGAATTGAGGTCTTCCAGCTCCTTTCCAGCTCTAAACCTATGACCCTACAAAACTGAGAGGTTTAGTAAAGTCAGCCAGGAGTTGTCAGAGCCTAGACTGGAACTCAGGTTTTCCAGGCTCTGAGGAAGGTCCTCTGCCTATCACACCATGCTGCTTCTATGAACATATAGTTTTAAAAACACAATACCTCTTCTTTAGGCATGTAATATAAACATCATAAATGAAAGCATAATCATCATAGGAAATTATCCAGACTCCAGGGCAGAGCCGCAACCTGTGTGCACGTTTTAGCTTTCAGAGCCAAGGAACTCAGACAAAGCTGTCCTCATCCTGTGGATTGGGACCGTGTAGGAGCCATGATAGGGCCGCATATGGTAGACCACGAACACACATCTCCTAACACCTAGAATGACATGGCAGCATGAATCAGACAGATACATGTATAACAATAGCATGTCAGAGGCAGAGTGACAAAGAATGATTCAACTCGAAGAGCACATGGGGAGCACAGATACACTTTATAATATGTACCACATGTTGCAGTTACTCATAAGGTCTTTGTTTCGTGTCCTTCACAATGGATTTCATCTGGCTCCATACGTCACCACTTCCTCCATTGCTCCCAAAGTCCTTCCAGTTAACTCAATCATCACTGGCCAGAAAGTTCTGGAACTTGTCACGCGACAGCTTTGGCTGGGTTCTTTGACCCATTTACCCTGAGACACAGTGACCTTCTCCCTCATCTGCATCCTCTTCTGCAGAGTTTTTATGAGCTCTCCAGATGTTGAACAAGATCCCTGAGCTCCACTGGTTGGTTCTCCATCCCTCTTGTCTTCCTGTTCACTAGGGAGTCCAGCTAACTCCCCCAAAGGCAAGAGGGGGTTACAATAGAAAGGAAGGAACGGACTCCATGTGATGTTCCAGTTCTCTGCCAAGAACTTCAGCCAAGGCAGGAAGTTCTCTGCATTCAGAGAAAGGACCGATAAATAGAAATATGTATAGAATGATTTGACATAACTGTATCTAATGGTAGCCATCTCTAGGTTGGAGAGGGAGGACAAAGGGGTAAAAGAAAGTTCCATGATAACTTTAGCATATATTTTAGGGAACAGCAAGTTGTACATTTGCACTTTCATGAATAGTCATCTTTTTTTCTAACCTACTATGTCATGGTAATACTTGTTTTATTTCTGAAGTTCAGGATAAATTTTTAAAAATTTTATTTACTCAAGGCAGTGGTATTAAGTGACTTGCCCAAGGTCACACAGCTAGGCAGTTATTAAGTGTTTGAGGCTGGATTTGAACTCAGGTCCTCCTGACTGCAGGGCTAAGTGCTGTATCTGCCATGTTGCCTAGCTGCCCTCTCAGAATAAAATTTTAAAACACAGGATATTAGAACAGTGGAAAGCTCTCCTATACCAAGTAAGTAAAATATTCTCCATTCTATAAGAGAGACTTAGAGAAAGATCAAACTTATGTAATCAATATAGTGTTAACTATGTGTCAGATACTATGGTAAGTACTAGGAATGCAAATAAGCAGAATACCCCTCCACTGGGAAAGGGCTGAACAAGTTAGAAAAGAAGAATGTGATGGAGTCTATAAGAAATGATGAAAGGGACGGTTTCAGACAAAACTAGGAAGACTTGTATGAACTGATGCAAAGTAAAATGAACAGAACTAGAAGAACAATTTATGCAATAACAACAGTATTGTTCCACAGACAACTCCGAGAGGCTTGGAAGTTCTGATCAAGTTAATGGAACCAACCACAGTGTGAGAGGATCTATGATGAAAATATGCTATCCATCTCAAGACAGAGAACCAACAGACCCAGAAGGCAGATTGAATTGTACATTTAAATGTATATGTGCTGCATAAATTATATATCTGTCCATATATATTTATAAATGCATACATATGGATACATATGTATATAGGTGGACATACTTGATGATGATGATATATATATATATATATATATATATATTTTTTTTTTTTTTTTTTTTAGGTTTTTGCAAGGCAATGGGGTTAAGTGGCTTGCCCAAGGCCACACAGCTAGGTAATTATTAAGTGTCTGAAGCTGGATTTGAACTCAGGTACTCCTGACTCCAAGGCCGGTGCTTTATCCACTGTGCCACCTAGCCGCCCCTGATGATATATATTTTAATGGATTTTATTTTCCCTACTTTCTCAGTAGGGAAGGGAAGTGAGAGGGAGAGAATCTGGAACTGAAATTAAAAAATAATAAATACAAGCCAACAAAACAATACTTGCCTTCAAGTAATCTGTATTTTAATCAAGGATGATAAAACATAAAGGAGACCTGAAAATTGTTTTGAGTATATAGTTGGCAGAAGGGGAGGGGGTATAGAGAAGTCTGGGAAGGAGATGGAGGTTTGATTATCAAAAAGATGAGACAAAAGCTGGCTTAGTGAAGTGAAGTGATCCAGTGTCAGAGTCCAAGGTCAGGAAGATAGAGCAGGAAGAAAAGAGGAGGGGAAATTGAGCCAAATGACTCTAAAAAGGTCCCCATGATTAGTGGTAGAGTGAGATAATAGCTTTGAAGGAGGGGGCTTGATGAAGAAGATAAGGGTTGTTGTGAAGCTATGTTGAGTTAACATTTGTAATGTTCTTTACATACCTTTGAGTAACATTGACATATTAGTATCAAGTAATGGTTATTCCATGAACCTAGATGAGAAAAAATTATTTTTGTTTTCATAAATCGCAACCTGATATTAGCATTTCCTTCAACTATGAATGTAGGCAATAGAGATTATTCTGAGAAGGGGTCTCTAAAGTTTTATCAGTCTGCCAAATGGGTATGCATGCTACAAAAAGGGTTACAAATCTTTGGTGTTTAGTGTCAAACAATGGACTCAAAAAGACACTAAAAATGGATGTAATGAGAATAGCCAGTCCCTAGATTATATTCGAATTTCCTTTTTTAGAAGGTTATAGAGACCATGTGCAATTCTGTCTGACTTCTGTCCCATACATGAAGGCTTCCTCTACCTTCTCAGTAATAAGAGATTGTTAGATCATCCAGCTTTCACATGCCCAGAAAAATCCTGACATTTGTGCCAGACCAAATAATGTTAAAGAAATCCCATGAGAAACCACAGTAAGCAACTCACTGCGTTTCAGAATTACACAAAAAACTAACCAAAAGTCTATGGGAAGTAAGTAAGGGGGGGAGTCACAAGCACACTATGTATGAGGGAGTTAAACAAGAAAAACAAGTGTTGGGGAAGCATTGATTTTATTCTGAGGACTTTAAGGAGAAAAAGAGAAGGGAGGATAATAAATACATATGTGTAGAAAGGGGGAAGAAGGGGTGGAAACTTGTTATGCTCATAATTAAATTGTGTAACAAGTATTCAGTAATGGAAGAAGTTATAGGGAGAGCAAGGATCAGATGAATCTTGCTCTCATCTGAAAAGGACATATGTTTAATATAGAAAAACATTCAATTCAATAGGGAAACAAGTGAGATTGAGAAGGGACAGGTAAGAGGGAGGGTGATTACTTGGGTGGAAAAAGCTGTAAGAAAAACAAATTTCATGATCCTGAAGAGGGATCAATGTACTAGCATCCAAGGGGTCCCCATCAATTGGAGGAATAGCTGTACAAATTGTTGCCAGGATGAAAGTGGCATATTATAATAGTGGAAGAAATGAGGAAGGAATCTGTGTCCAGAGAATCTGGGGAAGCCTAAATTGGTGCAGAGTGAAATGAGCAGAACCAAGAGAATATTGTTTGAACAAGGATGACAATCTGGTAAAGCAAATCAGCTTTTTTTTTTTGCAAGGGAAATGGGGTTAAGTGGCTTGCCCAAGGCCACACAGCTAGGTAATTATTAAGTGTCTGAGACTGGATTTGAACCCAGGTACTCCTGACTCCACGGCCAGTGCTTTATCCACTATGCCACCTAGCCGCCCCATAGCAAGTCAGCTTTTGAAGGTTTAAGAATCCTGAATAATGCTATTACCATCCATGTCTCTGGAAACCTTGTTTTGAAAGGCATGATCCACATTGGGTCAGAGAAGGAATAGATTCAAGGTCACAGCTAATTGGACTTTTAGGAGGCTCAGTGGATAAAGCTTTGGACCTGGAGACAGAAAGACTCATCGTCATAAATTCAAATCCAGCTTCAGATACTAGCTACGTGACCCTGGACCGGTTTGCCTTAGTTTCCTCCTCTGAAAATGAGCTAGAAAAGGAAATGGCAAATCTTTCAATTATCTTTGCCAAGAAAATTCCAAATGGGATCACAAAGAGACTGAACAAGGGCAAAATATATGAATTCCTTTAGCTTGACTAGGTTTATTTATTGCAAGGGACTTTTGTTCTTTTCATAATTTTTTTTTAAATTGCAAAAGAAGGTTTGGGAGGGAAAAGAGGATTAGCTACAGTCAGCCTAGTGGAAAAAAAAGGACCTCTTAAAGATTTTTTAAAAATGCACAGAAGAGGAAGTTCAGAAGGAAACCCAGAGAAACAGATCAGTTTTAAAAGTAACATGTGGCATTTATTATGTATGTTCCCTAAAAAGCAAGGGATCTGAAATGGAGACTCTGTTTCATGTCAAAATCTTTTTTTGTATTCTTTTCTGTACATGGAAATGCTTTTGTGTCTCTCTCTCTCTCTCTCTCTGTGTGTGTGTGTGTGTGTGTGTGTGTGTGTGTGTGTGTATTTTAAAAGAAGCTTATTTGACTTCAACTCGTTTGATTGGTATTGGGAAAACATATTAGAGATGGGGTTCATGAGTGATAGTCCTGAAAATCCCAACCCCTCAGGGATGCTTCTAGAACACGACAGGAATAGTAGTCAGTAATCTGCTAGTGAGAGTAGGGTTGACAGAATGACTTCATGGCCTTTCGTGTGGGGGGCCTAGTCTGGGATGATATTGAATCCTTTCCATTTGTAAGGACCTACCCAAGAGATTATACACTTGAGACTTTTATTATTGAATAATCTGATTTCCACCAAGGACAAATTAGAAATTTTTTTCGTCTTTTTTCAATACTAAAAATGGCATATCAATTTTTGGATGTTTCTCCTTTGTAAGTAAGATCTATTTCTTTGTAGTAACTTTTTCTTGTTTAGATTCTTTAGTAATAACAATCTTTTGCATTATTCTACTCACTTGTTCACCCAGAAGTGCCTCAGATTTCCCCAACAGCATACTGTCATAACTTGTAAATGTCCATTTCCTTTCCTTTTTGCTTTTTACCAGGTCTAGAATGCTTGCCTCCTTGTGATATTCTTATTGGCTGCAAGTCCAAAGGATCCCCAACTAATAAACTCTAAGCACCAAATCCCCTTTTGGTACCTTTGAACTGAGCCTGATTATCTCATTGTTGGAAGACAATTCTGATTGCCCTTTTAGTGAGAGGGAATTTTGGGGAAATTTGGGGTGCATGTTGAAATAGTAACCTGAGAAAACTTGTCTAGCACCCTAGACTGGGGTCTTCTGGAGAAACTTTGATATGCTTTTCTGTCCAGATCTTAGTTGGAGGATCCTCTGCTATGGGAATCATGGAAGGGTTTTGACTAAAGATATTGTGATCTCTCACCTGAAATATTTGACTTTCAAAGCCCTTCATTACCTAGCCCCTTCCCCCCCTTTCCAGTCTTACACTTTCCACCATGGACTCTTCCATCCAGTGACAACTGTCCTGTCTGGTGCATGAACCAGATCCTTCAGTTTGACTCTCTGGTTGTCTCCTATGCCTGTCTTCTCCCTCCTCCACTTTGCCAACCTCCCTGGCTTCCTTTCAGTTCCAGCTAAGATCTTACCTTCCACAAGAGTCTTCCCCAATCCCCCTTAATTCCACTGCTTTCCCTCTTTTATTTATTTCGGATTTATCCTGTATAGAGCTTGCTTTGTGTGTAAGGTCCTTGGGGGCAGGGACAGTCTTTTGCTTCAAGTTCTCAACAATCTTTGGGACATGGCAGTGCACATTAATAAATCCTTATTTGTTGATTGATTGAACTGGGGAAATGGCTTCCTGTTGGTCACAAATCCTAAATCCTTGGGGTGAGCTTCACCTGTTTAGATAAGTGTTCCAGGGGCCAGTCTTCTTTCTGAGAGAGGGAGGCTGATTTTCTTTACCTTTTTCTCATTGCCTTTGGTTGGGGAAGGGCATTTCAATCTCTAGGACAATCTACCTAATCTCTGCCCTGGTGCCCTCAAGAGAAGTAGCAGGAAGGGCAGTGGTGAGCTCTTCTGCCCTACTTGGCACCATGTTTAGAGGCATGATTTTTTTTAGAAAGGTTTTATTTTGAGTTTTACAATTCCCCCCCCAATCTCACTTCCCTCCCCCTACCCACCACAGAAGGCAGTTTGCTAGTCTTTACATCATTCCCATGGTATGCATTGATTGAAGTTGAATGGGATGAGATAGAAATCATATCCTTAAGGAAGAAACATATAGTATGAAATATAGCAGAATTATATAAAAAGACATTTTTTAAAAAAATTAAAGGTAATAATCTTTGGTCTTTGTTCAAATTCCACAATTCTTTCTCAGGATACAGATGGCATTCTCCATCACAGACACCCCAAAATTGTGCCTGATTGTTGCCCTGTTGGTATAATCAAGTCCATTAAGGATTATCATCACTCCCATGTTGCTGTTAGGGTGCAAAATGTTCTGTTTCTGCTCATCTCACTCAGCATCAGTTCATGCAGATCCTTCCAGGGAATTCCCCGAATTCCTGTCCCTCCTGGTTTCTAATAGAACAAAAGTGTTCCATCATGTACATATACCACAGTTTGTTAAGCCATCCCCCAATTGAGTCATGATGTATCTTTATTTTTGTGGGTGTTCCTTTCTCTCTCTCTCTCTCTCTCTCTCTCTCTCTCTCTCTCTCTCTCTTTCTTTCTTTCTCGTTTTTGCAAGGCATTGGGGTTAAGTGACTTGCCCAAGGTCACACAGCTAGGTCATCATTATGAGGTCGAATTTGAGCTCAGGACCTCCTGACTCCAGGGTCGGTGCTCCATCCACCGCCCCATCTAGCTGCCCCTGTTTTACAGTTTTTGAAAAAATATCTGCCCTGGAGCTAGGTTCCAGGTAGAAGGCCTAAGAACAAGAGTTGAATCTCTCCTCTCAGCTTCACTTGTTATTCCTGGCTACTCAGGCTTATGAAGCTTCTCTTTCAAGGCCAATCTTCCCCTAACTCTTGGTGGATCGGGCCCTTGATACATTTCATTTGTGTTTATTGTTTCTCCTCCTAGTTTACTATAATTGTTCCATCATAAACTTGGACTTTATTTGACAACCCGATGAGCAGCCAGCCTCCTTTCCATGTGTCCATTCTAGTATTTCTTAAAGAAAAGTAGGATTTCTGATTCCTTAGTTAAGGCGGAAGAAACTGGTGGACATCTGAAGGTATGTTTGCCATGTGATGACTTTGTCCTCAGTGCAGATTTATTTCTGTTGTTTGGCATCTTTTTTTAACTCACTATTCTGATGGCTTGGAAGTTCTTTATCATCTCTAAAAGGTAAATAATGAGCAGTGAAGTTTCCAGAAAGTTTCCAGATTTGGATGGTGAGATTTGCTTGGGTTTTTGGAAGTGAAGTTGGTTTTTTTTTTTTTTTAGTTTTTGCTAGGCAGTGGGGTTAAGTGGCTTGCCCAAGGCCACACAGCTAGTGTCTGAGGTTGGATTTGAACTCAGATCTTCCTGACTTTAGGGCTAAGTGCTCTATCCACTGCACCACCTAGTTGCCCCTTAGAATTCTCTTTCATGGCTGAGCAGTTATCTTGCTCTCAATGGGAGAACTCTCTCACTTTGTATTATCTGATCTATATTCTCCTACGCATACTTTCTCCAAAAGTATTTTGCTTTGCTACTGATTTGGATAAATTTTTTTTGGCTAATTGCTGTGTTTTTTCATCATGAAACAGGTGTTTTGTGGGAAGTGAGTCAAGCCTTGGATAGAAAGCTTCTCTCCAATAATGAATAATGATAAGAAGTTTGCTTGAACCTGAAATTCACCTTATCCCCTACTCTAATAATATTTAAGGGAGCAGATAAAAACAATTCTAATCTAGTACCCCCTCTCTCTGAGATCAGGGTGGCAGCATCCGCCTTCCACTTCGGCAACTCATCCTGGCAAGAATTAAAGTCTTCCTTGGAGAAAAGGCCAGAGATGTCTATTCTGCTTCCTTCAAGCTGCACAATGACAGGGAACAGTCCCCACAACACGTGAGCTCTTGCTACATTAATTATAATTTAAATTACATTGGGTTTGTTTGTGCAAAAGTTTTTCTTCTTATGTAATCAAAATTTACCATTTTTATCTTTTGCAATCCTTTTTATCCCTTATTTGGTCTTGAACTCTTCCCCACAAAAGGAACTTTTTTTCTTGCTTCTCTAATTTGTTTTGGATGTGACCTTTCACATTTAATTCACATTTCCCTTTGGAGCTTAGGTTGGTCTACAGTGTGAATGTTGTTCTATACCTAACTTCTTCAAGTTTTCTCAGAAATAGGACTTCAATGAGATAATTTTATTTTATTTTTTAATTATTTTATTTATTTTTTCCAACCACATGCAATGATAATTTTCAACAATCCTTTTTATTCAAGGTTTTGAGTTTTAGATTTTTCTCCTTCCTTCCCTTTCCACTTCACTCCCCTAGAGAAAAAGCAGTCTAACATAAGCTATACATGTATAACTATGCCAAACATTGATCCATATTAATCATGTTGTGAAAGAAAAATCAAATTAAAATGGGAAAAAGCATTAGAAAGGAAAAAAACATGATACATAAGACAACTTTTAAAAATTGGAGGTAGTAAGCTTTGGTCTGCATCAAGAACACAATTTTAACAATTACCTATTGAGTACAGACTAGAGGTTAGATGGGTTAGATGTGTCTGAGGAAAGAATACATTCAACCACAGAATTTAGAGTAAGAATCAATCAATCGATCAATCAGTATTTATTAAATGCCCACTCTTTGTGCCAAGTGCTGGGGGATACAGAAAGAGACAAAAAAAATGTAAGAAGATGTCTACTGTCCTCCAGGAGCTTGAAATTCAACCTAAAATATTCAAAGTCAGTTATTTATAGGGGATAAATAGTAAATAGAGGGAGGGCAGGCACTGGAATTAAGGGGGGATTGAGGAAAGCTTCCTGTAGGTCAGATTTTAGTTGGGACTTAAAGGAAGCTGGGTGGTCAATAGTTAAAACTGAAGAGTGAGAACATTCCAGGCAGGGGGGGTCATCCAGACAGAGTTCTAGAGCCAAGGGGTAGTGGGTCTTGTTCATGCAACAACTACCAGGAGGCCAGAGTCACTGATTGAAGAGTATGTCTTGTGGAGTAAGAAAACTGGAAAGGTGGGAGTGGGCTAGGTTAGGGAAGGCTCTGAATGCCAAACAGAACATTTCGTATTTGTTTCTGAAGGTAAGAGGAGCCATTGGAGTGGCCACTGGAGATGCCACTGAGTGAAGAGTGGTATCATAGGATCCAAGCTTCAGAGTGAAAGATGGACTGGAGTGAGGAAGATGAGGGCTGATTCCGGAGGGCCACAGGGGAAATGGTGTTGTCCTACATAGTAATAGGGAAGGTAGAAGGACAGGGTTTAGGAGGACAGATTAAAAAGTTCTATTTTGAACATATTGAACTGAAGATGTCTCCCGTACAATTACTTTGAGATGTCTGAAAGGCAGTTGGAGATGTGAGATTAGAGATCAGCAGGCAGGAAAGATAAACTTGAGAATCAGCAACATAGAGATGGGAAAAATCCATGGGGGCTGATAAAATAACCAGGTCAAGTAGTATAGGGGAAAGAGGAGAGGGGTCAATAGATCCTTGAGGGACACCTATAGCCATGGTTTGTAGAAGGGGTGATCTGGAGAAGGATCCAGCAAGTGAAGCAGATGGAGAAATCAGACGGAGAGGGGGTGTCCCAGGGGGTGTCCCAAAACCCTAGAGAGGAGAGAGTTTCAAGGAGGAGAGGGTAATCAGTACTGTCAAAGAGGAGAACGAGGATAGAGAAAAGGCAGGGGAGGATATGGTGATGAAGATCTCACTGGTAATTTTGAAGAGAGCAGTTTTGGTGGAATGAGAAGTTGAGAAGAGTTAAGAGAGTGAGAGGAAAGTAGAGCCATAAAGAGAGAAGAGATGAGGAGGATAGCCAAGTGAAGGTTTTTTTCAGGATGGGGGAGACTTGGGCGTGTTTGTAGGCAGTAGAAAATACTCCAGTAGACAGGGAGAAATTATAAATAAGTAAATGGGGATGACAGAAGGGACAAGCTGTTAGAGACAAGATGAAATGAGATAGATGGGACAAATAGGACTGTTAGCCTTGATCAGGAGCAAGACTGTTTCTTCATATGAGACAAGGGTGAACAGAGAGAGGGGCCAGACATCTGAAGGATAATAGATGAGGAAGAGGGGAGAAGGGGGGGCTCAAGGTGAATGGCATCAATTTTTTTAAAATAAAATATAAGACAGGGTCTCTGCTGAAAGAGTAGGGGGAGGGGGCAGCTAAGTGGCACAATGGATAGAGCACTGGCCTTGGAGTCGGGAGGACCTGAGTTCAAATGTGGCCTCAGACACTTAATAATTACCTAGCTTTGTGGCCTTGGGCAACTCACTTAACCCTATTGCCTTGCAAAAACCTAAAAAAACAAAAGAGTGGGGGGAGAGGGAGTCATGGGAGATTTAAGGAAGGATGAAAATGTTTGGAAGAGCCGCTGTAAAAGGTGGGAGAGTGAGGTGCTAAGAGAAGTTTGGTAGGACAACCTAGCAGGGAAAACCCATTTGAGGTTATTTCACAGTTAGAATGATTGTGTGATTTCTCACCTATATTCAGTAGCACATATGTAGGTGGGATGTAATTAGTGATGTAAGAGAGAGAGGGATTGAAAGAGGAACACAGTATAGAGTTGAATTGATTCATTGAGGAGTCAAGATGAGAAGAGATATGTCCTGAAAGAGAACTGAAGGATCAAAAGGTGAAGTATGATGTAATATAAGGAAAGGCAGAGAGAGAGAGAGAGAGAGAGAGAGAGAGAGAGAGAGAGAGAGAGAGAAGAGAGACATAGAGAGTGAGAGATTGAGAGACAGATAGAGACAGAGAAATGGAATCAGATGAAATGCTAGTAGATTTTTGTTGAATAAGGGAATTTTAGCATTTTTGAATATGGAGGTGGTACATTTATGGATTATAGAAGAATCAAAGGTATGACCAAGGTGGGGTGGAGGATTAGCTCATGGGAGGTGAGTAGGCTCTGTAACTAAGTAGTTAGGGGACTTGAGGGAGAATTAATATATAATTTGAAGTCCCCAAATGTGAGGTCCAGGGTGGGGGAAGAGAGACACATTGATTGAAAACTACGTATAGAACTCATTGATGAAGGGGAGCAACTTGAAGGGTCTGCAGATAACAGCTACCAGGATTTTGATTGGGTGGTAGATATGAATGACACAAACCTCCAAGGAAGAGAGGTTACTCAGTAATGAAGGGGGAGAAGCTAGAAGTGGCAATGGGAACGAGGAGTCATTCAACTCTCCTGCCTTGCCTAGCGAGTCAGAGAGTGAAGGCGAAGCCAGTATTGCAAAGAATGAACAGAGAGGTCAAGTCATCAAGGGAAAGCCAGGTTTCAGTAAGACCTACTAGAAGGACTGGGAGAAGCAAAGATTTAAGATGAAGGGAAATTTGTTGCTTATTGAATAGGCATTTTAGAGGGCACAGTGGAAGGTCTGAGGGGAGGGAAGATGAAGCTCTGGGGTGGAGGAGGTTGGGAATGAGGAATGGGGTGGTTGGAAGTGTAGAGGGGGTTTGGATGAAGTTTCCAGGGATGTGGAGAGTATGACCAGGTATGAGGTGTTCATCCCTGGGTAGTCAGGGCTATTATCCTTAGGTCAAAGGAAAAGGCAGGCTTGAAGGTGATGGCAATGACTCAGGATTGTCTGATCCATCTCCTTTTGAAGCTGGAGAGATGAGTCCTAGGGAGCTGACATGACTTGCCCAGCGAGCTCCACAAACGCTCCCTGGGCACAACAAACATCAGTGCAGCAAAACAAGCCGGAGTGGTTTCCTTTCCTGATGGCACATGCCTTCTTCACCCTGCACCTACAGCCTATTGCTTTTCAATGTGTTTTAGCCATCGTTCCTCCAGGAGCAAGACTGGTCTCCGCGCTGTTCTTGGTGCCGCTTCTGGGTTCTCATCGCACCCCCTCCTCCCGGCCCGTAGCACCCCACGCCGCCCATGAGCCGGCCGTGTCACCCGACTGTCTTCGCACTTGTCGGAGGGGGGCAAAGACCAGGTCGGGGCCACCCTGATGCTTTATTATTTACTTTGTCCTTCCGTCCAGCTCTCAAGCTGGGCTGGCCGC
Organism: Macrotis lagotis; assembly: GCF_037893015.1. Taxonomy (NCBI): domain Eukaryota; kingdom Metazoa; phylum Chordata; class Mammalia; order Peramelemorphia; family Peramelidae; genus Macrotis; species Macrotis lagotis. Next base: position 24,578,169 of record NC_133658.1, read on the forward strand.
TGCCCCCCGGCCGCTGGAGGAGTCGGAGCCGCCTCTCTCCCGGTCGGTCCTTGTCTTCTCCTCCGGCGACAGGCGCCCCTCACCGAGGAGGGAAGGACGGACAGGCCGGCGGGGGCGCGGGGTCCGGCGGGTGTCCGGCGGGGTGTCCGGCGGGTGTCCGGCGAGGTGTCCGGCGGGTGTCCGGCGGGGGGCGCGGGGTGTCCGGCGGGGTCCGGCGGGGTGTCCGGCGGGTGTCCGGCGGGGTCCGGCGGGTGTCCGGCGGGGTGTCCGGCGGGCGGCCGCCTGGGCGCCGGGACAAGGCCCGCACTGCCGGCGCCTCAGGCCGCTCCGGGCTCCTGACGCGTGGCCGGCCGTGGCCGTGGCCGGCCGTGGCCGGGGGGGGGGGGGGCCGAGAAGAGGGCTCCGAAAGGGAGCGGGCGGCCGGGCCGGGGGCGGCTCTGTGCCGGGCACGTCCCGTCCGCCCACAGCTGCCGCCTGCCCGGGCGCCGCCCGCGGCCCCACTTTAAGCTGCGCCCGCCGGGGTGGGGGGCGCCTGGTGCAGGGGCTCGGGGCCGGCCCGAGGCGGGACCCGAACTCGGGCCTTCCTGCCTCCGGCCCCCCGGAGCCTGGGGAAGGCCGCGTCCCGAGAGCCGGAGGGGGCCGGCTCGGTGCTGGGTTCGGGGCTCGCCCGGGGCCGCCGGCTGGGTCACGGCGAAGCGTCTGACGCCGGACTTGAACCCAGGTCCTCCCGCCTCCGGGGCCGCGGCTCTGTGCCCCGCGCCCCCTAGCGGCCCCGGCTGGCTCGGGCTGCTCCATGGGGGGGCAGCGCTTTAAGGGGTTCGGGTTTAGGCTGGGGGTGGGGATGTTGTGGAAAGCTGAGGCTCGGGGAGACCCATGGGGGGGGCTGCGGAAAGGCCTGGGGTTCGGGAGCTGATTCTGGGGGGCAGTGCCATCGGGGGGGCTGACTCCGGAGGGGGGGCTCGGGGCGCCCCGGGAGCCCCGCCGGACTTGGCCACATAAAGGAGGCGCGTCCTGGGAGGCTCGTGGGGGGCCCCGGGGCGGAGGGACTTCGGCAGCCCGTTTTTGGCGGGAGTCGCGCTATTTTAAAAGTTTTGGGGGTGACGTTATTTGAGGGGAGCTCGGAGTTATTTTTGGCAGATGACATGATCTGGGGGATGGGCTTCGGGGAGGGGGCGCCGGGCGGGAAGGGGGCGGGGCGGGCGCCGCCGAGGGGCGGGAGTCTGGAACAGGCGGGAGCGCCGAGTTCCGCCTCCTCCCCTGACATCGGTCTTCCCGCCCACGGGACGATGGGACAGGGCGCGCGCGGCGATTGGCGGCAGCCTCCGTCAGTCTCCGCTCTCCAGAGCCCATTGGGCCAGAGGGCGCCTCTCTCCGTCCCCAACCCACCCCCTCCTTGCCTTCCGGCCGGCTCGCCTCCCTTCCCCCGCCTACTCGGCGCCTCTCCCATTGGGCGGAGGCGCCATCCATCTTCCCCCGTTCCGGGTGCCCATTGGGCGGGCCGCCGCGATTGGCTCGCTCTGCGCCGGCGCACGAGGAGGGGGCCCGCGGAGGGCGGGGCGTCGGCTGAGGCAGCGGCGGCTGAGGAGGTGGAGGAGGAGGAGGCGGAGGCGGCGGCGGTGGGCACGGGGGGCTGGCTCGGGCGGGAGAGGCGGCGGCCGCAGCTGATGGGAGCGGGCCGGCCCGGGGCGCCCATGGAGCACCAAGGTAGGGCCGCCGCCGCCGCCTCGGCCGGCGCCCCCCCCGGCGCCCCCGGGCTCCACGTCGTCCTCGTCCGGAGAGCCGGGGCCCGGGGGGCCGGAGCCGCGCCGGCGGGAGCCCACCCGCCGCCGGGCCAGCAGCACCTCGGCCGCCGCCTCCTCGCCCTCGCCCGCCGCCGCGGCCGTTGCCAGCCCGTGCCGGGGAGCGGCGGGCGGCGTGACCCGCGAGCGGCCGGGCTCCTACAGCGGCGCCACGCACGCCACCCGCCAGCGCCTGGAGAGCGTCAAGAAGAAGCGGCCGCGTGAGTGAGGCCCGCGCCGCGCCGGCCCCGCCGCCGGTTTTTTTTTTTTTCCCGCGCGCGCGCCCCCGCCCTACTGCGGAGGCCGGCGGAGCCGAGGCGCGTCCCCGCGCGGCTCCGCGCCCGCGCGCCGCGCCCCCGCCCACCCGCTCCTCGGCCCGCGCGCCCGCGCGCCCCCGCCCACCCGCTCCTCTCCCTGCCCCGCCCCCGCCCACCCGCTCCCCCGCCCGCCCCGCCCCCGCGCGCCCCCTCCCACCCGCTCCTCTCCCTGCCCCGCCCCCGCCCACCCCGCTCCTCCGCCCGCCCCTCCCTCGGCCCCGCCCAGGCTCGCCCCGCCCCTCTCCTCCCCGCCCCCTCCCTCGCCCCTTCTCTTCCCTACTGAGCCCCGGAGGGCGGGGGGCTGCACGGCTGGGGCCCCCGAGACCCTGCCCGGGCACAGTGTTCCTCCGGTTCCCCGGGGCTCTTTCCCCCCGCATTAGCCGTCCTCTGGAAGCGGCCCCCGGCCCCAGCTGCCTCCTTGGGGCGCCGGGGGTCGGGGCCCCACGGACGGAAGACCCGAGCCTTGCGCCCCGCTCCTGAGCGCAGGGCATCGTTCCTTCCTGCCCGGCCCAGGAGCCCTCGCCCCGGGAGGAATTCCGCCCGTGCCAGCCCGTGCCGGGCATCTTTGGGCTCCGCTTCCCATTGTAGCACACCGCGTTTCATAATTTTTAAACGATTATTTAGAAACTTAACGTTCGACAGCAAAACGACCAGTGAAACTGAACTTCATACAAATTAATTTCAGGGCATGAAGCAACTTTTTAGTCACTTAATCAGGATTCTTGACCTGGCATCAAAAATTTTGTGCAGAATACGGGGAGAAAGTGAGAATATTTTATCTGAAGATATTAATTCCATATGGTCTTCATGAATTGTGGTTGTACCAAACACGTTGACATTTCATTTCATCTCAGAAGCTGGCTTTGAGAGTGTAGGTCTATTTTGCATTGCAAAGTTGAATATTTGACTACTAGTCTTTTCGCTTCCTTATTTTAATAATACAGATTCTGAAAGGTAGCAGTATTGTTCCTCACCCGATGTTCTAGGAGTGAAGAATTGCATTTACTCCAATGAGATGATAAACACAAATGATCTCCTTAAAGGCTCTGTATCCATTTGGAGAAGAATCAACTATTCTAAGGCTAGGGGCTGGATTCCCTCCCCTCCTGCAACTTATATCTAGACCAGAGTCCAAGGAGTTCGTTCATACCCACATAGTCTGAGTTGGATCTTGAACCCAGGTCTTCCTGGCTTAGATGTTTGTGGCGATGGATTCCTAGAGGCTCCATCAAAAGATAGTCTGGTGGCTGCTGTTTTGTGGCCATTTATTTTGAAGCGAAACTGGTCCCTTAGGTGTTTGCATTTTGGTCAAATCCTGTAAGCAATGTGGACATTTGTTTTCATATTTCCACTTGATGAAAAAGCCTAAGGTTAGAATGTTTGAAGATTTGTGGGGTGATTTCAGGAAGTGAATTCACACCTATCTAATATGTGTTTCTAATATGCTGTTTCTATATGATGTCCTTGCTCTTGCTTATGAACAAACATGACTTCCCTGGTCCCATACGAATTGATGGAGGAAACCACATGTTTTCTAAAGGATATCTTGGAGGATATAATTATCATCTAATATTTCCTGATCAGCGGGAGTCATGCTCAGGAGAGGAACAACCCTTTTGGTTATTTCTTCTAATGTTCTTTCTTTACCTGAGTGACAGATCAGGTTACTTTGCTGTGCTGACACTAAAATCAAAGGAAGCCATTTGTGCTCTGTTGCTGACCTTGTCTTATTTGCTTCCAAGAATTGTTGACATTTCAAGATTTCTAGAGCTACACAATAATACGGATTGGGCTGAGGCTGGGTTAATACTGAATTTTATCATGCTGATTTTGATTTTGTTCTGCTGGGTAAATGACTGGGAAATTTGGAAGGTTTCCACTGGTTGTTGACTTCTCATCCTCCCTTCCATTAGTGTATTTTTATGAGCATGAAGTATGTGACTTTTAATTTGCTCTCCCCTCCTTTCTTTGGCTCAGATTGCCTGAGTATATGTAGTTGTTCTTTCTGAATGTTAGCTTATCTATCCCTTTATATTGGACCCTGTACTATTTCTAAATCTTTTTTTCCCCTCTTAAATAAGGAACCTTTCTTTGCTCAGGGAATATGCTGTGCCTTGCTAATTAACTCCTGGCTTTTCACTAACTTAATGCTTTTCAAGTTGTTACTTAACCTTCCCTTAGGCTTTAATTTCCATATATAAAATGAATATCTCTAAGGTATTATCTAGCTCTAAAAATTTTTAAGTCTGATTTCGGACTGTTGACTATTTATCATTTTATTTTTTCTCAACTCACTTCTCCTTTGGTGTCTTCTAAAGTACTTGAGAACTTCTTGAAACCTGTTCTTCAATTAGAATTAGCTGCTGTGTATGCAGTAGACACTTTGGAACAATAATAAATAGGGTTTCTGTCTTACAAGTTTACAAGTTTTCATTCAGGGAACTACATATATATATATATATGAAATAATTAGAACAAGCAAGGGCCAAAGCGAATGATGTAAACTTAAAAATGCTGTAGGAGTTTAGAGGAGTAGGGAGAGTAGTGTTCATTTTATTCTGAAGAGATTCATGGAGGAGGTAGGATTAAAGCTGCCCCCCCAGAAAGATGAGTGAGATTTGGATGTGCAAGAATGCGGAGGTGCCTTCATGCCTACTCACTGATAAAAATTAGTGTGCAAGGGTGTCCATTTTTGCAATCAGTAAGAAGTGAGAGAAGAGGATGAGGCTCACTTGGTCCTGGGATTAGATTAGATATACCAGGTAATCTAAGATTGAAGCAAATCTTTAATGAGTTGATTCTAGGAGAGTGGGGGAGAAAAAGTCATCTGACCAGGAGGTCAGATGGACACAGGAAGGTGCCCATGACCCATAGACGAGAGAACAGGCAGGGAGCTAGCACTCTGGTATTGCCAAGCTTGTTGCACTTGGCTGGTTCCCTTAATGACATGGTTTTAAAATAACTGCACTCCCCTTGGGGATGGCTTTAACCCTCTATCCTAGAAAATGAGCCTCTGGAGTTTGTGAAAATTGAACATGCAACTTAGTAGACCCTTGTTTTCTCATCTTGTTATTGCCACAGAGCTAGGAATTGCACCAAATTATGACATGTTTTGAATTGGGGCAAAGAGGATCATGGTAAGGCATGGGGGTGTTTTGTTATTCTCTTGCTAGACTTTGGTTTAGTTGAACCTCTAGCTGGCACTTGTGACAAAATGAGTGGAGTGTTTTGCCAACTTTGAATGTACACGAATCCAAAGCAAACATGACCTATTATCTCATAGAAATAAAACTAGGAATAGAAAACATTGAGAGTATCTAAATATAGTTAAAAGGAAAGTGAATTATGCAGTGATAAAATAGTGCAGGGCATCTATTGTCTTTCAGGGTCTTCAATGGGCTGCACATATGAATCATGCATTCGGGTAATGATATGGTCTGTTTCAGCATTTCTGCTCTCTTGTTTATCTGGAGAGAGGACAAGCAAAAAGCACTGTATTTATGCTATCAAACACATCTTACTTAAACTTAATTTATTGAGAGAAAGGGGAAAAAACCCCTTATTCTATATTGTAGGCTGTAAAAAAAAAGGAGTAGGGGTGGGTGGGAAGGATTTTCCAAATTGGCTCTTTTTTAAAAAAGCAGTAAAGATGTTTTAAAGCTTTAATCCAGAGTCTTAGAATTCATAACTTGATGTCTCCTTATCCTTGTTTAGTGTTTGCCTTTTTGACTCTTTTGGGAGTATTTCTTGATTTGAGTGCTTATGCAGTGTTGTATAAATGTTGATTCCCTGATTTACTGCCCCTTTTGTGGGAGCAGAAATAACTTTCTCATCATTTGGTTACATTATTTATATGTTGTGTATTGAAACTTAATGGTAATGTATGGATTATATATTCTCCTTAAGTATGGTAGATATGCTTTTAAAAATACTAGGGACATATAATATGGAATATTAGGACCTTATTCATTTCAAATGGCACATCCCAGTGTGAAAATTCATTAAAATTCTAGAAACATAACTGGAAGAACCAATTGTGACACCTAATAAGTAAAAAAGGAAATATTTCAGGGAGATAAAAGTGTGAATTTTGTTTTTATTCTGTAGATTTGCAGATAACAGCTTATCAGGGGCAATTATGACAGCTTTGACTTAGACCCTGGGAGATATGTATAATCTAATAGATATGTTAATGTGGTTTTGACTTTAAAAAGCAAGAATAGTAATATTTCTTGAGCCCTTTGACTGGCAAAACATTAGGAAATAATGGAAATGTAGGTTACCTAGCAGAAAAAGGTGGGTTTTTTTTTTTGGTGTTATTTTTAGGTTTTTGCTAGGCAATGGGGTTAAGTGGCTTGCCCAAGGCCACAAAGCTAGGTAATTATTATAAGTGTCTGAGGCTGGATTTGAACTCAGGAACTCCAGATTCCAAGGCCAGTGCTCTATCAGCTGTGCCACCTAGCTGCCCCCAGAAAAAGTTTTAACCATCAAAAAACAGCCTTCTATTAGACCTTTCACCAGGATGAACAATTTGATCCATTGTCAAGATCAGAAACCATGCAAAGGCATATAGAATGATTTGTTTATTATCCTTTGTCTTTCCTTCATTGTCTTTTTTCCTTTGATACTGAAATTTTACTTGGTTCTGAGAAATTCTGAAATTATTTTGGTATTTTAATTTGTCAAGCAAGATGTGGCTGCTTGAGTTCTCAGGTTTATGTAAGATATCCATTTGAAACCCAAATTCTAATAATACCGCTATTTTAAAGTTTTACAAACATATAACCTAAGGTTGGAGGAATTTGATTTATGTAATTAACAATTATAAGAGTGTTAGGGTAGTTTTAAGCTATTAAAATTTAAAATGCTTTCCGGACACTTTGTATTATTAAACTGTCACTGAAGTCAGAACTTTTTAGAAATTACATATTTTCTGTAAATAGCAATCAAGACTTTTTCAATCTCTTTGGGTAAGGATAATACTCTTAGTGCTTTTCTTGAGTCAGGAGAATAGCATTCTGGAATTTTAGCCAAGTTTTAATAATGCTAAATCTCTATAGTCTTTCATTTTACATATATGGCTAGAATAAATTTTCAGTCACCAAAGGAAGACCTAGGTAGAACTTTCCCACAGATCATTATTATTTCAATACTTTTAGATGTATTCATGTGGTGACTGCAGAATATGCATTTTTGAAAATACATATTGGTTGTGTGCTTTATTACTCCCATGGTGGGAAGACTGAATTTAAAGGTGATCAACTTGTAATAAAAAAATGATCTTTAATCTTAAATATGCAAGTGGCAATCCATATCCTTTTTTACCATTAAGAATGACTTAAATTTCCTCTTAGTTATGTTGATGTTTTCAAATAAATTTTATTTTGTGTTTGAAACTAAAATAATTACTTGTTTCTCAATTAAACTGTGAGGGCAAGTGGGATTTTTTTTTGAACCGGCTTTATTAATAGAGTTTGAAGAAGTTGTCTGGCAGATTTTGTTCTGTGGTGTGGGTTTGAATAAATTTGGAGGGAATTTCAGAGAATGGGAGAAGAAAATAATAGAAAAACTGTAGATTCCTTCAGTTGACAAAATAAAACCACAATGTATCATTCAGTTTATTGTTAACCTTTTTATAGGTAATAGAAGCTAAATAAAGTTAATGTGGCATTGATTTAACTTTACAAAGCAAGAATAGTAATATTTCTTGAATCAAACTCCTCCAACCTTACGTTATATGTTTGTAAAACTTTAAAACAGAGGTATTATTAGAACTTGTTAGATTTCAAATGGATATCTTACATAAACCTGAGAACTCAAGCACTTGCATTTTGCTTTTGACAAATTAAAATATCAAAATAATTTCAGAATTGAGTAGCAATTTCAGTATCAACCTTGAGTTGCAGGAAGCGATTAATTTTTGTAGGAGGCCTGATACATAGCTGCTTCAGGAATGCTTGTTGGCTTTGTGCTGCGGTCCCTCTGTTGACTCTGCACATGGAGGTACCAGATGGGAGGCTGGGAGTCCAGTGCACCTGAGTGAGAACCAGCTGTGGGATCCGGGGCAAGTCTCCTCTTTTTACTTTGTTTCCTCCTCTTAAAATGGGGATAATGATTGCTCCAGGGTTGGGTTGAGGATCCCCAGAGCTAATTTTTTACTAGGATAAAACCTTAATGAGCCAAAGGAATGTTATTATCTGAGTGAGCCTTGAGGGTGAGACCACACTGTTGGGTGGGCTTGGAGGGACCTTCGCTCTTTTCTTTGTGTCTAGTGGAAGGAGTGCTGTCTTAGGGTAGGGAACCAGGATACTTAGTGTCTCTAGGTTTTTGTTTGTTCATTTGTAAAACGATTTCTTCCAACTTTAAATCTTTGACCAATGAACCAGAGATACAGTTTTCTTGATACTTTTCTTTTCCTAGTCTTGATACATCTTTGAAATTCCCTTTTTTGGTAAACTGCCCAATCAAAATTCAGTTCTTGTTACTAGTTTTTGCTTAGATGGCAAATTTAACCATGGCATTCTTGATAACTTCATATAGATATTCCTCCCATAGGCTGATAGGGATGAGGAGGAGGGACAATAAGTCATTGTTCTAAATCCTTTTCCCCAAATATTTATGCTTGTAAAGCACTCTTTTAGATACCTTAAACAGTTTGACTGTCAAATTTAACATTTTCTTTAAAAAAATCATCCTAGAGATATAGAGTAACTAGTTTTAATTTCTAAATTTGACCTTTGTCCTAATTTTATGTACTTTCTTACATGATTTTGAGATCTTATTTCACCTTGTGCTTTGGAAAAAATTTTTCTATGTGAATTTCTGTTTAGTTGCTTTTAGACCCAGTCCTGATGGGTAAATTTTAACCACCTTACTCAGAATCACAGTATTTTCTTGACTGTTAAAAGTTAATTAAGGCAATAGCTAGAGGAAAATTGCCCTCAGAGATGACGTTTTTAAAGTCTACATTCTGTTAGATCTGAATGTGACTCTTTGGATTTGATGTTTTCTTGATTTTGCAATTAAATATGAAAATGAGGGAAACTATGCAAGTTAGATGTAAAAATATGGATAGTTCAAGTGATTGCATTTAATGAAGTATTTTAAGTTTTGAATTTTTTAAAATAGTACGTTCACCATCAAATAGTGCCTATGCTAAGAGTATAATAAGACTTCTCCTGAATTGTGTTGAAAATAAGATAATTAAAATTTTTGCAATCCATAGTTTCTTTGTAAATTTCAGGGAATGAACACAGATTGCTTATTAATTGGTAGACAGGAATTAGAGTTTATTGTTGTGGTTATTGCAGCTGCAGAAAAAAATAAGAATTTTTTTTCTTTTTTTTTCCCCCTTTTATTTCCTATTCAGTCTTTCCGTGGTTTGGCTTGGATATTGGTGGAACCTTGGTCAAGCTGGTTTATTTCGAACCCAAAGATATCACTGCTGAAGAAGAGGAGGAGGAAGTGGAAAGTCTTAAAAGCATTAGGAAATACCTAACCTCAAATGTGGCATATGGGTCCACTGGCATTCGGGATGTCCACCTTGAATTGAAGGATCTGACCTTGTGTGGACGTAAAGGCAATCTGCACTTTATACGCTTTCCTACTCATGACATGCCTGCTTTTATTCAAATGGGCAGAGATAAAAACTTCTCAAGTCTCCACACTGTCTTTTGTGCCACTGGAGGGGGAGCATACAAATTTGAGCAAGATTTTCTTACAGTATGCATTCTTTTAGCTTATATACAATTTGTAGATTAATAATTTATTTAATATAGTACTGTAAATAATGGTGGAAGCATTTTCATCTGCTTAACTATTTTAAGTCCTAACCTTCTAAATTTAGCTTTTTGAGTTAAGATCAAATTTAATATGAATTCCTGTTCATGTATGATGGCAAGAATCAGTCACTAAAGTATAACATTTTGTTTTGTTTTGATTTTAGGTTTTTGCAAGGCAAATGGGGTTAAGTGGCTTGCCCAAGGCCACACAGCTAGGTAATTATTAAATGTCTGAGACCGGATTTGAACCCAGGTACTCCTGACTCCAGGGCCAGTGCTTTATCCACTATGCCACCTAGCCACCCCCTAACATTTTGGTTTTTGATCTCTGTATGGTAAACAGGGAAAAAAAAATTAAACACAAACAGGGAAGGAAATGTTTGAGAAGCAATTTTTCACTGCTAGGCCATATATATATCAATATGTACTCTATATTTCCTAGGTTATTTCAGAATTGTTACCAAATGACTCAATTTTAATTTTTTTTAAGAATTAAAGGAAGACAGGCAAATATTAATTGAAAAAGGACAAAAATAAGTATCTTAACATTGGCTCTGCCTTACTACCTCAAGTCCTGTTTTTAAAAGAATGTAACAAAGTTAATTGCTATTTTGAAACACATTTTTCATTTTTATGGCTCGAAACCAGTATTCTTCAAGTTACAGAGAGCAAAGAAGAAGGGATTTATTTGCCCTTCCTTTTGATTCATTGAACATTGTGCATCTAAGTACTGTATTTAGACCAATGTTGGCATGTTAGTCCTTCTAGACCATAAGAACTTTACTTTTGTTTCATTACCTGTTACCTGGGAAGAGAGAGAAACTCTGTGTGTGTGTGTGTGTGTGTGTGTGTGTGAAAATAGATAGAAATTTTGAAAATCCAATAAATAGAGAAGCTGGAAATCGATATTTTAGTTTTCTGTGTGCTTTTATTCAGGCTTAGACACCTTAAACTGTAAAATAAGAGGATTGGACTGGATGATTTCTAAGGACCTTCTAAGTTCCCAGTATTCTAATTCTGTAGAAAACAAATGAAATGGAGTTTAGGAATGAGTTTCAGGAGGTGGCTAAGACACTTCTTCTTCCCTTCCTCGTATATTCCTCCTGAAAAACAAAACATTTTTGGATTGGGTGAATTGACCAAGAGGGGAAATAAAGCCACAAAATAGAGAACACAATTGTCTCTGAATTTTCTTCTACTAAGTTTTAGGTGGACATTTTATATCCCTGGAAGGTAGCTGTGGTTAATGCACCATAGGGCCTGGAGTCAAGCAAATTTGAGTGTAAATCCAGTGTCAGACCTTATTAGCTGTATGACCCTGGGCAAGTCATTTTACTTTGACTGCCTCAGTTTCTTCATCTGTAAAAGCACCTGTCTCCCAGGGTTGTTGTGAGATTCCAATGAGATGCTATTTGCAAAGTGCTTAGCACATTACCTGGAACTTTTGTAGGGACTTTCTTTCCTTTTCTCATTGAATCTGACAATATTCCAAACTGGGGGCTGGGAATTTTCTTTATTTTACAGATGAGGAAAAGAGACTCATAGAAGGACTTGGAATCTTGGATCCAGGGGTCCTGAGCCTGAGACTCTGCTGACTCTTGAGTCCACGTCTCTTTCCATTGTCCTCTTCTGCCTCTTGAAGACATCTTGCATGTCAGCACTGGCCTCCTGTTTGAACTGTAGGGCAGGTGCTGGAAAGGCTGATTCATGCTCACAGTTGTGAAAAAAGTACAGCAAAGTAGTCTTTTTTGGGGGGGGGTGTAGTTATGTCCTGAAAGGTTATGACATAGACTTTTCAAGAAAAGTCTGCTGTAGTTTTCTTCTTTGGTTCTCTGGTTTGTCATTGTTGTTATCACTTCTGACTACTTCTTTAATTAAAATTTAAAAAGACCTCATACAAATTGAAAGAAACATAATTTTAAATCTATATTTTTGGAAAACTTTTTTACTTGGCATCTCAAGATAATAGCTTTAAAGGTGAACGAGATCTTGGAGATCATCTGACACATCTAGTGCTATCCTTATTTTACCAATAAGGAAACTGAGTCTCAAATAGGGACTTAATTAAGATCACACAGTAGGAAATGCTAACAAGTTGATGATATTGAAACCCCATATCCTTGAACTTCAGATTTAGCACTTGCTGCTGAAACACAGTTCATTCAAGTGGCTGTCCAAAAGTATCCATCAGTGACTGGAAAGTACCTTGATATAAGGACACAAAAGTTACGTGGGCCTATTTTTAATTAACCATTATTCTGAGTCATTTGAGGCTAAGAAAATAATAACCTCTACTATTAATGGTAAAAAGTGATTTGTGATTTTAATTCTCCAACATCTAATCTTATAAATGAATTATTTATCTTTTTAAAAGCTAAAATGATTAGTCAAATTGTCCTTTAATTACATAGATTACATAGTTCCCAATTCTGCCCCGTTTAATGACTCTTTAGAGGCCTTCCTATCCTTTCTTACAGGTGTTAGAAACTCATTTATACCACTAAAATGATTTTTTTCCTTTGTTTTCTGTCATGAATTCTTAAAGCTTGGGTGTTGGACTATTAAATTGAGAGGAGGTAATGAAGAAGGCAAAAATCACATGCATGCCATGATCCTAATTTTCTCTCAGGCAACTTCTAAGTTGTCATTCATTATGATTTGTTATGTGGCGGTCCAAATCATCTGGAAAATTACATCATGTCTCAGTCATCTGGAAAGAGAAGTCTATTAAAGCCAGTCCCATAGGGATTCATTCTGGGGCTGATTTTATTTTGAACAAATATCCTCATTTTACATACTAGCTATGTTCCTGAAAAATTAGGGGTGAATCAGATTTGTTATGCAAAAGCCATGGGGTGTTCCAAAAGTCTTTGTGCAGTTAACCACACTTAGATATTTGGGACACATCATACATAGTATAGTCAACTTCAAGAAATAATAATAGAGTATGAAACTTTGTCTGATAAATGTAATAAAGGAGCATGAGACCCATCACCAGAAGGTTAGATGTGATGTTTTTGACCATCGACTGAGGTGTGGTACCCAAATGGAGACATTGTGGATCTTCTGAATTGTTTGTGGAAAAGGAGTTAATTTTGTATAAGTAGATATGTTGACTTTTCTCAGGAGGGGAATGTGCCTTGTAATTCTCAATAACTTGTATTAGTGAATTCATAGTAAGAGGCACTCACTGACTGCAGGTCAGGTTCACTAGATGGAAGTATGAGACAGAACATTTCAGGACAACAAACAACCTTGAAAAGTAAAAGAGAGGGAAAGACTGATTAGACAAAACATGACAAAAAAGTCATAATAAACCCCAAACAGAATGAGAGTGAGTCAGGTAATCTCTTAATATTGGGAAGTTTGCTCTTTGGTAGCTAAGAATTAAACTTTTTTTTTAAGATGTTAAGGGGCAGCTAGGTGGCACAGTGGATAGAGCACTGGCCCTGGAGTCAGGAGGACCTGAGTTCAAATCTGACCTCAGACACTTAATAATTACCTAGCTCTGTGGCTTTGGGCAAGTCACTCTTTTTTTTTTTTTTTTTTAGGATTTTTGCAAGGCAAATGGGGTTAAATGGCTTGCCCAAGGCCACACAGCTAGGTAATTATTAAGTGTCTGAGCTGGATTTGAACCCAGGTACTCCTGACTCCAAGGCCGATGCTTTATCCACTACGTGGGCAAGTCACTCTTAACCCCATTGCCTCAAATAAATAAAATTTTTTAAAAAGATGCTATTAAGGGTTCAAAAAAAAAACCTGACACTCTAGATCCTACTGAAGGATAGTTGAGTTGGTCTAACAAAGAAATGAAGAAATACAACAAGTTACTGATTAAACTATCCCTCTCCAGAAACAGCAATAGTTATCAACAAAATGAATTTCTGTCAAGTAGAAAAAAAAACTTCAAGTATTTAGTTATTAGGAACTAAGTAATCATAGGAAGTTGGTATACTCTAATAGGTATATGTTTCTTCAGGTAGGACAGATGACTATTTTATCTTAAGATATTCTGAAGTTTGTAGATCATTGTTGTTTCACCCCAAAAAGGCATTTAATGAAGTAACATTGTAATAAAAATTAAAAAAAAATTTCTCCATAAACCTTGCGTTCACTCACAAATAGGCATCGCCTCTCTGTGAAGAAGAGACATGGTCACAGAAGGAGAGGAAGTAGCAGTAACTATCTCAGTGGCATTGCTCTCTGCCAGCCCTCTTCCCTGCCAGGCCATGCGTCAGCCTCCCTTTAGATGGGCTCCGGCTCTTCATCTATTTTCAGGCTCCTCAATTTATGTTCATCATCCCCAGAGGAGAGCCACACTTTGGGCAGGCATCCTTTCCCTGTGTGGCAAAGTTGTTAGGTTGCTCATGACTAGGAAACCCATATTCTTTTTTTTTTCTTTTTTGCAAGGCAATGGGGTTAAGTGACTTGCCCAAGGCCACAGAGCTAAGGTAATTATTAAGTGTCTGAGGTCAGATTTGAACTCAGGTCCTCCTGACACCAGGGCTGGTGCTGTATCCACTGCACCACCTAGCTGCCCTAGTGTATGCTTTTTAAACTTGGAAACATTTTGTTTAGGTTATTAGACATAAATGAAATATTATCAGACTATTCCTAATCTTTGAAAATTTCAGAGTATTAAACTTAACAGTGCATTACCCTGTCCCTTGGTCTCTGCCTTTCAATACTCTTTTCAGTGAAGGTATACTAGTCTGAATAGACCCTTGGTCTGAAGAATGTGGAATTTAGTTCTTCTGTTTATAAATGCAATTATGTGTGGGTATTCTGTAATAGACATGTTGCTTTAGTAATTTAAAAACTTTTTTTTTGTATGAGGGAGTGACTTGTTTTCTACTTGGCCAGTTGATAAAGACACATTTGTATTTGGCTGTAGAAAAACAGCTTAATAGACCTGCTTGAGCTTACATTTGCAAAATATATTTAGGTGTGTGGGATATTTAGATTTCATCATACTGCCCAGTCTGTCTGTTCCCTTTCCCCAATCCCTTCCCCAAACAGGTTACCCTTTCTCTTCTATAAAACATGTAAGATATAGACTCTCATGACTAGTCTTGTTTTCCATTGAGGGAGGAAATACTCTTTTTGGAAGAATTTGACTTTACCTTTAACATTTTAAAAAATTACCTAATTTTTTTTATTTCATTACAGATAGGTGATCTACAGCTTTGCAAACTTGATGAACTAGACTGCTTAATTAAAGGAATTTTATACATTGATTCTGTTGGATTCAATGGACGGTCACAGTGCTATTATTTTGAAAACCCAGCTGATTCTGAAAAATGTCGGAAGTTACCCTTCAATCTGAAAAATCCATATCCTCTTCTTCTGGTGAACATCGGCTCTGGGGTTAGCATCTTGGCAGTATATTCCAAAGATAATTATAAGCGTGTTACTGGTACCAGGTAAGGTCCATCAATGAAGGTAGTCCTCAACATAATTTTAATATTAGTTCAGTTTTTAAGGTATTGAAAAGTGTGCTTTTGAGGACATTTTTAATTATTTTGCTATATAATAGATTCTCTTTTTTTGTCATTGATAGCCAAACTTTTTAGTGTAGCTTTCTGAAAAGTTTAGTTTCCAGTCTTTTGACACTTGGCATTTGTCTGAGATGATTTTGCACATTGTGAGGTTATTCATTTTTAAAATGTGCAACAGGTCAGTGTATCAGCTTAGAACACTTTCTCCTTCCTTGTTGGCTTGGATGACTAGATGGTGAATGTGTTTAGAGCATGGATATGAATTGTCTTAAATGTTGACATTTTCGTGTTGTTTGCTCTTAGATGAGACTGTCATCTTTCTGTTTCTGAATTCTCTGGATAAACTGAAGTTGGGGGTTCATGGTGCCTGTCTTGGGGGCGGTGCTTTTAGTTCTGTAAAAAAGTTCTTATCCTTCTGTTTCTGTTTTGAAGTATAGAGAGAATGATGCAATGTGTGATATTCTGTTGTTGTTTTTTTTGTTTTTTTAATCAAAGTCTTGGGGGAGGAACCTTTTTTGGTCTTTGCTGTCTTCTGACTGGCTGCACCACTTTTGAAGAGGCTCTTGAAATGGCATCTCGTGGAGATAGTACCAAAGTGGATAAACTAGTACGAGACATCTATGGAGGGGACTACGAGAGGTTTTCATTGCCAGGCTGGGCTGTAGCCTCCAGGTAAGATTGTGTGTGGGAAAGAGGAGTTGGGAATAAAATATTTTTATGTCTGCTTTGTGATTTAATTTTATGTACTTGAAAATGTGACCAGATAGCATTTCTTTAAGCACTTTTTTTGGCTAATTTTTTGGTAAGTAATTAAACTAATAATTATAGTTTCAATGTGTTTGCAGTTTGAATTTGTTATCCCTCTAGGTATAGTTGTCCAATTTACTTTTTCTAGTGTTGTAATAATTGTAGGTGTCTGCTCGTTCTTTTGCAGGGGTGGGAGATTCACAGAACGTTGTCTACATATTTTCAGTTTTTTATTATGATAATTGATTTGGCTCTCATTATTTTCCTTTTTTTTATTTTTCTCTTGAATAAAACAGTTTTTGTTATTGGATCGGTCTTTGTGGGGGGGGAGAATAGTAGGAGGAATTTTAGATGAAGTGAAGGTTTATCAATAAAGATTCACTTTAAAAAATACATAAAAGAGGGGCAGCTAGCTGGCACAGTGGATAGAGTACTGGCCCTGAAGTCAGGAGGACCTGAGTTCAAATCCAGCCTCAGACACTTTATAATTGCTTGGGCAAGTCACTGAACTCCACTGCCTAGCAAAACAAAAAAAAAAATACACAAAAGAAAAAGTTGTAGATATCACACTAGTTTTAATGCCTCTAAGATTTTCAAAGAAATCTGATTCTCTATTTAAATACCTTGAGTTTAAGGAGTTCCAGAAGTATTGACCAGAGACTATGATTCTCTTGTATTCATTAAACTAACTTTATGGAAATTGGGGAGTAGATATTTTAGCTTTCTTCTGGCCAGCGGCTTTGTGTCACACATCTTGTTGTAACAATCCAAAGGGAACAACCATGTAGTTGAGTGGTCAAGAAAGGTTTGGGATTGGGGCTGGGAAAGGAACAAGGAAAGGGATCAAATGAACCCAAGTGGTTCAAGGCCCGGAATCTTCTTGGACCTTGACTGAGGAGGCTGAATGACTTCCAGTGGATTGAGGTAATAAGTAAAGACAGACCCAGTTGAATAGCTTGATTTTCTTCTGCTCATCTTTAAAATGCCACTGCAACCCTATTACATAGCTGCTTATTGGTTTAGATTACTTTTGTATTCCTGTTGACACAAATGTTTTTCTTTGGCTAATTCCCCTATAGTTTTAAAATAAAAATTTATTTGTTTCAGAATTGAGTTTAACTGTACTAAGTGTCCAATATCTTTTGCACTGCCTTGTTTTTCCCCTCATATAGTGCTGGGTTTTCAATATTCTCATTATAGTTTTGGAAACATGATGAGCAAGGAGAAAAGAGAGGCAGTCAGTAAGGAGGACCTGGCCAGAGCGACTCTGATCACCATCACCAACAACATTGGCTCCATAGCACGAATGTGTGCCCTTAATGAGGTAATAAGAGAAACGAATCTTTCATGACTCCTCGGAAAAAAGAGAGAGAGACAGAGAGAGACGTCTTTCCACGTGTTGGGGGACTCTTGAGATTCTAGCATTAGTGGGAATAAAAGTAACATTTTGGAGGAGAAGGCAGCATCAAGGACTCTGGGTGTTGGTGGGGGGGGAGCTGGTGGTCAAGAGGGAAGGGAAGGGGACTGTGGGGCAAAGAGGAAGCCGGGCCAATGGTCCCAGGAGACTGGACACTTCTCTCTTGGGGCTTTCAGCTTCTTTACAGTGCTGCCTTGTTGCCTTGATGTCAAGCAGCATTGTACAGGGCTATGAAAGAACCAAGACAGATCTTCACTTCATTTGGGCAGAAGCAGTGAGCTGGAGCTTAACATTAAAGGAGCATTTAGTTTTTTACACTTTGCCTCCTAATTTGGAGAATTCTGTTTGAAGTCAGCATTTAGTTAACTTGATAAGGGTAGGTTTGGAGTTGGGAACCCCTGAGTTTGAATTTCAGCACAGACTGTGTGACTGGGCGAGTCACTTAAACCTTGTATGCCTCGGTTTATCTTCTGTAGAATGTGGGTGATCCCTGAACTGTCTGCCTCACAGGGCTGCTGTAAAGATCCAAAAAACCTTTAAGGGCTCCATAAGTCAGTTATTTTCTTACATTATCTTATTTCTCCCAAGGGTGTGAGGGAGAGGCCAGTGTTCTTACAGTTTATTGATAATGATCCTGTCACTTGGAGCCATACCTAGGCCTCCAACATTGTGTTGAAGCAGGAAATATCTGGTAGATAAGAAAAGATTTGAGTGATTATGATATCAGGAAGATCAGGGCAGACCTGGATTGTAGAAAAGGCAAATGATACTTCGAGGAAGTATCGGAGGTCAAAGTAGGGAAAGATTTGTTCATTGTTTTTTTACTATCCCCTAAGACTTCCCTCTGTCCAGGCCCCCATGACTATCCAAGAATCCTTGTCACATAGCTGCACTTGGGCTTCTCCCATCTTCAGTGTCCTGTGTTCCAGAATGGACCTTGTATGGTTCCGTCCACTACCCTAGACCTGAGGAAAACAGTCTGCATTATTGCAGGGGGCAGTGACTTTAGTAGAGTATCCTGCTCTTTGGTTTGCCTTTTTCTCCCTTTCTCTTCTAATTGATAGTTTAAGTAGCTGTAAGCTTTAATTAAAAACCCTTCAGGCAAATTTTCTTGCTTCATTAGAGGGAGGTATCATTTGTCACTTTATTCTCCCAATGAGCCCTCAGTTTCCTAATATCCCTACTGGGGACAGGTTTAGTGATCCATTTTCTTTTAATCAAGGACTGAAAAGAGGACACTGGAAACTCCAGTGTTCTGAGAGTGCTTGCTTTGATGTTGCCCACTCCCTGGTGTTGGGCACTGGGATGTCTGGTACCAGGATTTTGAGATGGAGTTGGTTTAACATGGGGGTGGACCGGGCTGAGTCTTTTCAACCTCAAATTTACTAGTGGGGAAAGGGGAAACCAAGGCTTAGTTTTCTCTACACTCAGTGCCTTCTCTTTTTCTTTTTCTCCCTCTCCAGACCTTCCCCTTTTGGCCAGTTCAGAAATTCTTGCTTTTCCAGTGTACTGACTTCATTTTGTAAACAACTTGATATGCTGCTTAGTGATAGTTATATACATCCCATTAAGATGTAGCAGATGAACTATATAAATTTTATTTCAGTAATTTGACTGGTTTTGGTATACTCTGGCTTTTTTGTAGCTTGCTCATTTAATGTAATCTTTTTTTTCCCTATAACTTCAAAATTAGAAGGAAATTTGAAGACAGGTATTTATTAACATGAACTTATAGAATTTGAAGATATTTTAAAGTAAATTTTCACATCAAGCTATTATTTCACTTCCCCCTTAGTCCCCCCATAAGGTGAAGAAAGTGAGGTGTAGAGGGATTGTGCCCAAGACTATGTATATTTAGAAAATTAGGTGAGCCTTGGACAGTGTCTACCATCTTACTTGTTCATATTAAAAGTAGTCATCATATTTGGTCAGCATCAAGTCCCTATATTCCCTCTGGTTTTCATTATGTTGCTGAACTCTTAAGCATTTTTGCTTGTTATCTATCTATCTATCTATCTATCTATCTATCTATCTATCTATCTATCTATCTATCTATCGGTGTCCATTCCACACATAATGGAAGACCCCTAAAA
The DNA here is from genome assembly GCF_037893015.1 of Macrotis lagotis. Classification (NCBI taxonomy): domain Eukaryota; kingdom Metazoa; phylum Chordata; class Mammalia; order Peramelemorphia; family Peramelidae; genus Macrotis; species Macrotis lagotis. The sequence continues at coordinate 24,597,800 of NC_133658.1, forward strand.
GGGCTAAGTTAAATATTCAGCTGATAGCTACTTCCTCACATAAGTACTGAAAGGCTAATGTATACATGCATTAAAAGTCAAGTTAACAAGCCTAGTTAAGTGTTTACTATATTGCAAATAAAGTATAATAATAACATTTATAATTATCATCTCATTTGATTTTCACAACAACCCTGGAAGTTTGATATTATTATCTTCATTTTACAAATGAGGTTAAATGACTTGCCTATTAAATGTCTGAAGCTGGATTCGGATTTTCCTGACTCCAGTCCCAGTGCCCCCTTCACACAAGCAAAAAAGCAAAACACAGTCCCTGCCTCTAAGGAACCTAATGGGGGAGACATTTATGTCTTTTCTCAGTCTATCCAGGCTTGCCCATCCTGGGCATGTCTTGCCATAACTTCACTACAAGGGCTTAAGGGCTTAAATCCGGTGAACTGAAGACCTTCTTTTCTGCTAATTTCCTCTTCTTTTGTGGCTGAATTTTGCTTTGGGTGCTTCAGGGGAGGAGCATGTTTCTCATTGCTCTCACCTACCATAAGCAGTAAATGTATGTTAAGTGCCAGATGCTGGGTTCTGGGGAGGTTTCAATTTAATGAATAACACTTCTTCTGTTCTAATGGATCTTATCTTCCACAGAGGGTACTTCTCTGTTGCCCTCGGTGTGATATTTATTTTTTCTATGAATTAAGAGAAGAAAAGTAGATTAGTTGAATGAATAACAGACATAGCAATCAAGTGTTTGATAACCCTAAGAACACTGTCCATGGGTAAGGAAATCTGTTTGGTAAAAATTGGGAGAAAAATTTGGTAGAAAATAGACTTGGAGACCAGTATCTTTTACCATATGTTGCAACTAATTCTAAATAGATGGTATGCTAAAAATTGCCTTCTGTTGGGGGGTGGGGGGGGGGAGAAGTAAGATTGGGGGGGGAATTGTAAAACTCAAAAAATAAAATCTTAAAAAAAGAAAGGGAGGTTATAACTTACAGCTAAGGAAAGAATCTGTAACCAAAAAAAGGATAGATAAGAGTTTATAAAATTTGCTTTATTTGTAGTCTCTTAAATTAGAAAGTCACTGGTGGGAAGTGCTGACTCTAGCTCCCTTGTATAGTATTTTTCTACAACATTAAGCTTTGGCATATAAAGCTTTCCTGGCTTTAAATGCTCTGATCCTAATAAACCAGGACTCTTTGTCACTGGAAGATGCAACCCTCCCTAATGACGAATAGAGTTACAGATAAAGTGAATTGGGGAGGCAGTTTTGGTGTTTTACCTTTGGTGGTAGTATGTTTTTAGACAAGATGCTTTTAATTTTTAGTGGCTCCTGTCAGAGCAGTGTTTAGTGTTGGAAATGTGTGGTTTTGTCTGAAGTACCAAGGAAGCACACCCCCCTCTAAGCATCTTTTTTACTTTGCAAAGTGACATTTGTGTATAAAGTGCAAAAAAGACATTTTTTTAAAATTAAGAACCTTGTATTTGAAAATATACCTGATGTGCTTTCATGCGACCACCTCATTTATATCAGCTTATATTAAGGCTTTGAGTTCCATTTTAGGGGGCAGCTTGGAGGTCAATAGATAGAGCACTGACCCTGAAGTCAGAAAGGACCTGAGTTCAAATGCAGCTTCAGTCACTTACCAGCTGTGTTGACTTAACCCTGATTGCCTTCACCAAAACCAAAACAAAACAATAAAAGCCAACCATAACAAGAACAAATCCATTTTATATCAGTATGTTTCTTCTTTCATTTCTACTATGAATTGAAATGAAATTTGTTCCTTTTAATTTTTTACTGTTCTTAAAGTAGTATAAAATCTGAGAGAGATACCATCAACCTTCGTTTTATACATAAGGGGAAGGAGATGGAGATTCCACCATGGGAATTTGGGTATACAATATAAATACTAGATGAGGGTCACTTATTGCAGAGATGTCTGCCTTTTCTGGCATCCTGTGAAAAGGGGGCTTAGAATTAGGAAAGCTAAGCTCATGAACAAGTAATAGCAACCTGGCTCTTTCAAATACTTTTAAACCCTTTATTCCCCCCCCCCCCCCAATAAAGTTTGTCTAATTAAATAAGTCTTAAAGATAAGCAAAAGAAATGCTATTTGGGTCTGGTTTTAAAAATGGAATGGAAACCATGTTGACATCTAACTGCCTTTTTTTCATTGTGCCCAGAACATTAACCAGGTGATATTTGTTGGAAATTTTTTGCGAATTAATACCATTTCCATGAGACTTCTTGCTTATGCTTTGGATTATTGGTCCAAGGGACAGTTGAAAGCACTTTTTTCAGAGCATGAGGTAAGCCCATTCAAAAAAAATCATAAACTAAAATACATTTTTTCTGTTAATGTTTGAGGCACAAGTTAAATTACTGTGTTTTTCATTGGTTTGAAGTAGAAGTAAAAATAATGAACACTAATGTTTTCTTCCTTTTGGGAGGAAGAGTGCCTAGCATGAATAATTTAAGGTATGCAACTATAAAGCTCAAAGTGGTAGATTTTTGTTTTGCTGTATTGAAAAGAAAAATTCCCAATTTTTGGCTGAAATAGGGAAATTCTATAGGAAATAGCCTACTTTTCCACCCTGAAATAAAACAAAATCATTGTGGTAATCGCATCTTTAATATGTGATTATCTTGCCTTTCTTGAAGTTATATCTGAAGCAGGATATTCTTTGATGCAAGAGATCTCAATCCCTGCCGCTGAACAACTAGAAATCTTCATAAATAAGGTTCTGTGTTTTTTCTGCATGTTGCTTTTCCTGAACATATGAACATAGATTGGGAGTCTCATATCTACTATTCTCATATTCTCCCAATTATGCTTTGATTTTAGTAATTATTTAGAAACATGCATTTGTCTATACCTTATTAATAAGTATATTAACTTTTTTGCTTTTCTAGGGTTACTTTGGAGCAGTGGGCGCTCTCCTAGAGCTACTGAGATTACCCTGATGTGTTGTCTGAAATCACCAGAGCCTTCCACAACCACAATGGAATATGCAGACTTTTTTTCCCTTTAAAAAAAAAGAAATGTATTCCAGTGACTTTTATAATAATAGAGTATGACCTGAATCAAAGTGAGAGAAAGGACAGAAGTATTTTTTTTAAGTTGTGAAAAGAAATCTTGAGTTATGCCAAGAGAAACCTCTAAAATGAATATAGAGGGGTGGACTCTGCTCATTCATTGAGTATCCCCTGTTTAAATTCATTCAGTAAAGTCACGGTAAACCTGCTGTGTGGGAAATAGTGTCACTTGATGGAGCCTCTTCAGGGATGCTGGTCTGTCTTCAGACAGCTGTTCATGTCTCATCCAGAATGTTAAATGTCAGTTACCTTGTCTGTATTCTAATGTAATCACATCTTTGGTATAGATACTCTTGGGAGTCTTTTCTCTCCATGTTACTACTGAAGTGTTGGTTTTCAGAATTTTGTGTTGATGACAATGTCAAAGTGTAACTATGATGTGTGTGTGTATGTGTATCTTTTTTTAAAAGTATTTTATTCTGAAAGGCTCTGTGTAGTCAATTCTAGAAGTTTAATGGTTTGTGAGCCATTTTACTTAACTTTAAAAACTAGTATGTTTTAAAAAGGCAATTTGTCAGATTATATTATAATTTCTTAATCTTGGGCTAAAGTATTTTTTGAAAATATTTCCTTTTAAGAGTGGCAGTGTTTCCTTCCCTTTTTGTGGACTGGATTATTGAGACACATAACATTCTTAGTCACATAGCTTGTATAGTCTGTATGTGAATGAACTAATTGATAAAGCAAAATCTGGTGGTTTTTGTTAACCCAAAAAGACAAGCAAGTAATAAAATCGACAAGTTGTCAAGAGGTGGGAACTTGGTGACTGCTGCAGATTCCGGAGAAAATGATTTGGAGGTTTTATTTGAAATTCACTAAAAACAAATATAACATTTTTAAATGTTTGTGTAAGTTATGGAAAATATATGCTTTGCTATTTTGGGGAGAATAATCAGAAGTAATCAGAAGAAAATAATTTTAGAGTCTGGCAGAGGAAAAAAAATTTAAATCTTACTTGAATTTTCAACTTGGAGGTTTGGTGTATCTAAATAGGCTAATTAGTCCAAACACTGGATTTTCTGAAATTACAGGATCAAAATTATTTCCCCTCAAAAAACTTAACCACTCTGCCTGGCTGCCATTTGTTCCCCTAGAGTAGGGAGGACATGGATGGGTGCTGTCCTCACCCAGATTCTTCATGTTCCTCTAGTCTGTCTTCTCAACCTGCATGGCATTTTTTTCCTTTCCCCCCTTTAAGGAAAAGTGGTTTAAAGGAAGAAGTTTGAGGGTCGAGTAGGAAGCCAAAGAAGGCAGTTTGGGGATCAAAAAGATGTGATTGGTGGAATTTTGAAAATTTGAGTCCAAGACTCCTCTTCCTAGAATTGACATGTGAGTGGCCCCTTGGCATTACTTCATTGGTGCCGATAGCATAATTAAGCCTCAGCTGCCAAAGAGGGCCCAGGCTGATGAAGTTCTGGCTCTTGATTTAGGTACCAGAGTTTTTTGAGCAAATATTTCCCTTAAACATGAAGGTTTTGTCCTCTAATTGTTTATGAGTAAAGCTTTTTCTTGTGAGTCCAGGTATAACTATTCCTTCCTTTCCCTGCCCTCTACCAGTCTTCCCAAACCCTGTTAGCAGTTTTGTTTTGGGGGGTTCTGGGTTAAAAAGGAACAAAGATCTGCTCTCTGCTTGAATTTCAATGGTTAACCAGTCTATTGACTCTTACCTAATCTCTTGTAGTATGTTTTTAATTAGGTGTCTCAACAAAAAGCACAACTGCTATTTTGTTAGCAATATACTAACTTCTGGAATACAAGAACGAGAATGAGAGAATGTATGCTATTGATCATTTGATTCCTGCCCCTAGTTGGGGATGTGCTTCCTTAACAGTGTGCTGAAATAGCCCATTCCATTTTCCCTTGATCTTAGCGTAGTAATTAGTCTCTAGAAAAGCCCAAGTCAGGATTTTCTGGCACTTCAATCTGTTAGTGTCAGCACTAGTCCCATTTAACAGCAACTACTAAGAGAGTTTCATTTGCAAATCTGTTTTCCTGACCTCTTTCAGAAACTTAGTCAACAGAAGCATGGAGTTGGTTATACAGAGCAGTGATCAGGAACCAGTGAGGAATGAAACTTTGGAGCTGGAAATTAGCTCCCTGGAGTCTACTTTTTGCCCTTGTGTTAGATTAGTAGGATGTAGACAGAAAAAAGACTCATTATAGAGAGACTTGCAACAATTTCAGTTGACCAGAATTGCCTTATTTTTTTCTGTCCTTTCATCCTTCTTGCTGCCCATGTAAATTAAGTAGTTTGGCTTGGTGCAATTATGTATTTTATTCAGACCACAGCGATTCTGAGCCTGCCCTCACTATCTCCTCTTTACCCTTTGTTTCTCTACTTTTGCCTGCTTCATCAGTGTTTCTATACCTGTATACACACGGCCTTGGAATACTGGAAACTGTTTTGGAGAGGGCTGAGAACTTGGCCTCTTTATTTTGAACATTGAATTTATGTATGCATGATGTATTAAAAACTTATTTTTTTGTAAAGCAGCTTTTAAAATTTCACTGTGGATATACTATAATCATTTTTATATTCTCCAAGTTATGGTTGAATTAAATGATCTTTATCTCTGAGGGGAAAGAATGATTGCTGTTATCATGGGAGTGAGGGTGAGTAGTCATAGGATATTTACCACTATGGAGGGGGGACTCTGGTCAGCTTCTCTTGAAACTGTAGTCTTTACTGGGAAGGTAGCACATTGGGGCGTAGAAAGCACTGGACTGGACCGAATCCTGACTGACTCAAGCCCTGGTGCTCCCTGGGTGGCTGCACCAGGGAATGGCACAAGAGCCTAACATCCTGATCTCAAGGGTTTCTATTCTGATGGGAGCCACAAACGTGAAGCATGGCCAGAGGCATCTTCCAGGAGAGACCATTGAAGGAGACTTGGAAACACCCCTTGTGGAAGGTGGGGTTTGGGCTACTTAAGGAAGTCAAGAGATAGATGAGGAGGAGGAGTATACCAGAGTCGTCTTTGTGCTTGGTCCTGGAGCTGCTCAAGAGCCACTGCAGGTGGATGGTTAGAGCTGCACTCCAGGGAAAGATTTGTGGCAGCCAGTTAGTGCAAATAATTAAAATTCCTGTTATGTATTTCCACTAGGCTGGAACCATTCAAGATATTGTGTGTAATTATAGCATCAAATAGTGTGGGGGAATTGATTGTTCACATAGCCCTAACTATAGGCCAGATGACGAGAATCCAAATCAGGGTGGTGTTTGTGTGAGTGGAAAGAAGGGATTGTGTTATTGTTGAGAAGATTGAAAAAAGATTTGGTAGAAGGCTGGATTTGTGAGAAAAGACAGGTTGCAAACCCAGGTGACTCAGAAGGTGACTTGGGAATATGATGAGTTGTGTTCAGAAAATGTTGAGTTTTAGATGTCTTCAAGGCAGCTGGTGACTTTAGAGATGGGAGCTCAGGGCAGGGCTTAGGAATGGATTTATAGATCAGAGAATAGTTTAATGTATAGAAGTAATTGGATGTTGGGAGCTGAGATCACTGGGTGAGAGAGTATAGCAAGAAAAGAGTGGACCCAGGACAAAGGCTTAGGCCATGGCTCAGGTGAATAGACAGCGTGAATGAAGATCCATCCGTGGGGACTAGGAAGGGAGGGATCAGGTAGCTAGGAAGTAGGACCAAGAGAAAGGTGTCATTAAAGGGTAGAGGAGCAGGGAGGTCCCTGCCTCTCAGCCTCATCTGCTCTATTTGCACAGAGATAGATAGTACTTGTGTGACCTCCCTAAAAGAGTACTTGAACGATTATTGAACTCTATAAATGCAAGATGCTGCCATGTAGCCTGCATGTATCCTTGTGGTTAGAGGTATGGCCCACAAATTATGGAGAAAAGGCTCATATGAACAGATAAAAGCCAACTTAACTGGCATAGACCTTAGCTTGAGACAGTCAAATGTTCCTGGAGATGGTGGTCCTAGCCCTGGGTCTCAAAAGGAATGTGTGGAATTGAGCCGAGTTGGGGACGGGAGACCTCGGGGGGGCAACACTTGTGCTACAAGGGTAGAAACAAAAATGAATTATTCACTTGAGGACTAGCAAGTTAGCATTTCTATGCTGTTGTGTGGGGTACAAATGCTTTGTTATTTTGTGAGAGCCTCACAACAACAGCTTGAGTGTTATCCCTGTTTTACCAAGGTGACAACTGAAACTTGGGGATCACAGAATTTTAGAATTGGGAGAGACTTGAACAGTTATGGAGGCCATCCCCAGGTAAACCCCGGTTAAGGTACCTGACAAGGAGGAAGAACCCAGTCTCTTTGAAACCAGCCCATTGGCTCTGAAGTGATAAAGTATCTCTTGACATCAGTTCTAAATTGACTTTTTTGAAACTTTTATCTGTCCCACTCACTATGCTTTATGGGACTACACAGAACAAGCTGGGTCCTTTCAGATCTTCCAACACACCTGACTTGTAACTCAAGATTCAGGCCTTCAGCAAATCGTTTGACAATGCCCTTTTCTATCTGGTACCTCTTTCTGGTGTGGCTTATTGATGCCTTTCCTAGAAGATGGTGTCTAAAACTAAATATAATTCTTGAGATAAGTCCAGGGCAGAGGAGGCAGGGAGGACTAGGTGGCAACTTTGGGATGGCAGCCTGGCTGGGCTACCTGGACGCAACTTTTAAGCCATTGTTGCCATGACACTCATAGTCTTTCCTTGACTGATGGCACCTTGGCCAGGGCTCTATCCTTGTCTGCTATTGCTGGTAAGACAAATTGCCCATTTGCAGCCTAAAAATTGGGGAATTAGCCTTAATTCCTATCCCGAGTTTCAAAAATCCACCTCACTGTAATGTTTACCATGATAGTATAGGAGATCTTGTTAAAAGTTTTGGAAAACCCTTGGTAAATGATAACTACAACCACATTTCCTTGACCTTCCAATCAAATGACCAAAGCAAAAATGGGAATCCTGATGTGGACTGGAGGATCCGCTTAACTGGGAACATCTACAGATGGAATTCCAGGGTCCTGGTGAACATGATAGGCCCTGTTGTATCACTCATCATTTAAGTCTTATAAGCTAGTAGTATTTCCTTGAGCAAACTTCTCTTTATACTGGATATCTCTCTCTCTCACATACATTAGTCTTAAGAAACCAATGTACCCCTCTCCATTGTTTGCAATACTGTTCCCCACACAGTGCTGCTGGATGGAGAGTCAGAATAATCCTCTTCTCCATTTTCACTTCCAAACTCCCCTTTCCCTCTTCACTGAATACTTTTTTTTTTAAATTCCACACAGTTATAATTTCCCACCCAGTCAAAACTCGGTTTAGCCATCACTCCGGTCCCTTTGACCCACCCTCATTTGGGTACCTCTCTCCAGTTCCCATTTTAGTGTTTTTCTTTCCAGGGCTTACTACAGTGCCTCTCACCCTTTATGCTTTATTATGACAACTGATCCCTCCCTTCTCATGGACTTCACTTGGTCTGCCATTTCTTTGACTTAGCTCTTGGTTATACAAGGGGACTTGAATAGATTCAAATAAGTGTTGAGTCAAGTTCCCTCATCCTCTGTCCTCAGTCTCCTTATGTTCCTCTTCATCCACACACAAAGTTCACTCACTAAATCTTGCCTTTGCCCACAAATATGCCATTTCCCCAATTAGTCTTGGCCAATGTTATTCTCACATCAGACCATGACCTATCTTTCCATTTCCATACATTCCTCTCCTAATCCTGCATTCTCACCATCCTTTAGTATTTGAGATCATCTTTCTTTGACTGTTCTTTGTCAGCCCTTGATATTTTCTACCTTTTGTACTGTACCCACTCTTGTATAAGTCAGAGAAATTCTGTCACCTGGATTTCATACCATCCAACTTCAAATGAATCCTCATTGAAGCCAGCCAGCCCTCTCCTTAATTGATAATCTCTCCCCCCCAGAAGCTGTTCGATAGGAGTTCCCTCTTCTCCCCTTTGTCTCAAAACTCCTTGATGTCTCCCACTCTATCTTTGCAATGTACACTCCATCCCTTGCATCTGAAGTCCATTGACTCCTCTCCCTCCCCCTTTCGGGTCTGTTGCTTCCAGTCTTCTGCTGTCAAGTATGTCCAAGCCTCCCTCTCAAAAACAAACAGCCACCAAGAAAATGAAGACCTTCACTAGATCCCCTCTCTTCTGGGCTCCCGTCCTGTCCCCTTCTCAGCCATGTTCCTTGATAAAGACGTCTATATTCTCTTCCACTTCTCAGCCCTTTGCCTTCTAACTTTAACCTCACCAACTGAAACCACTCTCTCCAAAGTTCTGAATGCTTTCCTCATTGCCTCCTGCTCAGCTGCCATGCGGGTGACTCCCAGATCTTCAGAGCCATCCTCTCCCCTGAACTTAGATATTCAGACTGGATGCCCAAAGACCTACAATTTGACAGGTCTGTAACTGGGATAGAATTCCTTAATCCTTCCCTCTTGGATTTGCTGGTTTTTTTGGAGGCACTTTCCTCTTTCCAGTGTCTCAGCTTCATAATCTTGCCACTGTCCTTGATTCTGCAAAATTCCAAAATTTACCTTTCTCACATAGCTCCTATTTTAGTTCAAGCCCTCTTCCAGATGGTCTCCCTGCCTTAAATCAATCCACACATCAGTCCTTTCTACTGCAAATCTGACCCCATAACTCCCATCCCAAAGCAACTCCATGGCTTGAGGGATTGCCTTGAGAATCAAATATAAAAATATAAACCATATTTAGTTTTTAAAGTCCTGGCCTCTCTCCACCCTCTTTCCAGTTTTTGTGCAAATTTACTTTTCCCTGCACTATGGGGGTCCAGCCCAACTAACTTTTCCTCTGGATTCCTCATTTAGGATGCATCTCCCATTTTTGTGCTGGCCATCCCCATGTCCAGAATACACTCCATCACTGAATCCCGTTCCCCCTTTTGATGCTCAGATGTTTTCTATTTAAGTACTTCATTTATGTAACAATCATGTTTTATTATATATACTTATTGTCAACCTCATTAAACTAGAAGTTTCTTGCAAGTAGGGATTGATTCTTTGTGCTTGCATCCCCAAGGCCCAACATGTTTTATGCTTGCTGACTGAGCAGATATCTTCCAAGGATGCTCCTAGCACTTAATCTGCAATATAATAACCATACATTCTAGCATTGACATATATACTTTGTAGATTTTCCTTTTTGGAAAGCAGAATTTTTTTGCCCTCCAGTTCTGTGACCCCTTACTCTGTGATTTTAAATTTGTTTTTCTGTTTCTTTTTCCTACTACATGTATTGGTAGTTTTCAACAATCATTTTTAAAGATTTTTTCCCCTCTACTCTCCCCTGACAGAGAGCAATGTAATATATAGGATTCTACTTCTATAGCAGTGCTAAGCATAGAGTCATATTATTTATGCTGTGAAAGAATACTTCCAAACAAAAGAAAAAATGAGAAAAAGCAATATAGACAATTAAAAAATTGAAGATGGTAAGCTTTGATCTTCTCTGGATGTCGTTGGTATTCTTCACAAGTCTTTTAGATTTGTCTTTGATCATTGTACTGCAGAAATGATCAAATCCATTAGAGTTGATCACCCCATGTTTCTGTTAGTGTGTACATTGTTCTCTTCTGCTCACTTGTGCTTTCAAATATTGAGAGATTCAGCAGTCAAATCTGCTTGTTCTTTCATACTGAAGATGTACTTTGGGGATGTCAAATTGAGCTCCTCAAGGGCAAATAGGTTGTCTCTCATTTTTTCCTTACTTGGGTAAGAAAAGTCATTTTTGTTTGGTCCTTCTAATTCAAACAAACAGAATCAGAAGCAGATTTGCCTTCCCTGTTGCTTTCTCATTTATACTAAGTAGTGTTCTTTCATTAATTTCATTTTCCCACTTTTTTAAAAAGACTTCTTTTTTAAAATTAATTTTTATTAAAGATATTGTTTGAGTTTTACAATTTCCCACCCAATCTTACTCCCCCCCCCCCCCCCAGGGAAAGCAATCTGTCAGTCTTTACTTTGTTTCCATGTTGTACCTTGCTCCAAATTGGGTGTGATGAGAGAGAAATCATATCCTTAAAGAAGTGAAGAGGTAACAAGATCAGACAAAAAGATATCTGTTTTTTTTCTAAATTAAAGGGAATAGAACTTTGTTCAAACTCCACAGCTCCTTATCTGGATACAGCTGGCACTCTCCTTTGCAGACAGCCCCAAATTGCTCCTGATTATTGCACTGATGGAATGAGCGAGTCCTTCAAGGTTGAACATCACCCCCATGTTGCTGTTAGGGTGTACAGTGTTTTTTTGGTTCTGCTCATCTCACTCAGCATCAGTTCATGCAAATCCCTCCAGGCTTCCCTGAAATCCCGTCCCTCCTGGTTTCTAATAGAACAATAGTGTTCCATGACATACATATACCACAGTTTGCTAAGCCATTCCCCAATTGAAGGACATTTACTTGATTTCAATTCTTTGCCACCACAAACAGGGCTGCTATAAATATTTTTGTACAAGTAATGTTTTTACCCTTTTTCCTCATCTCTTCAGGGTATAGACCCAGTAGTGGTATTGCTGGGTCAAAGGGTATGCACATTTTTGTTGTCCTTTGGGCATAGTTCCAAATAGCTCTCCAGAAGGGTTGGATGAGTTCACAGCTCCACCAACAGTGTAATAGTGTCCCAAATATCTCACAACCCTTCCAACAATGATCATTATCATTCCTGATCATATTGGCCAATCTGAGAGGTGTGAGGTGGTACCTCAGAGAAGCTTTAATTTGCATTTCTCTAATAATGATTTAGAGCATTTTTTTTCATATGGCTATGGATTGCTTTGATCTCATCTGTAAATTGCCTTTGCATATCCTTTGACCATTTGTCAATTGGGAAATGGCTTTTTGTTTTAAAAATATGACTCAGTTCTCTGTATATTTTAGAAATGAGTCCTTTGTCAGAATCATTAGTTGTAAAGATTGTTTCCCAATTTACATTTCTTTTGATCTTGGTTACATTGGTTTTATCTGTGCAAAAGCTTTTTAATTTAATGTAATCGAAATCATCTAATTGGTTTTTGGTGATGTTCTCCAACTCTTCCTTAGTCATAAACTGCTCTCCTTTCCATAGATCTGACAGGTAGACTAGTCCTTAATCTTCTGATTTGCTTATAGTATTGTTTTTTATGTCTATGTCTTGTAACCATTTGGATCTTATCTTGGTAAAGGGTGTGAGGTGTTGGTCTAATCTAAGTTTCTTCCATACTAACTTCCAATTATCCCAGCAGTTTTTTATCAAAGAGGGAGTTTTTATCCCAGTGGCTCGACTCTTTGGGTTTATCAAACAGCAGATTACTATAATCATCTCCTTCTTTTACACCTAGTCTATCCCACTGGTTCACCACTCTATTTCTTAGCCAATACCAAACAGTTTTGATGACTGATACTTTATAATATAATTTTAGATTAGGTAGGGCTAAGCCACCTTCTTTTGCACTTTTTTTTTTTTTTTTTTTTTTTAGATTTTTTCAAGGCAAATGGGGTTAAGTGGCTTGCTCAAGGCCACACAGCTAGGTAATTATTAAGTGTCTGAGACCGGATTCGAACCCAGGTTCTCCTGACTCCAAGGCCAGTGCTTTATCCACTACACCATCTAGCCACCCCTGCACATTTTTTTTCCATTAAGCTCCTGGCAATTCTTGACTTTTTATTTCTCCATATGAATTTACTTAATTTACTTAATTTTTTTCTAACTCGTTAAAGTAATTTTTTGGAATTTTGATTGGTAGGGCACTAAACAGATAGTTTAGTTTGGGTAGAATTGTCATTTTTATTATATTAGCTCTACCTATCCATGAGCAGTTGATATTTGCACAGTTATTTAAATCTGATTTAATTTGTGTGAGAAGTGAAAAATTTCCTTTTTTAAGGTCTTTCTCTTTATTATTCACTTTCTGAAGCTGGCCAGTTTAATTCAATTGGGAACAATTCTCTGTGACCCTATTTAGTGTTATTGTGGCAAATATACTGGAGTGGTTTGCCATTTTCTTCACCTCATTTTGCATATGAGGAAACTGAGGCAAATAGGATTAAGTGACTTGCTCAGGGTCTCCCAGCTGTTAAGTGGCTCAGTCCAGATTTAAACTTAGAAAGGTCCTCCTAACTCCAAGCCCGGCATCATCCGCTGCAAAGAGCATTTGTGAAATGATTTTCATTAAGTCCAGATCTGATCATCTCACTATCCTTAATAAAGTCTAGTATCTAGTATGTTGACTCTTGAATAAATTACAGACTCTTTTAGGCTTTAAAATCCTTAGTTTGGCCCCAACTTACTCTAATAGCTTCATTTTATGTTACTCCCCCTCTGGAATTCAGCCATCCAACAAATTAACCCCTTCATTCCTCAAAAAACATACCACTTTGCCTTTTCATTGATCATTCCTTATGTCTGGAATGTTTCTTGTATCTGAAGTATCTTGGGTACTAGGGAAAATGAGAAATTCCCTTCCTATGAGGAGATTGCATTCTTCTGGGGGAATATTTACCAACACAAACAGTAATATGTTGATGTCAACTTGGAGGAATCCCTAGCTTCCTTCAGAACAGCATTCAGATGCCACCTCCTCTAAGAGGTAGTTGTTGGCATCCTTTTACTCTTAAGATAAAATGCTTTGTGTTCTTTGTATTTACTTTCTGTACATCTTGTATTCTCTGGTAGGATAAGTAGTTTAGAATGACCAGGAAAGAAATATTGGAAAGAAGAATAATAGAGAAAATGAAATCTTAAAGCTTAATGAATAAAATCAGTTGAAAGGGTGAAGAATTTTGCCTGACTATTGGAAAAGTGGGAAGAATAAAATAGCTAGACAAAAGGAATAAGAAAGCCAACAAAATGAAGGAAATGGGTAATGAATGAGAGGGGGGTGGGAGTGGACTTAGGGTAAGGGGAAGACGGTAGTAATAGGGTTGCCTTTACAATGGATTAGGCTAAAATGAAACATCTGGAGGATTGGAAAACCACTTAATTTGATCGTTTTTAATCTAATGCATAACTAAATGTGAATGGATTAAACAATAAAATGAAAAAAGTGAAAGATTAGATAAAAGAAAACTCAAAAAAATTGATATTTTACATGAAACATTTAGAACCCCCCCAAAAAGATATATATTAAAAATGAGGGACTGGAAATCTTTTTTTTACTATACATCAGCTGAATCCCAAAACCAGGAGTTGAAATGATGTTCAGACAAAGCAAAAAATAAAGCAACCATGAAAAGGGATCAGCTAGGAAACTGCTGAAAGGAACCCTAGATGACAAACCAATACCAATATTAAATATATTTTCCAAGTTGTTTAGCACCTATAAGTGAACAGCTCTGAGACATCCTTAGTAATATGACGCTAGCTGGAACGTTCAATGTTCCTCTCAGTTTTTCATAAGTCTTAATGGAAAGATAAAAGGGAATCTAGAATTAAACCATTAGAGAAGCTAGCACTAAAGAATGAGGACTGCTAAAGAAGCATCATGTGGAACTTTTACAAAAACTGACCATGTATTGGGCACAGAAATTGCAAACATCCTCTATAAACCATAACGTAAAAAAGAGTAATCAGGTGAGAGCACAAACAAAAGACCCAAATGCAGATTTAACAATAAAATCTTAATGGGTGGACCAAAGAACAAAATGGAAACGATTATTGAAAGAAACTCATGAAATCAAAATTTTCCATGAGATCCTAGACAAGATTTCTGCCCATCTATATCCCTGGAGTTGCCTCATCTGCCAGTTCTCCGGACCAGTTTGCAGCAGGAATTAGACTCCATATCCTGCCCACATAAGCTGCATCATGAAGGATTGTCTTAGAGATCTGAGGATTGATCAGTGCTTGTGGTACCACCTTCTTTCTCTTGATGAAAATTTTCAAAGCCATTGATAACGATTTCTTCTTTCTGGGGTCTTGGAGCCATTTAGCATGGCGAGATGCTGAAAGCTTTTGCCTTGCCCACAAACTCCCTGAGCAGTCTGGTTTGTAGTGAAGCATTTCTGTGGTCTCCTTTGGTGGCCAGTGGTTTTTCCCATTAGCTATTGGGGACTTGGAACGTTTCCTCTCATCCATTTGCTAAATGTCTGTCGAGCCTTGTGTGAAAGACTCTTGCGGTGTCACCAGTATCAGAGTGGGTGTGTTGTCTTCCAATCTCAGCTAATCTGGCCTCCGTGGCCATCCCATATCCCCAGGGGATGGTCCAGAGAGAAGGCTTGTCCTGGGAGTGCCTACCCAAGTCCCTAGGAGTTTCCCCCAAAGCTTGGCTTGCTCCTGCTCCCACACCACAGCAGTCCTTAACAGGGTTCCTTCTTGGCCCTTTAAGATGTGTTCAGGTGCATGTCCAACTCAGCTGCCCTGAGACTGGTCCTATCTTAAATCTTAAATCCTTTTCACAAGGAAAGCCCTAGAAGAGGGCACTTTCTTATTAATAATAAAAATCAATTTTTAATTCAACTTAAGGTTTCCAAAGTATTTTGTATCCATGGTTTGATTAACCCTCAGCAGCCCAGGAAGGTGGTGCGCCACCCCCCCAAGCCTGTGATTTTATTAGAGTGTGGAAGTGCCGCTACTTTGAAATTTAGACTGAAAGAGGTTGCTGGGAGCCCTGAGAGGTTGCAACTTAACCCAGAATTAGAAAGCCAATGGTCGAAGTAGCAGCGGTGTTGGCCTTGGAAGCAGTGACCACACTCCTCAATTCAACTGCTCAGGTATCCCTCTCCCAATCACCTTGTATTTATGTATATATGTTCTCTACGCATTCTGCACAAGCAGGAACTATTTAAATTTTATCAGTGTCCCTAGTTTTTAGCTGAGGCACATGGGAGACACTTGATAGATGCTTTGTTGACTGCTGAGGAAACAGTGATGACTTGCCCAGAATCATAGAGCTGAGGTGAAAAGACCCTTAGAGACCATGCAGACTTGTCTTTCCAAATGAGGAAATTGAGGGCTAGGTGGTCAAATGACTTATCCAGGGGCACCCATGGATTTGAACCCCAGTTTTCCTGACTCTGACTTAGTTGAATTCTCTTTGGACAAATCACCAGATCTAGACTTGAGTTCAAATGTGGGCTCTGACACTAGCTGTCTGATCTGCGCCTCCAACGTGTTTCTCCTCCTATAAATGATTTGAGTTCTGGGAAGAGTTAGTGGTTTTGTTTGTTATTTTTCCTGCCTTCTAAATACGTGCTATTCTTCTGTTAGACGTTTTCTGTCAGGTCTCAAGGCTACTTAGATGAGGCTGTCTGCAACTTGGCCGTGGCTTTATATAGCTTGTTCTCCTTCATCAGCGTATGAATATTCTTGCGGCATCAGAGGGAGTCAAGGCCCAAACTGATTGGTTGACTTTTAAAACTAATTGGAGCTCTGATTGAGAAGAAAATAAGAAAGTCCATTAATGCCAAGGAGACTTCTCCAAATGATTGGCTAAAAAGAGTCCATCAGAAGCATCATGGCGCAAGACAACCTCCTAAAGGGCCGATGTACCCTGGTAGGCCTCGTGGGAGAGGGAGGGTTGACCGTGTGGGCTTCTGGCACCTTGTTTTTTTTGACAACTGCTCAGATGTCTAATGCTCTATTACCATGGAGAACAAGGTGGGAAGTAGGGGCAGAAGATCTCTAGTGGACCATGGCTTGGGATCTATCTCAGGCATGAAAACAAAATATCTGAGAGTGATGGAATGTTACAAATGATGAGAACTCTTGTTCTAGCACAACCACAACACAGTGGATAGTGGGTTGGGTCTGGAGTCAGAAAGACTTAAATTCAAACCCAGCCTCAGATACGATCTCTCTGTCCCTGGGAAAGTCACTTCTGTCTGCCTCGATTTTCTCATCTGTAAAATGAAGATAATATCACCTTCATCCTGGGCTGTGGGGGTTAAATGAGATAAAAATTGTAAAGCATAGCACATAAGTGCAATATAAATATCATCATCATCATCATCATCATCATCATGCCTCACTGCCACATCATGTCAGCTTCTAGTCACCATATCATCTAAACCTCTGGGGCCAATCCCTGTTTTATTTCATCTTAGCCCCCCTCAACACACCCCCACAGCCCACCAATGCAACCCAATCTGGTTGTCAATGAGCCCCAGGGGAAGGAATCCAAACTGTCACCTCCCCTCTCTGGGCCGGTGGCCTTGGCTACCACCAGGGGGCAGCGTGCCCCGTGGGATAGATTCCAGCGTCCGGTGTCCAGGCTTCACTCTGGCAGATGTGGGGGAGCCAGGCTTGTGCGTGGACCGCAGGGTTCATGTGAAGCCCACGGGGTTCACTGACAGGCAGGGGCCCCGCTACCTCCCTCTACCTCTCCCCCGAGAACAAGCCATGAGTGGGAGGATTCTGTTGGGCATGGCCAGCCCAGACCCTGGCCTTTCTGGTCTCCCCTACCCCCACCACCCTGTTCCCTTCCCAGCCAGGGTGTGAGTCAGGGGCAGGCATGGGAACAGGGGATGGAAAATCCCCAGCCCAGCCCAGCCCAGACTGGAGGGCAGGCCCTCCCACTATTGTGGAAATGCTTCTGTCCCAAGTTTCCCAGGAGTTTTGGGGGGGGGCAGTATCATCTGCCTCCCTTATGGAAGGGGCTTCTGCTCTCAAGAGACCTCTTTTTTGACCTGGAGAAGAAGGTCAAGTTTAGGACCCTCCTAGACAGATGTAAAACTGGCCTCTTTCCCCTTGTCCACGTGGAGGCAGCCAAGCTGGGGGGCAGAGCCTGGTCCTCAGATACACCAAAGAGCTAATGCTTTTTCTTCTATACTATCCTCTCCACCTGCCCCTGATCACATAGTCGGGGACCCTTGGACATCTTGGACGTCTTAGCTGTAGTTTCCTGCCAGTGTGACCACCCACATGATTTGTAAGAAGAGGGAGAAAGGAGGGTATTGGTTCCTTCACCTTAGGGATCAGGTGCCTTCCCTGTGAAGGGAGGGGAGCCCACCTGCTCATTTTTGAGAAGGAATCCTCACCTTGGGACCCTGCTTGTTTTGCCACTTATTTTCTTTTTTGCTAAGCAATGGGGTTAAGTGACTTGCCCAAGGTCACACAGCTGGGTAATTAGTAAGTGTCTGAGTCTGGATTTGAACCCAGGTCCTCCTGACTCCAGGGCCGGTGCTCCATCCACTGTGCCACCTAGCCACCCCTGTTTTGCCACTTATTACCTGTGTGACGAGTAAATCACTTACGCTCACCTGGCAACATTTGTTCTTACTTGTAAAATAAGGCTGGACCAGAGGGCTTCTAAGCTCCCTTCCATCTCTAAACCTCTGATATTGGCTTATAGAAATGTCTCCCCCAGGGGCGTCTAGCTGGCGCAGCGGATAAAGCACCGGCCCTGGAGTCAGGAGTCCCTGGGTTCAAATCCGGCCTCAGACACTTAGTAATGACCTAGCTGTGTGGCCTTGGGCAAGTCACTTAACCCCATTGCCTTGCAAAAAAAAAACAACCTAAAAGAGAAAAAAGAAATGTCTCCCCTTGTCACTCGTCTTACTTCCTGGTCATGCCAAACCCCTTTGAGTCCAGGAGCAGCTCAAAGATGTGGTTTGTCTTTGTAGTGACTCCTGAAGGGCCTGGAACTTCCTCCCAAAGATTGGCTGGCTCCTGTTCCCACAGTGGGCTATGCCAGAGAGGTAACGCCCTTCCCTAGAATCTCTGATTCTGCCTGAGGCTCATGCCCGCCTGATGTCAATCAGCCAAGGACCTGGGCATCTTGGTTCTGTTGACATGAGGATCTATACAGAGGTGTGGAGAAGGCTGGTTCTCCAAGGCAGTTTGACTCTAAGGCAGCCAGGTGACTGGAATTCCTTCATTCAGGCTGATACTCTTCTGCCCCTTCTCATATAAACACTGATTTGCAACTGGAGGGGACCTCAGAGGTTAGACAGAACATTCTCCTTCTTTACAGATGAAGAAACTGAGACCCAGTGAAACGGAGACTCTCCTAAGGCAAAATAGGTGCCAAGTGGCTAAAATTGATCTTGGAACCCGGATGCTTCATCCGACCTGGTTTGATGTTTCCAGTCCTTGATGGGTTTAGAATAGGAAATGGGAGACAGGAATCCCAGCAACTTTGGTGGGGGAGACAGAGCCTGTGCCTTGAACACCTCTTCTGAGTAGTTCTGGAAAGGGAAACAAGCTAATCTGGTGGGTCCTTTGGATGAGCAGTGGCCCAAGACCCTGGATACTTGGGTCCTGCGGATTCTCTGAGGAGAAGACTTAGGTCCCTCTCTCATTCTCTTTGATATCACATCTCTTCTCTTGGAGACAATCTTTGGAAGTGGAGAGTCACTTGTCCTCAAAGAGACTCCAGTCTGGAGCAGATGGATGGATGAGTCCCGGGGTCAGCCTAGGCACCTCCCTCCCTCCCTCAGAGGCAGATGTGGGTGTAGGGAGGGAGAGTTTCTTTGAATTCTTCTCTTACTGGGAATCTTGGTTCTGGAAGCCTATTTTGGGGAAGAGAAGGAAATGAGGGAGATTTTTTCCTCCCAAGGATCCCAATTATTCCAGAATTTTCTCCCAGCATTCTTGAGCTGCTCCAGCTTCTCCCATTAAATATGAAAGGGATAGATATTAGGCTCCCAGGTCTATCTCAAGGTCCTATATCCTTCCCTATTGAGTACTACTTCATGCTGGCCACTGTGAGACCAAGGGAGTGGAATATGTGGCCCCACTAGTGAGGGGGGATTTGGTGGCCCACAAACTTAGGATGACTTAGGAGGGTTATAGAGCAATCAAGTAAATGTTTTCCTTCAGCTGCACTTGGAAGCCCAAGGGGTTTAGAATCTGAGGAGCCTGCTGTCCTTGAGCCACATCTGGAGCAGAGGGCTTTGTTCTGTGCACCCCACTTCAAAAGACAATGACATGCTGTAGTGAGGCCACAGGAAGGGGACCAAGATGATTTAAGCAGGGGTTAGGAACAAGGGGTGGAGATGGCAGAGAGGCAGATTTAGGCTTGATGAAAAGAAAACCTGAATAATTACTACTATGCCCAAATGGAACGGGCTGACTTGGGAGGTAATGCGTTTCTCTTATTTAGTGATCTGCCAGGGCAACCAGGTGGCTCAGTGGATAGAGTGTTGGGACTGTCTGGCCTCATACATTTTGCTAGTTGAATGACCCTGGTCAAATCATCTAACTTCTGTTTGTTTGCATTAGTCCACTGGTGAAGGAAATGGCAAACTCTCCAGTTTCTTTTGCCAAGTAAACCTCGAGGACAGTATGGTCCAGAGGGTCATAAAGAGTCAGACGTGACTCAGCAACAAAAGTGATCTAGTAAAAGTTGGATGATGTGAGATGGAATCACTGGCTTCTGGAGTCCCTTCTGATTCTGGAATTCTGTGGCTCAGTCCTCTGGGAGATCAGGAGACCTTGACATGATGGAGACATGGTTCCTGCCCTTAGGGAGGCTCTGGTCTGCTGGGGGACACAGACTCTCTGTCCATCTTCAACTCAACATATTTCTCTTCTCTCACCTTTCTCTACGATGATTAAATAGTTGATGTCAATGAAATAAGTATCTTCCATGTCTCTAGAAAGGGAGTATCAACCCATTCATCCATTCCTTCCTTTCCACTGGCCCCTTGAAGAAATCATCCCCAGGGCTTGGTTTTTATTTCCCTTTTTAAAAAATATATTTATTGATACATTTGACATAGAAGGTGGGAAAATACACACACATATGCATACCACACAGAGGTGGTTAGCTTCTTCCTTCAGTATTGCTCTTGTATTCATTCTCTTGGTTCTGCTCATTTTACTCTTCATTATTTCATTCAAGTCTTTGCAGGTTTTTCTAAAATCAACCTGCTCATTTCTTTTTTTTTAATTTAATTTTTTTAAATTAAAAATTAATTTTTTAAAATTTAAAATTTTTAATTATTTTTTAAAAATTAATTTATTTTTTCCAATTATATGTAAAGATAGTTTTCAACATTCATTTTTGTAAAGTTTTCTTCCTCTCACCCTTTCCCCTTCTCTAAGATAGCAAGTAATCTGATCTGTTAGACATGCACAATCATGTCATACATATTTCCATATTAGTCATGCTGTGAAAGAAATACCCAGCATAGCACAGTAGTCTTCCAGCATAATCTTATATCACAACTTGTTCAATCGTTCCCCAATTGGTAGGCATCCCCTCAACTTCCCGTTTTTGCCACCACAAGGGGAGCTGCTATAAACAGTTTAGAACAATTAGATTCTTTTCCATTTTCCCTGGTCAGTTTGGAAAATAGACCTAATAATGGTATTGCTGAGTCAAAAGGTACATAGTTTTGTATTTATTTGGGCATAGTTCCCTAGTGCTCTCCAGAATGGTTGCATCGCTTCACAAATCCACCAACAGTGAATTAGTGTCCCAATTTTTCCACATTTCCTTCAACATTTGTCATTTTTTCCTTATCATTTTAATCAATCTGATAGGTGTGAGATGATATCAAAAAGTTGTTTTAATTTTCATTTTTCTGATAAATAATGATTCAGAGCATTTTTTCAAGACAGTGGGGTTGTGACTTGCCCAAGGCCACACAGCTAGGTAATTATTAAGTGTCTGAGGCCAGATTTAAACTTAGGTCCTCCAATTCCAGGGCCAGTGCTCTATCCATTATGCCACCTAGCTGCATTTTTTTACATGACTATATACAGTTTTTGTATCTTCTTCCAAAAACTGTCTATGATTTTGTTCATATCTCAATTAGGGAATGATGTATATTCATATAAATTTGACAAAATTATATACTGCATACTATGTTCCACTGATCCACCATTCTATTTCTTAGCCAGTATAAAAAGTTTTGATAATTACAGCCTTATAATACATTTTAAGATCTATTCAAGATTGCTTAGTCCTCCTTCCTTTAAATATTTTTCATTAATGTCTTTGATATTCTTGACCTTTTTAAATGAATTGCTATTTTTTCTAGCTCAATAAAAATTATTTTGGTACTTTAATTGGAATAGCATTGAATAAGTAGCTTAATTTAGGTAGAAATGTCAATTATATTATATTGGTTCAGCCTATCCCTGAGCAATTAATATTTTTCCAATTATTTAAATCTGATTTTATTTGTATAAAAAGTGTTTTATAATTATGTCCATGTGTTTGTTTTCCTTAGGGAAAGTCTTTGCTTGACCTTGAGTATTTACATAAAATGCTTCCTTTCTCTGTCAAGTTCAATTAAGTTCAAATCAGCAATCATTAAGAAAGTACATGCCATGTGCTTGCACCCTGCATCAGACCAAAGCCCTTTAGGAATTTATCTTTAATCAGAAAGATGTGACACATTTAAGTTGACTCAAAGTAAGTTGAGAGGAATCAGGAGGGTCTCTTTTAGGAGGTGACTTGGTGTGCTTGGAAAGAAGTTGGGGAGTTGAAGAGGTAGGGGTAAAGAAAGAGGGCATGCCAAGGCATGGGGGGACACATATATAGCCTAGGCAAAGGCTCAGAGGTAAAATGCAATGTCCAATATGGTGGACTATATATGACTAGAGTGGCAGTAGAAAGTTGGGTGGGGACTAGATATTGGTGGCCCTTCAATGTCGGGCAGAGGTTTTGAGTTTTCTCTTAGAGGCAATGAGGATTCATGGAAGAAGTTTGAGAAGTGGGTGGGGATGGGATAATATGGTCAGATATTCAAGGAGTGATTGGGAGAATGGTGCAATGCTTGCTGTATGAGGTGATAAGAGGTCTCAAATGGGGCAGAGGTTATAAGTGCATAGAAAAGGATGGATACAAGCAATATTGTGGGAAAAGATAAGCAACATTTGCCATATGATTAAACCAGGAACTTGAAGCAGAGTAAAGACTCTGAGGTGACTCCAAGGTCAGGAACCTGGGTACTAAAAGGTTGATGGTACCATTATCAGAAATGGGCACATTTGAAAGGAGACATGAGTTCTGATTTGGGCATGTTGATTTTAAGCTATTTATGGGTCATATGAAGACCACTAAGGCCACTGAGGCCTTCAAGTTCAACTTTTTCATTTTACAAATCAACATCTTCATTTTACAAATGTGGAAAAAGGCTGAGAAAGGTGATTTGCTTGTGGTCATACCTTGGCACATAGCATCTAGGGTAGAATTGGAACTTGGGTCTTCTTGAAATGTGTGGCAAGCAGTCAATAATATGGGACTGGACCTCAGCAGAGAGCTTAGGTTAGTAAATATGGATTTGGCAGTCATCTATGTAGATGCTTGAAACCTTGGGAGATGAAGAGATCACCAAGGGAAAATGTAGATGGAGGGAGACTTAGAGGAAATGACACTAAGATCTATCAAGGGAAATCAAATAATTGTTAGATGGATGACTATAGGAAGAGACCTAAGAGAAGAACATCATGGAGGCCAAGGGAGGTGAGATTGTCCAAGAAAAGGTAGTCGTTGAGAATAAGTCCTGGGAAAAGATCTTTGGAGATCCTTGAAAAAAATAGCTTCAACTGCTCAGTGGGGTTGGAAACCAGATTGCATTTGAGAAGTGACTGGATTTGAGAAGTGGGAGATGAGGGAATGGAAGTGTCAAATGTAGACAATCCTTTCTAAAGATGGCCCCTACAATTGAGCATAGTGTGTGGTCTAAGGTAAGAGACCTCACTTCTACACCATTTCAGCCTTGATACATTATTTATGTGAGAGTATGTCTGAATCCCATTGACTCAGTCAAGAAGAGGCCATAGACCAAGTCTTAGAAAGTACGTGAGCTTACACATTGCCCAAGAATTATGATGGATTTGTTCATTTCAGCAGCAAAAAGACAATTTCGGGAGACTTGTGATGGAAAAGTACCATCCATATCAGAGAAGGAACTGCAGCATTTAAATGATGACTGCAGCTTATTACCTTCAATTTTTTAAAAAGTTGTCATATATTACCTATTATGTAATTTTGCCATTTCTAACGTTTTCTTCCTTCCATTTGGATCTGATTCTTCTCTCACAACATGTTCAATTTCGATCTAATGGTTACTGATTGCTTTCTCTTGGGGGCAGCAGGGAGAGAAGAGAGGAAGGGGAGAAAAATTATAAAAACTCAAAGCCTTGCACAAAAATGATTGGTAAAAAACTACCATTGTGTGTAGTTGGAGATATTAATAAAATATTTATTAAAAAATTATGTTCCGATAGGCCAAGGAAGTTTTAGGGATCATTTATAAATCATCCAACAGGGAAGAACAGAAAGGAATTTGACACTGGAGCATGTGGCTTTCTGGCGCTACACAGGAATCATCCCTGGAGGGAAGGGGAAGGTAAAGTCTGTGCCAGGTCTCCTTTCTCCTTCCCATCTTGGCTTCAAAGAGTCTGGAGGGTACTTACCTTTCTACCTTCTCACTGGTGTCCTAAATGACAGTTCTGGATGGTTGAGGGCAGTGTGCATCATAGAATTTTGTAGGGGGTGGTTGGTTGGTTGGTTGGTTCTTGCCACCACTAGGTTAGAGACAAGTTACAATGTGACTGACTGTGGTGGATCAGACCAATAGGAACTTGGAAAGCTCTATCATAGGTTGGGCACAAATGTGAACCCCTGGGGTGGGTAATGTAAACTTACAGATACCATCTTTCCTTTGAGCTGCTTCCATTATGCCTTCCTCATAAGTGTAGCCCCCCCCTCTGATGAGGGCATGCCATGCTGGGTGGTCCTGTACCAGGGTCTCCCAGGCTGTACACTCAATTCTAAAGTTCTTCAATGAGACCTTCAGTCTCGGTATCACTTTTTTTTAGTTTTTTCAAGGCAATGGGGTTAAGTGGCTTGCCCAAGGCCACACAGCTAGGTAATTATCAAGTGTCTGAGGTCGGATTTGAACTCAGGTACTCCTGACTCCCAAGGCCAGTGCTCTATCCACTGTGTTGGTATCACTTCTTCTGACACCCTTGTGAGTGCTTGTCCTATGTAAGTTCTCCATAAAATATCATATTTCCCCATTTAGAAGATGCATTTTTTTTCCAAAAAATTTGGGAACTAAAAACTGGGAGCATCTTATGCAGTGGCTGTAGAATTTTTGACTTGCATTTCCTGCTTTTTCATGCTTGTTGTCTTTGCGCTTTGTTTTACATTTGTTACTGGTATATTAGGTTACATTTTGCCTCATTCTGCCTAAAAATGGCTCAGAAGAGATTTTCTTACAGTGCTGAGTTCAAATTCATATTGATTCAGTTTGAAAAAGTGAATGGAAATCATGCTGCTGAACGTCAGTCTGGTCCTCCTCCAACTGAGGAAACAAGCCAAGACTGGCTATGGGAAGAAGAAACCCAACTGAAAACACACCTGCAGAAGAAGGCTATGAGAGGCAAGGCAGTCAAATGGCCTGAGTTAGAGAGGGAATTGAAGAGATGGATTGGAGAGCAAGAGGCCACTGGAATTCTTGTGTCCACAAAGATGGTTCAGCAGGCCAGAAGAATTGCTGATGAAAAAGAAGTGACTGATTTCCAAGGAGGACACAATTGGTGCTTCAGGTTCATAATGAACTGAGCATGCATCCACCCACCAGACTTGCCCAGGAAGGGCTTGTGGTCAACCACAGACCAGAGCATAGGTAGAAGAGCAGTCAGAGCCTCTCCTGAGACAGTGATTTGTCATCAAACACAGATGAAAACAAGCTAATGGACAGGAGTTTTGACAGTGATGAGGGGTTGCATGAATTTTATGATGAATAAAACTTGAATTCAATATCTTTATGTAATACTTTTTTCAGATTTCAGTTCCCAAAATTAAGGTGTGTCTCATACATAGGAGTGTCTTATACATGGGGAAATACAGTAGTTTTCATCTGGCATTCTAACAGTGTGTTCAATCCATCATAGTTGCAGTCTCTATAGTGCTGCTGGCATGTTGGGCAGTTTAGTTTTAGAAAGGACCTCAGTTTCTGGTACCTTCTCCTGCCAGGTGAGCTTCAGAATCCTCCTAAGACAATTTAAATGGAAGTGATCATTTCCTGATATGGTAGAATGTCCAGGTTTCACAGACGTGAAGTCAGCACATGGCTCTGTAGATCTTCAGTTTGGTAATCAGGCTAATACCTTTTCTCTCCCACACTTTCTCTTGTAGTCTCCTAAATACTGAGCTAGCTCTGACCATGTGTGTGTCAACCTCATTGTCAATGTGTACCTCCTTGGAAAGGACACTGCCAAGGTAAGTGAATTTGTCCATATTACTCAAAATTTCTTCATTTTCTGTAAACAATGGTTCCATGTGTGGATGGTGTGGTGCTGGCTGATGGAACTCCTGGGTTTTCTTGGTGTTGTTAGGTCAAAATTCACACAAGAGCAGAGAATCAATCTATACTTCATTG
Organism: Macrotis lagotis; assembly: GCF_037893015.1. Lineage (NCBI taxonomy): Eukaryota > Metazoa > Chordata > Mammalia > Peramelemorphia > Peramelidae > Macrotis > Macrotis lagotis. The sequence continues at coordinate 24,624,168 of NC_133658.1, forward strand.
CATCTCAGTTCCAGAGAGTGTACTGAGTGGACCATCATTTGCAAATAGAAGATCATGCACCAACCCTCCATGTACTTTGCTCTTGGCTTGCAGCCTTTTCAAGTTGAAGAATTTACCATCCATGTGGTAGCTGACCTTGGTGCTAGGTTCATCCTGGCATCTGACAATATGACTGAAAACATCATGCTAAAAAACATGGAAGCAAAGACACAGCCTTGTTTCACTTTATTGGTGACTGGGAAATCTCGAGAGCATTGTCCACTGTGTAGAACCTGGGAAAGCATGCTATCATGAGATTGACGTACAATTACCGATAAACTTCCCTGGGCAACTATATTGTGACAATTCTGTATAAATTGTACCACTGCATCACCTTAGTAAATACCCCGTTCTAGAAGCTACTTAAAGTTGACTGATGGATAATCTTGGAAGAAACACATGAGGGTGGGCATGAACCAATGACAACCCAGAAGTATTCCTCACCCTTCAGGGTTACTCCTAGAATCCTAGAGAAGGAGAGGGAAAAGGAGCAAGTTTAACTCTGGAGACGCTGCTCATCATTGGGATTGGGCATGGATGAGGCTCGGCCACCCAGGGTCTGAGTGGTGCTGCAAAGTGCTCCAAGAACATTGGAAGAGGGAGAGAATCTCCAAATATTGGAGATGGAAAAAAGTTGGATCTAATGTAACCCCTTTCATTTTATGGCCGAGTCAAGGAAGGCCCAGTTTGGGAAGTGACTCATTTAGTCATCTGGTTGAGAAGCTGGGACTAGACCACAGGTATCCTGTTTGTGTAGATTTTTTTGTCAATAGGTCCACATTCTCACCAAGTTTTCTTCTCTTTGATCTCTTGTTGACTTTTCCCTGCCTTGTGCCTTGCTGTGACCCAGCTATCCTCTAGCATGATGGTCCTAGACAGGCAGGAGATACTCATCCAGGGAGGGGCAGGGGAGAGAATGCTTCCAAGGCAATATGGCAAGATGGAGAGATGCCTGGTACCTATAGTTGGTAAGAGTTGGGGGTCCTGCATGTTGGAGGCAAATGCTTTATGTCTTATTTATACCATCTTATGGAGGCCTGGCCCTCAGAGGATGACATGAGAATTTGCAAAGCATCCATGGGTTGAAATTATATTTGATTTTGATTCTCTGACTGGCTCCCTTCCAGTTAGTAGAGTTGGTTTATAAGAAGCCAGGATAAAGAGGCAATAGGAAATGAGATTGGAAAAGGGACCCTGGAAGTCACTTAAAAACTGTCCTAAAGAATAAACAGAATTTCCAAATGGTATCCTCCAGTGGCCAAAATTTACATCCTGGTGATAGGTGCTATATAGGCAGAAGCCACTCAGGCTGTTAGGATTCTTTTTCTTATTCCAATTATCCTATACGTATACACCAATACCAGACAAACTCCAGACCTCCCCAGGTCCAGACCCTCAAAAACATGAAGATAACTTTGAGATGATGTGATTGTGTCAACTTCAGTGTTATTGATAGTTTTTTGAGGTCATCTGGATATGCTAATGAACCCCCAAAAGGCATAGAAGTTAGTCTGTTCACCCCAAAAACCTATAAAATGAGACCTCAACCTCCTGATCCCCAATTACTCCTCCACCTCCTAAAGGTTCATGCTGCTGCAGGTGATGTGATTCATCTCCTCACATTGCTGTCCTCCCTATCACCACACTGATGGCTTTTATATCCTCTCTGCTTAATTAATATATGATATTCTGTTGCTAGTCATGGTCTGTTCCAGTGAGGACTCAAAGAACCAGGTGTGCCTTCATCATCCCTTATCAAGTTGGCTTGGCACACCTCTTAATAAAAGTGTATTGATTATTGTCTAGTCAGGACACAAAAGAGATCCAGGTACACAATGGTGAGCTTGGCCCTTTCAACTTGCATGGTGCTGGGGAAAGAATCAAGAGTCGGCTTCTTTCTTCTCTGTTTCTTTATCTGTCAAATAAGGAGGCTGGACCAGATGGCTGCTAATGCCCTTTTCAATTCTGAATTTGAGATCCACTGAGACTTTGTCTTAGGTGCTTATTGATTACCCATTAGTTCTTTGCTTCTATCTCTAGAACCTTTCTCTGAGGATGGAGGTCATCCTACCTTCAAAGCCTTCCTGTGGCTACTGTCCTGCAGTTCCCAAGGCTTGGCATAGTGAACGACTCTTCTGTCACCACCACCAATTGGCTAACCACAGGGTGTGGTGGTCTCTTTGGGCAGGGAATCTGGGACTAAGATTTAACCCTTGTCATATACCTAGAAGCCTCAAGTAAGCCCCAAAGGCACAGGCCAAGGCATATCAGACTAGGAATGAAGAGGTAAGAAATGAATGTAAGAATTTCTCAAGAACAAACTAAAATTGTTTCTAGAGTGGGTGTTTGGGGGGCAAGTATAGAAGAGGATTGGACCAGGTCCAGAGAAGACGTGTCCACCTCTCTCGTGGGTCATGACCACAGCAGCCATGGTGGCATGCTGGGCTAAGTTGTTTTGCGTTAGAATATTACTCTCCAACTCTTCCCCATACTCCCTCCTTAACTGCCTTACTCAGCAGCCATGGCCCTCTCCAGCTCACTCCTGGTGTTGTCCAAGCTCCACTGGAAAACTCGTAGCTGGGCACCAAGAGTCAAGAGGTTAGAATGAGAATTATGTGAAATGAGAGGAAGAAATAGTGATTAGCTCTTTCCAAAGAAACCTCTTTTGCCTTCCCATCGGTGTACTGGAAGTTTTCTTGGTCTCCGAGGCACAAGTGCTTCATGACTCAGATGGCTTTTCCTCACCTTCACAATGAAAGCAGAATTGCTGCTGTTGTCAAGTACAGAGTGTGGGATGTTCACAGCAAAGGGCTCGGCCGGGGTCATCACACTTAGGGACAGACTGGGAACTTGGTTGGGTGATCCCAATAAAGATCTCTACAGACAGAAAGAATGTCATTCAGACAATATGTGTTTTCAAAATCTGCTTTTATTTACATTTCAAGTCAATCACATGCAAACTTTATTTTTTTAAAACAAGAATGTGATTAGCAAAAGACGCATTAGAATTTTAAAATAGCAATTAAATATACAAAAATATAGCTTACAAAAACAGCGAATGTTTTAAAAAATATTCTGCTGCAGAATTCTTAGTGTACAAATATGTCTATGAAACCAGAGGCTCAGAGTTTCATAAACGTTCTTAGGAGTTATATGTTATCTATTTGAATAACCCCATGGGCACACCACACAAAGATTACCTTTAAGAACTGCCACAAGACACCAACCCAGTGATTAGACACACTCCCTTTCAGAGGGAGGGGAGGAACTGTCTAGTTTTTTTCCATTGGAGACATTCACTGACATTTAGTAATCCTGACCTTTCGACTTGCAACTATTTTGTTAAAGGAGAATGGCATTCCAGTCATCCTAAGGGTCAAGAAATGATAAACAGGAATCTTGGGAGAGCTTCCCTGAAGAGCAGTATCTTGGCATACTCTGTTCAAGCTGACTAGGAGGTGGAGTTGTGTCCCCAGTCAACAAAATGGCACTGATTCTGGGGCCTGGGTGCTGGCATCAGGATTTGGGTGGCCCTACCCTATTCAGAAATGTCTTATTGCCATTTGTAGGGATTGAGTTCTAGGAGAAATCTGTTCCAGCATCAAGATTTCGTATCTCACAGTGGGGGGGGAGTGAAGGTACACAGTTCAGATTTTGGGGTCCTTGGCCACTCTTCTAGCAAATGAAGACAATAGACACTTAAATAACATTGATTAGAACTCCTTTTCTCTTGTAACAAACCTAGGTCCTCAATTTAACCTTCAAAATACTTTGTTTTCAAGATACTTTTATATACTCTAAAATGGGAGTAAACATTTGAGGCCTGCTTTCCTGTTCCATTCTGCAGTCTACAATAATTTTTGAGATTCTTATCTTCATTTATTAACAACACAGCAATTTACTACCCCAGAAAGCCACACCGCAACCAGCGGCAAAGTTCATTGCAATAAAGACTGGATAACATTCCTCCCTTTCCTCAACAATCCCTTGCAGTTTGGGTAAAGAAATGTTTCAAGTCTGGTTGTGTATCTGAGAGATGGATAGAGAGGAGAAAGTTCAAGAAGGTTTGAAAAGTGCTTTTTCTTTCAAGTTTCAGCTTCAAGGCTCAGGATTCAAGTGCTTTTGGCCCAGGGCTAGAACAGGCCATGGACAACCAAAGAGCCTTATATGGCCCAGCCCAGAGTGAGAAGAGACAAGGGGGAAATGGGACCTGGTTCTGAGATCTTCAGAGCAGAGGCTACAGGTGTGATCTGTTGTACAATTTGTGAGTGACCAGAGTGGGACATGCAGTAGACTTGGTGTCACAAGATCTGGGTTCAAATCCCGACTCTGCAATTAGTAGCTGTATGATCTAGGGCAAGTGACAAGTTCGCTGAGTTTCAATCCAATTTAGAGGATAGTCCCCATATCAAGAGTTATTGTGAGGAAGGGGTTTTGCAAACCTTCAGCCTACTTATTTGAGTGGGGAGAGGTGAGATGTGACCCGAAAAGAGCTCTGAATAGGACTCATTCACTGACCCTACAAGAGACTCTTCCATGGGAGGGTGGTGTATCATCCCATATTACTCAATACCCAGATTAGAATGGCGGTCCAGGATCCTTAGGTTACAGAGACAAAAGTCCAGAGACAAAAAGTGACTTGCCCAAGCCAAGCCTTGAGTAACATGTCAGGATGTGAACCTGGTTCTTTCGGTTCTGAATTTAGTGCTCTTTCTGTTTTAATATAATGCCTTCCTCTGACCAATGGAGAACTACGGAAATAAAAATGGGTAACTCTAACAGTGTTCTCATGACCTCAAAAACCATGACCAGACCCGAATCAAGATAAGTTGGCCTACCTCCATGATCCCCAAAATTCACCCATAGAAGGTTCCCTTTCCCAACCAGGGTAAGCCATGGTTTGGCTTAGTGAGGACTCCACTCCTGGCAGTTTGTTTCAAAACAGGACATAAGGATGTGTAGGGAAGGAATTATATTTAAAAGAAATGCTTTCTCCTCAAGGCAATTAAAAGAGAAAGGAAAATAAATGTTAATATGGTGTCTCCATGGCATGGTATGGTTACAATCTAGTTTAGCTGCCACTAGACTCTGGGCCTCTTCAACACACTCACTGGACAACAGTGCAGGTTGACCTCCACATACAAGTAAGTCCCCTGGAGGAGGGGGGCTGGGAGTGGGGAGGGAGAAGAAAGCCATTTGTGGCTCCTTTCCTTCTACCTGCTGCCCGTCACATCTGGAGTCCTCATCTTTACTAGGGAATTGCTGAGGCTAAGGGGAAAGCTTCAATGAGCTCTAACAATCAATGGAAAAGACCTGGCTAAACTAAGGGAGGTTAAGAACAAGGCCTGTTGCTGCCACTCCCATGAATTTGGCTCAAGCCACCACTCAGGCTCTGATGAGGTCTAGATCTGATCACTATGAGTTGGGCACTGAAAAGGTCAAACCAAGGGCATCTATGGCAAGGCTGAGGGAGGGAATGGAAAGTTTCTAATTTGTATAGAAACAAAGAATTTCATTATGTTGCAACCAAGCCAATGATATGCCTTACTGGAAAGGAATGTGTTTCAAAAATATTAACTCAATTTGTTCCGTGATTCTGGAATCTGTATTTCCAGATGAACTGACTACGACCAACAGGAGGGCTGAGGCCTCCTCTCTGAAATGTTTGTCACCAGTTAGCCAATCCCAGGGATGGGCTCTGGGGGTGCATCACGGGGCTGGGGTGATGTGTGAGGATGCAGCTGCTGAGTGCCCCGACGGGGGCCACTATCTCCCCCACCCCAGCTGTGGGGATGGTGCATTTGAGGTAGTCATGAACACTACAGGACAATGACTAGATGAGCTATCAGAGCAGGGAGAGGTTTTGGCCTGGAAAGAACCATTCCTAATGGAAGGATGCAGGCCCCTGGTTCCAGTGCTGCTGGGTTAGTGACCAATCAGAACTGGGTCCATGTTGGAAGCAAAGGGTGCTGGCCTGTTGGTCATCCGGGTTTGATCAGGTTGCCAGTGAGTCCTGATGGGGTGATATGGCATCCAGATAATAACAATACCCCTGATGAGTGATCCAGGCTGGTTCTAGGAGTGAGGGAGTGAGCAAATGGGGAAAACTCAAGCACAACTGCTTTCTGCTCTACTGATTCTACAAGTGTTATCTCCACTATTAGACCAGAAGAAACCCTCTGAGGGCAGGGCACCTCTGCCTCATTTCTGCCTTGGTATCCTCATCCAATGCTGGGCGTGGCTAGGAGGTATTTAATACTTTTTAGCTTGTTCATGTATTCATTATTTTCAGGAGCCTCCTGGCAGGTATCCTTTCTCCTTTCAACTCATCTGAAGAAGTGAAAAATGCCACAGACTCTGCTATAGAAGAGACCAACTGACTTATTTCGTAACAGGAATAGCTAAGGAAGCTGGGAAGGCCTGGACTGCCATCCAGGGAGCAAAGCACCCCAGTGTCCAAGTCCTCTCCCCCAAATCCCAATGAACATGATAAATTCCAGTTCAGCAGCTTCAGAAGGTGAATGAAAGTGTTTCTCTAAGGTCCTAGGAGCCTGTTGGTACAGTTCAACTTCTCAACTTCCTTTCTTCACATTTCAGTTAAGAGCACAAAAGGCATGGATCAGTAAGTAGGCAGAGGTCCTCAAATCTCTAAACAAACAGCTAAGATCCCCCTGGCTCTTCACCCAGGGACAAGAGAGTGGGTGGTCCTGGAGACTTGACCAGGGCTTTTGGCTTGAAGCAAGGATCAAAAGGATTCCTTCCTCATTTCTTCTTTCTCAATCTTGGATTTACTACTGGTGTCAAATTTCTAACTACAAATAACCCAACAGTTCTTCATCGTTTTGGCCAGATTTCAAGGAGTATACAAACAGTCCAATTCCATCAGTGCAGAACCCATCGGGGAAAGGGCAGAGAATTCAACTGGTGAAGGTCTTCAAGCAGGGACCTGTTGCCTTGGCCTTAAGGATCACTTCAGTCCCACCCAGCATAAAGATTTCACACCTCCATTATCTACTGGATCAGGGTTACTAGAGTCATGAAGCTTAAGAGACCGAGAGCTGTGCTTGCCTTCTGACATGCTGTCCTTCCATACTACCGGAGTTTGATGACTAGGCAGATCTAGGAGTGCAGATTTCTGTAATCCCTCACCTTGCAACCACTATCCATTTAGATCTTAACATCAGTCCACAATGCATATTATTAATAAGGGTCAAGATGGACCGGTGGGGACTGGCTTGACTCTCTGCTTAGACCATTAGCCACAGTGTAGACATGAGATGGATGTCTGTAATGACTGTACCAAGGTGGAATATTTTCTGATCCACACATGATAAGACATTTTGGGTCTGCTGCTTTGGTCTTTAGTGGACTGGCATTCAGCCGGGATTCCACAGTAAATATCTGAACAAACTTGCAGTTGGAAACAGTATTTGAGATAGTGGCCTGAAATGTTTTTCCTTAAAAAATAAAGTTACTTGGTGAGGTCCCCACCCAACGAAGTGGGGCGGTCTGACAGCCTGCCCCAAAGGACACAGGCTCAGACAGCTGGGATAGAAGAAATTTGCTTTGAAAGGGAAGGAGAAGCTCAGACAGCTAAAGGCTTCTTCACCAATCCCCAGTTTTCTGATTTCTCTTTTGATTATAGCCAGCCCTATATGGAAGAAATGGCACTTATTCCAAAGCTCCACATTCCTGGAAAATTCTAAGTTCTGGCTGTAAACAATATATAACTAAGCTGTAGAGCTCTAGAGACAAGCCATACCTTCTCTCTTGACGTTGGTCACTAAAAATATTTTACTGTAAACCTGTTTTATTGAAGCTCAGGCAGATCTATTGGTTTCCCAACATTAAGTGACTGCCAGAAATACAGAAAAAGGAAAGACATTCTAAGTCCGAGGGGAGGAAGGGGTGCTTGTAACTGGTATCCTTTCCCTTAGAAGCTCAGGAAACAAGCATGGAACTGAACGGGTTAAAGCTTGACTATCAAAAATAGCCTTCACTTCCACTACCTCATTAAGGAAACCATGCAGTCTGCCGATGACCCATAGCTCATACATAGGAAGTAGTTGATGGTGGCTCCCAAAGCAGGGGTTTCCAAGGTGAACTCAATATTCGATGCTTCCCTTTTTGATTTCTAATGGATAGTGGGGATTAGGGGGACAGCCAAAATTTAAAGACCCTGAAGAGGAAATCTCTTCCTTCTCGTTCAATCTCATGTCTGCCTTGTGCCAAAATGAAAAGGTGCCACTACTGTGGTAAAATATAAAGGCATTATAGCCTATTTGGATATGAAGAGGGCAGACAAGAAATTATGCCAAGTAGGATGGACTTTGGAAAATAGCTAACCAGGCCATCTGCTTCTTTATAAGGGTTAATTTACAAATATTCTGGTATCCCCAAAGATCAGATACTTCTGAGTCATTTCTATAAAATTCTGAGGAGAAAAGAAGTCATCTAAGATCTAAAAATATGTATTAACTAATGAAGTGCTCCAGATAGAAGTATAAAACAACACACAACCAGTGGGTCCTTAACCCAGTGCTGCTGAAGACAATATTTACAAGTTCAAATATATTTTAAAATACTGAGTGCTCCCTCTGTGGGATGTTTTAAGTGCAGTGCCATGGAACTAACTTGAAACTCAACAAAAGACATTTTGTCTTAATAAAAACAAGAGATGGAGAGAGGAAAGCCAGAAGCAAGGGGGAGAACTGGGGTTGAATAGGCAGGTTTTTGGAGAACAAAAGGAAGGAAAAGGTTGAGGGAACAACATTCTTCACTTTGCCAAGTTGGCTCAGCCTAGTCTTGGGTATGTGGTTCTTTTAAGGATGGATACTGATTTTCAGGGGAGTTTGTGTCCAAACTAACTATGCAATCATTAGTATATCCATTGGTAGCCCAGACCATGGACGGGTGTGATTGTGGATAATGATGACCAGGTCCATCAACACTTGGGTCTCCTGGCTGCCACCATCGCTTCTGAAAAAGTCTGGGTACTCAGTTCTGGCAGACTGGAAGTCCTAATGAGAACATGATGGTTTCTATCAGACTTTGCCAAACACTCACGGTTTTTTAATCTGTCTCATCTTATTTGATGCCTGGAGGTTGAATAGAAGCAAAAATCCAGTGTGAAGTTCTACAGAACAGAGTCACAAACTCCTTTTGCCCTCGTGTAATCCTGCACAGGTCATGTTTCCAGGTGAAAATGCCCCTGCCCATGGGAGAGAGGCCCCTGGCCACTCAGGATCTTCATTAGAACCAGAGGATTCCAAGGAAGCCTCCCTCAAGGGAAGAATGTGGGGAGCCTGGATCTAGCACTGCCGACCTCACCAACCACTGGTTCTCATGAAGTAACTATTGGCCAACTTGGCTCGGGGACCACAGGAAGCACTCTGCTGCTGCAAAGTTTCATGCAGGGTCTGCCCGTGTTGTCACCTGGTAGTGCAGGGGTTGGGAGGCTGGTCTCCAAGGCTCAGCCCTCTCTCCTTTCGATCACAGTTTCCGTCACCCACTCTTGCTTAGCACAGACAAACTCTACTTGGACACAAGTGTTTGGGCTGCACTGCATGACAAAGCTCCCAGGAGACCCTCCTGAAGCCGATGCTCCCTGACCTCACCTCTGCAGGCTCAGGCCTTGCTGGGCCCTTGGCGCCAGGGCATCGGGTGGTCACAGAAGGTTCTGATGGTGACAAGATCCAAATATCTGGGCTCCAGGCAGCTCCTCAGGAGACATGGGGATCACTGGTGCATCACTGCAGGGAACGGCCAATTCAGAGACTTGCCAGTCTCTGCCTGGGGTTCTTTTTGATAATGTGTGTGTGAGAGTCTGTCCCTGGGAAGAGTTACACTATGTTCTCTGCTCCAGGGAGGGGTCCCTGTGGGGGGCCAGGGTCCTGCTTACTGTGCAGTTGGGCCAACTGGAGAACAGGCATGTTGCAGAGGGGGCACACTTTTCGAACTTCCAACCACTTAATGAGGCATCTGGAAAGGGAAAGACAAAGGAGGAAGTGGGGCATCAGTTGCCTGTGCGGCAGTAGTCCCTTCATCATGCCAAGGAGCTCCCTGCCCATTTCTGGAGCAGGTAACACTCCCTCAAAACCCGCATACATTGACTACTTAAGTCTTCAAACTAAAGTGTACCATGAGCACTGTGTGCGTCTTGGCTTATGGGGATTTGACAGGTAACAGCTCGGCCTTGGCAGGACCAAAACTGTCCCTTCTGGAGAGTAGGGTATCTCAGGCTTTGTTGGGGTCTCTCCATTACACAGACAGCAAGTAAACCCCTGAGATCTTCCCTTCCCTGGGAGGGAACTGAAAGGCCATACTCTGGAGTATTCTTTGGCACTCAATATCACTTAAAGGTAAGAAGGAAAGGAGAATTAACTTCTTATAGAGAAATAGAGCAAATGCAATTTTGTTAGGACTAATAAAAGGGACCTCAGGAAGACATTTCTGGGAAGCTCCAGATTCTGATTTAAAAATCAAATTGTGTAGCATGTGCAGACTATTTTAGGAGATATGACTTCAAAATGGAAAGCTCCAGAGACATGGTTTTCCATTGGACTGGTCCCAACCAGGGCAGAGGGATAGGAGGCTGGATGGATCACCTGCTCCTAGAGCCTGGCCAAGATGTTTTCCTTCCCTTTTCCCCTTTCCATGTCCTGATGATTTGTCATCCACTCTCACCCTCTGAGCTTGACTTTGTACCCCAAGTGGGAAAATACTATCAACTGGGAATCTTTCCTTTCTAAGCAGAAGGAATCATCGGTGAAGACAAAAGTGAGCTAGTCACCTGGATTATCCTCCTGCTTCTGAATGCCCATACTGTTCTCCATTAAGATAGTTCTGATAGTAAATGGGTTTTCTGTGATTTAGTAAACACAGCTCAAATTCAAAGGGGACAGCCAAGGTAAGGGGTCTCATCTTGGCCAGTGCCTTTAGGGTAGAGGGATACATAGAAGTATTTGAACCTATTCCTGATAGGATCTTAATTTCAAACTGAACAACAGAATGCTCTGTCTCCAACATGAGCTAGGAAATATACTGTGACATTGAAATAAGGCCATACTTACTTCCTGTGGAAGGCATGCTTACACGGACAGATCCCCAACTCATCTTTGGGCTTGAAATCTTCTAAACAAACTGCACAGATCTGAAAGACACATTCCCGAGTGAGAAGAATCTATTGCTAGAAGCACTCTAGCATGGGAAAGAGCTGAGCCCAGGCCAGGGGTTACATGATCCTTTCCAGGGCCTCCCACCTGTCGGGGCCCATCGCCTCTCCCTCAGATGTGCCTGTCTTTCAAATAGGAGGTAGCTTTGGAAAAACAAAACAAAGAACCAGACACCAGATGCAGAAGCCCGTGAACCCTCCAGGTGACAGCTCAAAGCTGTGCTCTTTGATCTATCTGGCTACTCACACCTCTAGAGAGGTCATGACGAGGCTGTTCATATACCACAAAATAACTGGAGGCAGATCCCCCAACAAGAAGTAGCTCATCTTGGTTCTTAAAAACTTTAAGAATATGTAATTTATAATGTAAAATATGTAATTTGATTCCCCCAACAATCTTATGAGGCAGGGAAACTGAGGCAGACTAACTAGTAGGCATCTTAAGCCATATTTGAACTCAGGTCTGAGCTTCCTGTCTTGGCACTCTTCGGCCGCCTGCTAATCTGATTCAGATGTGTTGTGATTAATAAAACCATGAAAACATCAAAAAGGTAATGGAAGCATCAGCGGCATTCTTGCCAGTCTATGGTGTTCTCTGGGCTAACCTTGAGGGTCAGGCTTTCTGACAGGGACCCAAAGAGCAGAGCTATTGTAGGCCTGGCTCTGTCACCAGCTCTGCCGACTCCCAGCATGAGGAAGTCACCTTTCACGCTTACGTTTCTTCACCAGAGGCAGCGTTACGTAAATACGCTAAAGAGAAAAGCTTAGAGTGTGAATCTGACCAGTCCAGTCCCCCTTGGTGGCCCCTCATTGCAGTGTCCCAGTCTGCCAGGGAGGCAGCCAAGAGCCCCTAGCAGAGAGCTTCTAAATATACACGCCAACTTTCCACCGAAGATTATCTGAGAGCTTCGCGTGGAAGGGCTCCTCAGCAGCTAGGGCACCTTCTCTCTGGAATGGGCATCAGGATACTCCGAGGGTGGGCTGGCCAAGGCCATAGGAGCACATGCTATTTATACGGCAGCATGTGAGGATTTCAGAGTCCATGGGAAAGGTTGGGCACGCACAAGGGACATGGATTTGGTCTCCCCTTTCTGCTGCTCCTGCTGTGACATGGAAACCCTATAAACAACCCGTTGCCTCTAGTAAAATGCTATTTATAGCTACTGGCACCACCCCTAGGTCTGTCAGCACCTATTTTCATCTGACATTTGAAAAGAAAAACAACAAAAACATATCTTAAAAAGTTGTCTGGACAGCATCCCATTAAGTTAGGTCCAGTGACCATGAAAAGAAGTTTCTATCACAGCACACTTCGGGAAGACAGCTGTCCTGGTGGTCTGGGCCAGCGGTGGGCTGAGCCCCTCCTCTCGGTGGGTCAGTGCTGACCCAAGTTTGACCACCGGGTCAGGGCCTCCCAAAATAGCTTTCCCCTGGAAGGGTCAAGTCGCAGTCCCTTACGCTGCTGCTCCCGCTTCTTCATACAGGGCCTTCCTCAGAGCAAGGGAGGCTTTTGTGTTCTGGATAAACCCAAGCCATTCTCCTGGTTGAAGGTCCTGGGTCTCACAGCCTCCAGCCCCAGAAGGATGCTCGGGAGTGGCTCACATCAGACACAAGGAATGACATTATCCTTATACATCTTGAACCATCTTAGGCACTGTCACTATTTGGACATACCCTCAATGCAGACGGTAGCTGCCTTCAGAATCAGAGGAACTGAGTTCAAATGCTCCCTCTGCCTCTTCCTGACCTGTATGACTTTGGATAAATCATCTGCCTTCCAAAAGCCTCAGAGGTACTGGATTAGATGGTCCTGGAGACCTTTCCAGTTCTAGAATAAGGATCATATGCAAGTGGCTGGAGGCAGAGAATGAGCTCAAAGCCCTCCAGCTTCTAATCTAAGCATCCACCTGGTGGCTTCTCCAGCCCTTGGCTGTGCCCCAGATAGGCTGTTGACATGTTTGTTCCCCAACAGGATTTTAAGTTTCTGGGGTAGGAGCATAACGTTCTCTAACTTGAGATTTTCCTGCTCTTTGGGGACATGATTTATAAATGAACCCTTTCCAACTGAAAAGAAAGGGAGAAAAAGAGTTTCTAATTCTTTATTATATCAATGGGCCTGGGACTGAATCTAGGACTTCATTGATCTAGAAAACTCCCAGATAAGGAACTTCCTCCCCTCTGTGCAGGTTGGCCTTTTCTCTGCAGGTCAAAGCCAGGATGGGTCACAGGCAGGGCCTGAGCCTTTCCAGCCTGCCTCCACTGAACCTGTAGAGATGGATGGTGCATGTGTACCAGTCGGTGTGTATGCGCACACATGCATACATGTGTCGGTGTGTGCATGGATATATATGTATGTGGGCTTGTGTATGTGTGTCCATGTGTGTCGGTGTGTGTCCATATGCTTGTGTATGCATGTATATGAGTATAGGTGTGTGCATGTATGTCCATGTGTGTCAGTGTGTATGTGTGTGTTGGTACATGCATGCATGTGTGTATGGGTGCTCACACATGTGTGTACCTGTGTGTGTATATGAGTGGGGGGGATCACAAACATGGAAACAGGCCCTAAGATAAAACCCACATTTTGTTCGTTCCGTTATTTCACATAAGCAAACAGCCCTTCTCATAGGCTGGATGACAGTGGTGGTGAACCCTGTTTTGATGAGGCTGTTGAGGTGTGTAGTCGCCAAACATCAGAATGAATCCACCATTACTCTAAGCATACTCCCCCCCAAGATGGGGGCTCTTCACCTGCCCCCTGCCCCAATGCTCAAGCCTCTCAAATGTAGAGGGACTTCTAGGCTCCCCCATAATCATGGGGGGAGGTTCCTGGCCCTAAAGCCTTTACAACTTTGGTCCTGTGGTTTCAGACATAACTGCTGAGGTGATGGGGTCACAGGAGCATATTGGTGAGCTGAAAGGGGCTGGCCGGCTAAGGGAGCAAAGGAACAGAAAGGAAGTCCCTTGTCCAAAAGAGTCGGGGTCAGGGAGTCAGGGACTTTGACTCCAGCTTCAGTCCACTTTCGGCTGTATCACAAGGTCCAAGGTTTGAATGAAAATACTGCTTATTCACTCACAGTTTTTATTCCCAAACTGATCCTCCCCTTGAAAAGGATTAAATAATTTTGGATCAGAATTTGGTAATTCTCTGAGTGACAACCCTGACCCTGCTGATCCAAGTGGGTTTCTTTCACCCAGGACCAGTCCCAGGATTTGTGATTCCATCCCCGGGCAATGCTGATGTTCCAACGACCATGCTGTCAAAGGGTCTACCAACTGCAAGAGCTTCGAATCCATGCCAGCTTTCCTCTTTCCTCTCGAAGCTCGTTGCTGGTGCCACCCTCTGCCAGCCTCGGGAGCTCTGCTCCACTGCCCCAGGGACAGGGGCCACCAGCTGGCTTGGGCTTGAAGTCGAGTCCCCCAGTTTTGAGGCCAGCTCCTCTTCCATGACACGCTGCCTTCCTTTTCTCTTTTCTACAGTTCTTTAGAGTATGCACACAGACTTCACATGATCCCAGGCAACAGCTTCTTGCAATCCTTTATGCATTCTTCTGCATCTCCCACTGTTTTTCCTAAATGGTCTTCTTCACTTCCATGATATCCCCTATGCACGTTGGGGGTCCATTCCAGGTGGCCTCAGGCAGACATGAAGGAATCCCCACTCCATCATACCTGATGAGTGGACATCTGGCCTCTCAGGTCTAGAGCAAAGCTTTTCTGACATCAAGTTGAAACTACCCTTTTGGGAAGACTTCTACCCATTCCTTCTGGGTCGGTTCTCTAGGGCTAATCAATCGATACCTCTGATGGGTGCTGGGTTAAGTAAAGGGGTACAAAACATCCCTAAACCTGCCCTTCCCTCGAGGAGCTCACAGTTCAGTGGTGGAGACAACATGGAAACAAACTATACAAAGCAAGCTATAGAAATAAATGGGAAAGAATTAACAGAAGGAGGGGCTTCCTATAGAAGATGGGATTTTAGTAACTCAGTAGATGGAGGGGAAAGGGAGAGCATTAAAGTCCTGGGGCGGGGTGTCCCCAGGTGGGGAGGAAGATGTCAGAAGAATGAAAGATAGGAGGGGGCTGAGCTATAAAGGGAATTTTGTAGTTGATCCTGGAGGCCACAGGGGCTACTGGAATTTATTGGGAGGGTATGTGACATGATGAAGCCTGTGCTTTAGAAAAGCCCCCTCGAGCACTGTGAAGCCTTGAAGGGAGGACAGACTGGAAGGAGATAGGCCCATCAGACTATTGAACCCTCTAGGCTGGGGCACGGAGGGTCTGACGGTGGGGGGGCATGTGAGAGGAGGGAGGGGGCATATTTGAGAGATGGTGCCCTGTTTAGATCAGTTGGCCTTAGTAACATCTTGGAAATGGGGGGGAGAGAGCTAGTGAGGAGTGTGGGGGTCCGGGGCCCTGGCAGGATGGTGGTGTCCTCTACAGTAATGGGGAATGGAGGAGGAGGAGGCACCAGGGAAAAAGATGATGGACACGTTGAGCTTAGATGGCTACAGGCAGGTGCGATGGGAGAGCAAGGGCAAACCTGGGTTCTCCTCCAATGCTTGGGGCAGCTCTCACGTCCCCCACTTCTTTTCCTTCAGGCTGACCCACCCAGGCCCTTCCCCCAACCCTCACCCATGATGGACCCCAGTCCTCTCCCCACACTGGTGTTCTCAAGACACCCTCTGCCTAACTGTATTGTATCTTGGATCCATGGTTTTCCATCTCCTAAAGAAAAGCATTAGATCCTTGATCCAAACTTTTGTTGAGATTTAGATAATCCACAGCATTAAGCGTAGTAATTCCAAGGTCATGTGCCATGAACTCTTCTTGGAGCCAAGTTGCACTCTGGCATCACTGCTTCCCTTCTGGGTGATCACCAACCATCTCTTTAATTAGACACTGAAGAGCAACTGGGAGCAAAACTTGGTGAAAAATGATGAAAACCGGGCCATAGCTGGGTCCCTTGACTCACCAGGAGGTCACAGACGAACCCCCTGAAGACTGCCATGGTCTAGCCTTGGTCCAGGCTCCTGAGCCAGAAGGAGTCAAGGCTGCCCGGCTGGCCTGGCCCAAGTCACCCGAGGCTTCCCACAGGATGGCACCTCAGCTGCCTCCTGGTTTCAGTATCAATATTAAAACAACATTCAACACATAACCATTTTGCTCAGTCAGGAAGCGTTCATCCACCACAGGGTGCTGAGCACAGGCCTTGTTTGGTTAAGCTACAGGAATGTACAAAGAAAAACACTTGGGACAAGGCTTGGCCACGAGCAATCCGAGGAGGATGGAGCCAAGTCAAGGCGAGGTGCCCTCACTGACCTGGGAGAAGACTGAAGCGAGGGCCTTCTCAAGTTCTGAGTCCCAGATGGGCCAGCAGCCTCGGGAGGGTGGAGGAAAGTGGGGTCAGCAGGTGATCCCCCAGAAAGTGCTGAAAGCAGGAGGGGGTTGCAGGAAGAAACAAGACTCTTTCTTTGCCTGATGAACTCAACACTGATACCACCCAAGTCTGAAATGCCAACCTCTAACTCACCACCATTAAAGAGGCATATCAGATAGGCCAGATAGCTTATCAGACACAGGCTCTGGGGTTTGGAAAGGTTAGAATTCAGCAGATTGGTGGGACACTCCCACCTGAAAGAGCTCTGTTAGAAAAGACTGGGTAAAAGAGCCAAAGTTTCAAAGAATTTAGTTTAGATGACTCAGGAAGACCTGGGTTCAAATCCTGATTCTAACACTTACTGGCTATGTGATGCTGGTCAGCTTCACCTCTCAATGTACCTGAAATCTCTCTAAAGCTATAAATTACAAAAGATTAGTAATCTCTGCTAAAATGGAAAGTCCCCTCCCCCACAATGACATCACAGGTCTGACCCATACCCCCTAAAACAAACCCCCAAACTTTATTAGCTAAAAGCATCTCCTAGATAATAAGACCACTTTATAATAAGACATTTAAAACCCAACCCCCCCCCCCCCAAAAAAAAGTCACAGAACTCACTCTAATGTCACTGGCTGACTGCCTGATTTATAAAACTGCATTACCATTATTAACTACTTCTTTCACCTAATTTTGTATTTTTCTAGCACCCATTAAGTTAGGTGAAGATATCTCTGTGGTTATGGGTTATGTGGAGGAGGGGGAGAAACCCAGACACTCTTACAAATAGGAAGTTGTAGTAAAAATTGTATAATAAATAGCTATCTTGAAAAAGCCCCAACCCAATACCTGGGCTTCTAGATGGCCCTTCCCTTAGCCCATAGAGCCCTCAGTTGCCAGATCTTGTTTGCACCCCTTCAGCCCCCTTCCCCTCCACCCGGCCCTCCCTCATGCTCCCTCCCTGGCCTATTGTAACAATCTCCTAGTTCATCTTCCCCCTCACTAAGCTTTCTGTACAACTGCCAAAGGGATGGAAGAGGCCCAGGTTTGAGCCCCTCACCTCCCCATCCTAGAAGAGGTTCTGGCAGGGCCAGTTGGCCTTGAGAGCCTTCCCAACCCTCAGGTTGCCCATTTGTCCTTCATGCACGCACATTAGAGGCCAGCCTCCAGAGTCCTATCACCCCAGCCCTCACACCTGACCTGCCGTCTCCTGTCTTGGGCCTGATGTGGGTTCCCACTCACCTCTCCTTGTCCACATCCCTGGGGCCTCCTCTGCCAGAGGGCTGACCTTGGTCTTCCCCATAAAAACACCTCAGATGGATTCTGTAGGCACTTTCGGCTCTACTGTCCTGGGCCTATGGCCTGCTCTATATTTGCGCGGAAGGCCAGAGCCATTTCTTTTTATTTAAGACAATGGGATTAAGTGACTTGCCCAAGGTCACATGGCTAGGGAATAAGTGTCTGAGGCTGGATTTGAACTCAGTTCCTCCTGCACCACCTACCTGCCCCAGGACCATTTTTTAAAAGGTCTTTGTTACAGTAAGCACAGAGAAAAATCTCTGCCATGACAAGTATTGTGGTGAACATATGAAGTGTTAGTTGAGTCTATCATCACACTATCTATTAGCTAACCAAGGATTTAAAGCTGATGGCCGGTACAGGAGTGACAAGCATTCCTGAATGTAGTTGGTGTTTGGCGGGTGAGGCTCCTAAGGTCAGCCCGAGGGGCCCCTGGTGGGCCAGCTCGGCTTGGTTCATCAAGGTCATGCCTTGTTCTGGTCCTCCAGCCCCACCACTGGTCTTTGCTCACAAGCAGCCGGAGGCCAAACCACCCAAAGGAATCCCTACCAAACCTCCACATGAGAGAAAATAGTTGAGTTCAGCTCTGGCCTTCAACTCCACCTCCCCCAAACTGTCTGGCTTTCTCAGAGACAAGTCCCAGGCCCCACCTGCATGAAGTCTATTAAGAAATGCCATTCATGCTTCCAGAACAGGGGTCTGTTTAAAACAATAATGTGTGTGGTTAACTACCACATAAGATTCACTACTCACCTCATGTAAATTCAATTCTTTTACTTTTTCTTTTAATATAACCTGAAAAATAAAAGCTTAAGTTTTTATGCTGACCTGTTCGTGTCCTCAGAATTTGTTGTTATTCTATTTACAAAGGTTTTAGCAGCTTTCCTTCTGCACAAGTAGATCATTCCCTTGGAAGTTTAATGCTTATCACTTTTTTTTGTATGGAATGAACTCACATAATATTTTAATTAATCATTTTATGAATTATGCTCAGTGACCACTCCCAAGACAATTTTATGCTTTGATTAAAAATTAATCTAAATATTTAAATGTTTCTCTTTACTGGAGGATATGAAAAAAAGAGACAACATTTAAAATGCATATCAGAATGATGAAATCTCTTCCAACTTTAAGAAGCAGCCCCCCCCCCACCCTGGCAAAGTATTTTCAGGAAAGACATCTTCCTGATGTTATAGGAATTACATTTCAATTTAAAATAGAAAAGCAAGGAAGTCATGTTTAAGAATAAAACTTCTAGAACAGAGACAGATCTCTTCCCTGTTCCCACCAAAGAAGCAAAATGACTTTTAGGGTAAGTGACGTTAAAAAAATAATCCTCACATATTTCCATTCTCTGCCTTTCCAACACTGTTACTAATCTCACTCCCTCAAAGAAAAGTTTCCTTTCCCCTCTGGAGGAAGCTTTTCTTTCTGCCTGAACACAGGGTCCAGTTTCACTTTCTAGCTGAGCCCGCCCACTGGGGGCTGGCGTGGGAATGTTCCAACATCAGAACATGATGTTTGGGGTGAGTTACTCGCTAAAGTTAAGGGACAACCAATGCTAAATAATACAATTCTGTTACTGATGTTTCTTCCCTTTGTCAACCTTTTTTACCATTCATATTTAAGATAAGAAAAATAGTAACTTAAAACTGTTATTTTTGAAGAACCTTTAAGATTGTTTCAAGGAATGGGAGACTGTTGCTAACAGTTAAAAGTACTTTTGGGGGCTTACTTGGCCAAATTTGGCAATCACTACTGAGCCAGAAAATTGAGAACTGTCGGATGTACTGGACTAAGGGCTCATTGGGACGGGGCATCACTTTCAGGTCTCTGTTGAACTCTTTGCTAGGTTACTTCCCAGGCAAGCAGAGCACAGGCTGATAAGTGGGTGTAGTGTCTGAGATGACAGTCAATCTTAGCATGAGATGCAACACCGAAATCAAAGTCAAAGTGATGGTTTATTGAATGATACCCTCAAAATTTCCATTTAAAGTCTAGTCTGTTTTAACTCTAGACAGAAAAGCTAGGAGAGGGACTCTGATCAGTGCAAACCAGAGTCCACATTCAGTAACTCCAGCTAGCATCCTGTGCCCTGTTTTCCTTAATGGGATGCCCAACAACTCTTTATGGTGTGGATATCTGCACACTAAATCAGAAAATGCAAACATCCAAATACAGGAGTCAATTCACTTTTGGATGCCCCAAACTTAAAGCAATATACGCAGCATTCACATAGACTTCCTTGAAAATAATGTCAAAAGGATTCTTAGGCAGACACTGATACATATGCATTGGATTTGAGGGTGATCAAAAATTAGAAAGAGTATGAAGAAGCAGTTTACTTCATTCAAGGATCATTAAATACTATAACAAATGAAATTGTTGTTGCCTTTATAAATCATTCAGTTAAATTAGGTTAGAGCTAAAATGTACCCATTTAAATTTAATTTAACAGCTTTCAGTAAGTAGCTTATTCATTTATTCATACTTTCTTCAGCTCCTCCTGTTTTCAGTCCAATTTTTTTTTTTTTTAGTTTTTGCAAGGCAGTGGGCCACACAGCTAGGTAATTATTAAGTGTCTGAGGTTGGATTTGAACTCAGGTACTCCTGACTCCAGGGCCGGTGCTCTATCCACTGCGTCACCTAGCCACCCCTGGTCCAAACTCTTTCTACATTTAACTATTCTCGTTTCATATATGCATCTGCTTGAAATGAATATTTTTATTGTTCAATTCAAATTTATGGAGCATCTACAAATGGCAAATGAAAAATTAAATGTAGGAACAACAGATTCCTTACATATAACAGAAAAGAAAACTCACTCCAACTGGCCCAACAACTTTTTTTAAAACCAAGCTGTGGTCTGTTTCCTGCCATTGGGCTCTCCATTGCCATGGGCTCTACATTGGGCTCTTAGTTTTCTGAAGCTTCAAAGTTCTAAGTAAAAAACTTGATCTGGATATATTAATTCATAACAGCCTAAAATTTCATTGCTAAAATTAGAAAAGGATTAATTGACAGGCTTTCCAAGGTACCCAGCTCCTAGGTGGCCTTGGTCTCCATGCTAAGCACTAGAAGAAAGAAGCCTTATGACTTTGTACAATTCCCAAGCAGCAGTTCAGAGTATGGATTCTCTTTTTCAGCAAAGAAACCAAATGGAAGAAAAGAGACAAACTCCTTTTATTATCTCACCTGTTTGTAGGCATAAAATTCTTTGTGGGCCTGGTGTCTTAGCCTAAAAAAATAGAAAAGAATAGGAAGAAGGTGAGATCCCATATCTCAAATCACAAAAGAGCAAACCAAGAACTGGGTTAATTTTGGGGGGAAAAAATTGACAAATTAAGATAGTTCCTGCTTTCATCTAATTGGAGAAGACAAGACAAATAACAGACTTCAGCTGCAGGACCAATGGAGAGACTGAGGAGCCCTTTGGAAGCCCTGGGGTCAGATGGCCAAGCCTGGGGACTGGAGGGCATAATGACAGGTGATTAGAAGGCCAGAGGACCTTTGGACAGAGTAGCAAGCAAGGCAGATGGTGAGGCCTGGGAGGCCTCTATCTCCCTGGATGTATTACTCCAGTAATTTTAGTTCATATAAGCAATGGGAGAAACCAGGTCTCTCCTCCAGGATGCTGGGCGTGGGAGGGCCACACACAAAGAGGGCCAAGGGGAAGGGCACACCCACTGGTGGTTCTTCCTATACAACAGGAAAAAATTGGGACTGTTCATTGTGGTAGAGATGTAATCTTCATTGGCTTACTATGGATTCCTGATTAAAGTTCAAATACCTTTCTAAAGACTATTCCCCCCCCCCCCTTTACTTCATATTACCCCCACAATGTACTTTAGCCAAAAGGGAGAGTTGTTTGCCCACAGAACACTCACTCCATTCAGTACCTTCAGTATCCTTCTGGACCCCAGTCTAGGAAGCTTTCCCCACTGATTTCAACCCCACTGACTCCAGGTGTTTGGTGTCCAGGCCTTTCAGACCTACTGGACCCAGAGGTACAATGCAGAATTTCTCTGTGTCCCTTGGATTTCTCTACATTGGGATTGAGCCCCAAAGTAACAAGAACTAAGAGAGACCAGAGTTCTAGTCGCTCCTTTGGGGTGCCCCTCCATTTCCTTAGGGGGTGTAGTAGGTGTACCAGGGACAAGCTTCACAGGATTACTGTGAGGAAATTTCGTTGTAAGCCTTCATAGTGCATAAATGTGCATCATCCTCTTCTTTATTAGCTGTATGACTGATGCAAATGACTTCTCCTTCCTTATTTGCTAAGTGAAGCTGTTGAACTAAATGGCCTCCAAGATTCCTTCTAGTGATGTACTATTGAAAGAGATTGTTTTATAAGACGAAGAATTCTTTTGTCATCCAAATTATCATTCTTTAATGGGTCCATTTGGTTTTCATTTTTTATAGACTCCCATGACATAGCATGTTCAGTACCTAGCACTGACTTCATTTGAATTACATCACCCTCTCACCTCAACAAGCATATTAGGAAATGCTTTTATGGTGGGAGAAAATGAAATGCACCTAACAGTTTAATAATGATGAACAAATTTTAATGTAAATTAAAATTTTTTCACACACAGTGTTTTTCCTGAGGAAAATGGCAAATAAACTAACAAACCCCAAAACCCTGAACTTAACTTTTGCCCTGGATACATTTTATTCTAAGTACACCTTATATTTTATGGTTAATGACAAGCCAAATATATATAAACTTCCTATGTAAGTTTTTAGTTAAAACTGAACCTTTTGCACAATATACTACTAAGTTTTAAAAAAGAAAAATATTTCATATTTTTAAAAGTTTGTAAACTGCTATGATTTATCTCAGATGTTAAGGGAATAAGCTATAAAAGTGAAAAAAAAGAGGCAAAAAACTTTTGATAGATTGAATTGTCACTCCCTCCCCAGGATTATTATAAAACTGGTGGCAAGAACTCCAATCTAAAAATGCAGCATCTCTAATCATGAGCTCAATGAACTTACTGAAGGGAGCTTCCCCCAGAGGGATCTGTTCACACCTGCCTTTTTAACAAGTGACATCTTTATGAAAGTTGTTGAATGAACTGACTGTAGCCTGCCAGCATTACACTTTTTTTCTCTTCTAAATCTGGATCTCTCAGGGTTGTGAAATTTCTGAAAGCACATTGATCTCAGGAGTCACAGACTGAGCCCTGGAAGAGAGCTCTGAGGCAGTCCAGGCCCACCCACCTTAGAGAAGAGGACACTAGGTAGCAGGGCTGGGACTCAAAGCAAAGCTCCATGAGTCTGAGTCTCCAGCTTTTCGGCCTCTCCAAAACTCTCTTAAAGCTCAAGGAATTGATTTAAAAGCAAATAGTCAATGTTTGTGTAGTCAGTAATAGCAGAACTATTACCCAAAGTTATTTTCATTTATTACATGCCAAAAGTGATACAGAAATGAATAAAACTGCCAGTCTCATGGACAGAAGACTGATAATTAAACTGCTAGCTGAGCAGCCATCATCATATAATTCTATGGCAAGCCATATTTATTTCCAGAACATAATTCTTCATATAATAACATTTTAAAAAATCTAATAGTGGCCTCTAGATAATGGCTTACATACCACCAAATAAAAAATAGCTTGGTTCTAGCCTGAAGATTTCATATAATTTTTTATTGCCCATAAATTGAAACACAATTTTTCTAATCACGAAAAATATGAATATGAAACCACAAAATTTACCTTAACATTCATATATTCCTTAATAGACAACTAAAATGTTTTGTATTCCATTAAAACTGAGATATTACATTTTAGTTCTCCAGACCAAGTTATTTTTCTTCTAAATTTAGAATTTGAAAAGCTAAAAAGGAATAAACAAATTCCATAATTGAAAATTCAAAATATTAGCTAACCTACATATGTAATGTGTTAGCTTTGTATAATGAAAAAATTATCCCTGTTGACAATCAGATTTTATTCCTTTGCTTTTGTTTTCATAGTAAATGAAATAAAATTATTTGCTTCTCTTTTTCCTTTGTTGGCTCATTAAAATACATTATTCCATGAAGTACAATGCCATTGCATAAATCCATGCTTTCAAGAATTTACACAGAAGAGACTGAGAGATGTTATTAGGATTTTTCCACTCCTTTAATAAGATTAAGGACTTAGTGGGTTTTTAAAATAATCAACAGCCTATACTGGGCCCTTATACATTTTGGAGTGAAATGAAATACTTTATTCTCCTAAGCCTCACTTAATAATTGTTTCCTTTTCCTTATGCTTCATGTGAAATTTATTCTATCATTTCTATTAATAGCTTTGGTTTTAAGCATTAAACTGGCAAATTGCCTATAATCTACCAAATGCCATTTATAATATCTATTTCTTCTTGACTCTAGTGGTCCTGAAAGCCGTTCTATTTAAATGATCACAAAATTACAGAATTTTGGAGCTGGAAGGATCTCAGAAACCATCTGATCCAAACCACATCCGAAGATAAACTCTCCACTAGAACGTTTCCAACAAGTATCATCGATTCTTTCTTTGAAGTCAAGGAGGCCATGCCCCCTCCAGGAAGCCCCATCCCTTTCTGTTCTGGTCTAATTGTCAGCAAGTTGGCCTATTTTTGCCTCTTTACAGTGAAGTCTCCTGCTCCTCGGAAGTGAAACAAATAGAAAGCTCTTCAAATTCTCGAAGACAGCAATCTGACTCCCCGAGTCTTCCTTCTCTTTTCCAAGATAAATGTTCCTAGTCCCCATAATGAATCCTTATGTTGTAAGTCCTTCCCGCTCCAGAACCGGTAGTGAGGAGAAAACCTAATACTGGTTTTGGCCATCATGAGTCTGGGATGTCTGGGAGTTACTCTGGTGAGATGATGGACTGTTGTTGGTCCTTCATTCTCGAAGAAGATCGTGACATCAGGGAGGTGATGCCATGACAAGCATATGAATTGGATTGGAGGGGGGGGCTGTGCTGAGTCCCCAGCCTCACTTTCTCCTCTGGAGTCACCTGGATCCAGTGGCCAGATATGTATCAGGACAACTGAAGGTGGTCCTGGATGTGAGGCAATCAGGATAAGTGACTTGCTCAAGATCACCCAGCTGATGAGGGACTAGAGCTGTGGAGAAGAAGGTGATGAGATAGACTTGGGGGGAAATTATAAAGTAGAGGACCAGGAAGGAGAAAGCTGATGATCCAGCAAAGGGGAGAGAATATGAAGAAGGGAATGGCCAAGAGCCTCAGATGTTGCAGAGACATCAAGAAGACTAAGAGACGGCAGCTGGAGCTAGTAGTGAGAAGATCATTGGTGACCTTGAAAGGAAAAGCTTCAGCAGTTAAGGAAGGAAGCTGGACTGCAGAGAGTAAATGGAAGGGGAGGTGAGGAAGTATGGCCAGTTTTTACTAGGAGGCTGGCTACAAAAGGGAGAGCTGAGGACTTCAGGCCCTTATCTCCTCTTGATGAATCACTGTTCTAGGCTCCTGTCTCGAGTCTTTCCCAACTCCAAATCTATCCTCTGAAAAGACAAATTGATTTTCCTAAAGCATACAAATAAATGCCTGATCATATAATCCTCTCCTCCACTTCCTAGCCCTCCTCCCCGAATATGTTCTTATTCAGTTGTTTGGCGTATCTAATTCCTTGTGACCCCATCTGAGAGGTTTTCCTGGTGAAGCTATTGGAGTGGTTGGCCATTTCCTTCTCTAGTTCATTTGGCAGATGAGGAAATTGAGGCAAACAGGATTAGGTGCCCAAGGTCCCCCAGCTAGAATCTGAGTCCAGATTTGAACTCGGGGAGATATGTCTTCCTGCTCTATTTACCACTCATCTTGCTGCTCCTCACTCCCATTATCTGTAGTAGAAACTCCAAGCCACTCTGCCAGGAATTTTCCCCTAAGCAGCCCCTTCCTATTGCTTCCATTTTTTAGGCATTATCCCCCCCAGAAACATGATGGTCCTGATCCAAGGGCTTGCCTGGTGCTCCTACATGACACTCCATTGCCTCTCCTTCCATCTTTTCTTTTTCTTTTCTTTTTTTTTTTTTTTTTAGTTTTTTGCAAGGCAAACAGGGTAAGGAAGATCTATTTTTTTTTTTAGTTTCTTTGCAAGGCAATGGGGTTAAGTGGCTTGCCCAAGGTCACATAGCTAGGTAATTATCAAGTGTCTGAGGCTGGATTTGAACCCAGGTACTCTTGACTCCAGGGCAGGTGCTCTATCCACTGCGCCACCTAGCTGCCCCTCCTTCCATCTTTTTCTTGATGACACCTGATCCTGTTCTGCTGACCTCCCCTCCCTCTGCTCCTCAGCTCTTTTCTCTCCCTTCCCTATCTGAGCCCTCAGGTCCTTCTTTCCTTCTCCTGTCACTGATCAGACCTTGCTAAACCCTAATCTGAGATTACTCCTACCATCCAATGCCTTTGTTTGTTCAAAGCATTTGTTTGCTGGTAAAGCTGGAGAAAATTAAGACAACATATTGCCGGGTTCATTAAGATCATGCTTGCATGGATTATTCCAGAACGAGGGGCCAGAACCTGCCAATCATTTTCAAGCTGATTTCTTCCCTTGCCTCCCCCAGCTTGTACTTATGAAGTAGATTTTTGAAACCTGAGTTTATTCCTATCCCTGATACACTTCATATTATTAGATTCAGGCCAATGGTCTAGCCTGTCAAGATGTTATTGGAGCCTGAACCTATCATCTAGTGTATTGTCATCCCTTCCAGCTTCATGTCATCTGTACTTTTGGTAACCAAATTGACTTGAGGCCTTGCCCATGTGGGGGTTTACAACTTCTATGTGTTACACAGATTTCAGAAACACTTTTCAATAAACTCAATTGCAACCAATTTGTGAACTGTACGAAAGAAGCCTGGGAAAACAAGGGTTCTACTAAAAAATAGGTTTTAAAACAGAGGATCTTCTCTTGGCACAGCTACAGTTAACTTTGGAAAATACAACATAGTTAGAGCTATGGCCAAGGTCTAAATATTCATTTAGAGAGGGGGCTTAGGTGCATTAGAACTTCATAGAAGAGCAAATAACTCACTACACACAGCATAGCTATATCATATGAAATCACTGTTACAAAAAAGTCCAGATTGTATTCTTTGGTTTTGAACCATTAGGAAGAATTGATTGGCTCTGAGAACTGTTAGAATACGTTATTATAAAAACAATTTGTACAATGATTTTTTTTCACTCCAAACTATAATTAAACATATTACAATATTAATTATATAGTTGTTTAATACCATGTGACTCATTTCCACTTCTAACATAAAAAGTTCTTTTCACTCATCATGCTTTATAAAAGTGTCATATATTCTTACTCTTAGATTTTTTTTATTTTAAGCCAGGTCATCAAAACTAGACATAACTAATTTGTAGCTGGTGCTGCAGAAAGACCAATGTACACGTGACATCTAATTGCTTATGACTGGAAAGAGATCTACTGAAAAAGATCAACCTGTCAAGTGAGAAATAAAAACCTTAAATGTTTTAGGGAAGAGAAACTTGATTTTTGAAGTGTACTGTATAGTATCAGAGTTCTTCATTTTTGACAATATCCTACATTCCTGAACAGTGATTCTGTATAATTCTTGATGATCATATGAAGATTGGAGGAAATTCGAAACCTGTGGGAATGGATCTACCCATATCTACCAGGAAAACTATAAAAAAAGACTATCTAATCCTTATATAACTGAATTGCTAGATGGAAAAAAGTCATATATATGGGTGATCAAATATCAATTCTGAAAATGTATTTACTTTTATCTATTTTATTGCTTAAAATAGGCTGAAATGACATAGAAAGGAAGCACAAAGTTGATTTACCTGATTAAGTAGCAACAGAAGAGTAAACTAAGTATGAAGACAAAAATCGCAGTGCCAAAAACCACAATGTATATGTTGAGAGGCAGATTCTGGAACCCGATGTTAGGCATTCTGAAATTGTAAGACTGGAAATCAGAGCTCATGGATATGCTGTAGAAAAAGAAAAATGAAGGGAAGCGGGGAAAATCTCATTAGATTATCTTTGTAAGGAAGATTAAAGAAGACAGGAAAGCAAAAGACTGATCATCAGTTACCACCTTTTTAGAGACTGCTGTATTTACAGATCAATAACCTCAAAATTCTAGGCTAGATTTTTTTTTCAGAAGAGGGGCTAGAGAAGAAGGGTGGGAGTAGATTAGAGTCAACCAGGAAAAGAGAATGACATGGAGAGCAAATAAATAGGAAGGATTATTCACAAATTTATCTTCTCTCTAGAAGTTTTTTGGTCTTTTCTGATAGCTTACAATAAATGAATGAATGGCTAAATAAATGATGAACTTCTCAGTTCTTCAAATTACTTCTTTCCCATGACCTACTCCTCATGTCCACCTTGGCTATACATAGTGATGGGCATACCCTCGATGTTGCCAAGTGCTCCTTTCAAGTTTGTGATCTCTGAAATTCCTTTATCTGATCATAAACTTTTATCTTTCTATTTTCCCCTCCACCTTATGACCCCTACTCATGTTCTTCATTCTTCTGGTGACCTCCACTCCCTCTACCCTGTGTTCTTTCCCAGGACAACATCCTGGGCAGTGGCTATACGCTCCTCCTCTTTTGCAAACCAGTTCATCTCAACACCATTCTTAGGACTCAAGTTCCTTGCTCCCTTATCTTTCTTGCCAAACCTCAAACCCTGGACTTCTCCCACCATCTGCTGTTTTTGCTTTTACTACTTTGCTCCTGAATGGAGCTGGCAACAATGCTTACTGGATCCACTACAAATCTGCAACATTTCAACAAGGCCCTCACTGAAGCAAGGCAATCTTTTTGCACATTCCTAATTGATTCATTTTCCCACTCACCATCGTGGCTCTTCCAAACCTCTTCAGCCCTTCTCAAACTTCTGAGAGCATCCTTTCCCTTTATGCTTGCAGCTGAGGACCTTGCCTCACATTTTACTGAAAAAATTAAAACCATCCCTCCTCTTCATCTCACATCACTTAAATGCCTTTTGCCCCCAAATCTTCCTTCAACTCTTTTCACCTGAAGATTTCTTTCTTCTTCTTGCCAAGGCAAGTCATTCTATAAACACAAATGATCCTATTCACTTGGTTTCTCCAGGAACTCGCCCCTTCTCTCATCTTCCTTAATAATCTTCAGTTTCTCCTCAACTACTGGGTTTTTCCTTGCTGTCTACAAACATATCCATGTCTCCCCTCTCCATCTTTACAAAACCTCACTGGACCCTATCCTCCTCACTAACTTCATCTTCCTATATTTTTCATCCTTTTCAGTGCTAATCTTGAGACAGTCATCTATCACAGGTGCCTCCACTTTGCTTCTCAGGTTTTTCTATATATATTCTCTATAACCTCATCATTCAGCTTAATCTGTTCTCTTCAAAGGTACAGGTGACCTCTTAATTGCCAACTCTAATAGTTTTTTCTCAATCCTAATCCTTTGAGACCTCTCTGGTGTCTCTCACATTATCAATCACCTCTTTTCCTTTATTCTCTCTTTTCTCTAGGTTTTGTGGTTGCGGTTATGTCCTAGTTCTCCTTCTATCTCTCGGACCTCTTCTTCTAAGTGTCCTCTGTGGGATCTTCATTCGGGGAACAACCACTGTGAGTAGCCCCAAGGCTCTGACCTGGGTCTCTCCTCTCTCATCATCTCTCTCTCTCTCTCTCTCTCTCTCTCTCTCTCTCTCTCTCTCTCTCATTTTTTAGGTTTTGCAAGGCAAATGGAGTCAAGTAGCTTGCCCAAGGCCACACAGCTAGGTAATTATTACTAAGTGTCTGAGGTCGAATTTAAACCCAGGTACTCCTGACTCCAAGGCTGGTACTCTATCCACTGTGCCACCTAGCTGCCCTCTCATCATCTCTTACTATTATTTTGCTTGGTGAGCAGCTCTCATGTTTCTTAACCATCATCTCTATGCAGATGAGTCTTAGGGTTTTTTTTTTTTTGTCGAGCTCTAACATCTCCTCTAATTCCAGTTTCACAAATCCCAGCCTACAGGACATTTGGAAGTGAATCTTCACAAACAACTTAAAGCTTCAAGTTCAAAACTGAACTCGTTATCTGTCAAGGGCACTGCCATCCTCCCTGGTTCCCAAGATCACACCTAGGTGTTGTCATGCTCACTGTAGACAATGCTTTCTTCACTGCACACCTTGCTGCCAGAAAGAAATACTTTAATTACTCATTTCTAATTTCCCATCCTGTATACCAGGATCTCAAGAACTGCCTGTATCAGAGAATTGCTGGTCAGAGATCAACTTCCACCCATGGTATTTCCCCTTTTAAAACTGGAAGCAAACTTGAAGCAAGAAAACTTGAACAAAATGACAACCCAAACACTCTTTTTCTCCCCCCCCCCCCCAGTCTTGGCTTTGTTTGGACAAATTTCTCCTCAAATACAGTATTTCCCCTTTGCTTTAGCTTCCTACCCTCAGATCTGCATGAGAAAGCTGGGAGAGAAAGCTGGGAAGCAATTTTAACAGGTCCCTCTCACCCATCGAGCCAACACCAGAAAATGATGGCCATATAAAATGACCCAGCGCATTCTCAACTTTCATGACTGGTTTTACTAGTCTCCCAGGCTTCTGAACCAGCCATGACTAAGTTTTAAACCATTCCCTCTGTTTAATGGTGAAATGATTTCCTCCCTTAAACAGATGGTGCTTAATAAAACATTTTTTTATCATTTTCAAAACTGTTAAGCTTGAGTCAGCTATGAACTGGTTAATAGTCTAGGAAGAACAAAGGAAGGAGTAGAAGGTATTGTGGCTTATGTGGAAAGAACCCCAGGCTTCGAGTCAGTGGGTCTGGGCCGAAGTCCAGCTTGGCCACTCAATAGGCAAGTCACAGTCTTCCTCAGAGTCATAAATGGAGTTGAGTAGAAAAACATGACTTGGATTCTAGTTCCACCAGTACCACTGATCAAGTGTGATCTCTGGAAACGTCTTAGGCTTCAATTTCCCTATCTGTAAAATGGGCAATAAGAAGATTATTCTAAGGTCTCTTCTAGACCTAACATTTGTGATTCTGGAAACCCTTGTCCAACCCTACCGGAGAGGGCATTATGATGAAGAAATGGCATGTCAGATGAAGGACCAGAAGCTTTTCCTCTTGTCTCTCCAGCACTTGGTACAGTGCCTGGGACTTTGATGTCGCTTAATCATTTCAATCGTGTCTGACTCTGGCCTCATTGGGGGTTTCTTGCAATTTCCTCCTCCAGCTCATTTTATAGATGAGGAAACTGAGTCAGGCAAGGTCAGTGACTTGCCCAGGGTTGCACAGCTAGGAGTGTCTGAGGCTGGGCTTGAGCTCAGTAAGAGTCCCCAGGGTGTCTGCCACACTACCCAGCTGTTCAAACCAACACACAGTAGTTACTTAATAAATACCTTCTACTTGACTAAGTTCAGAAAAGCCTGGAGAGGAACAAAGACCCTGCTGACCAGAGTCCTTAAAAGGAAGACGGAGGAGAACCAGCACGGGGGGTGGGGGTGGGGGGAGGCCCGAGGGATGCATCTCCTTGATGTGAATAGACCCAAGTCATGTTGGTGACCACACTGACTACAATCATGCAAAGGGGGAAAAAAGACTCCACTGATGTAGAGCGCTGATCAGTGTTCAGATCAGAAGGAACCTGAGAAGACAGAAGCAGGTCACTATGGGCGAAGTGGAGATGGAGAAGCAAGAAGGGTAGATGGCTAGGGATCGTCAATCTGCTAGGCCTTTAAAAATTATCACTTTTTGTTAAAAGGTGTTCTGTGGAGGAGGGAGACATTTGCAAATGACAGCTGTGTAAGAAAATCACCAATAAAACACTTCTTTTAAAAAGGAACAAAGCATAAAAAGAATAATAGTTTTTTGACCAACTAGAAATATTCACTTGAGATTTCTGTTCGATGACCAACAGATTCTCAAACCTCCAGGTCTCCCTCTCCCTTTCCCTGTATTTCTCAAATCAACCTTGGATATTCAGGACATAATGTGGTACCATTGACTCACTCAACAGACCATTCCTCTCCAGAACCAGGGCCCCAGGCATTGTGCTCCCCAGGACCAGAGTCTCCAACAAATGACTCTTACCTTACAACCATAGCCTAGGATAAATATATGGCTAACAGATAAAGTAATATAGAATGAAAAAGAACAATATATACAATGAAATCATTACTAAGGGTCAACAAAATTCTGGACAACATTAATATTATATTATTAAAGTTAAAGATACCTGGCATGTGAAGTGGATTCCCTGTTAAAGATGTATGGGCAGCCAGGTAGTGCAGTGAATAGAACACTGGACTAGTAGTCAGGAGGAAGGTGATTCGAATCCAGCCTCAGATACTTGACTCTGACTAGCTGTGTGACCCTGGGCAAGTCACTTCACCCTGACAACCTCACATCCAGGGCCATCTCCAGTTGTCCTGAATCATATCTGGCCACTGGACCCAGATGGCTCTGGAGGAGAAAGTGAGACTGGTGACTTAGCACAGCCCCCCCTCATTTAAATGCAATTCAGATGCATGTCATGGTAATACCTCCTTGATATTGTATTCTTTGAAAAAATGAAATTCAAACCTTAAAGATATATGGGATGAGAAGACACAAGCAAGAATCCTACTGCATAAGAAGGCATAGGTGGGTGTTGATCCTCCCTGTTGAAGGGCCACATAGGACAGAAACATGGAGCTCCAATCAAGTATCTAGATTAGGTCATTATGATTTAGAGCTAGAAATGTGGCTGTTTGACTCAGCAACTATAAACTAGGTTGCAAGAGCTATGTATGTCTTTGTGATATCTTTACTATCACGTTAACTCATATGGTTTAACCACGCAGTCTATATTTTGAAACTGTTTTTCTATAATAGCATTCTGTCAGCCAGAATGCTTACTTGGCTTACAAAGTACAGTGATAATTAATATTCATATGATAATCTTGAACACCTTATTCAATCATCAAGGCAATTATCATCACTATAATTCTAATTTAGTGCTGATTCTTTACAATTGGTCGTTCATATAATGTTTATTTGTTAGCTGTATGAAACAGAAGATGTGATTTATTAAAGAATTCCATTCTGTAAGCAGCCCTGGTAACAGAAAATTTCCTGCAGCAGTGAGTAGTTTGGCTTTCAGTTTGTCCATGGCTCAGCTTTGTTTATTTTGGCTCCCTGCATGGTGTTGGTAGAAGAGGAGCCTGACCCACAGAAGGGCTAAACTACACGAGACAAGGTTATTTACACCAGTATAGCAAGAGAATGCTGCACATGGAGTTCATTTAGATTCCATTAATTTTAAAACATTATTGACACAACATACACTTTCCTACAAAATAAACCTTCCACAAAGTTTGTTGCTTTTGAGTCATTTTGGTTATGTCCAACTCTTCCTGACCCCATTTGGGGCAAAGATCCTGGAGTGGTTTGCCATTTCCTTCTCCAGGTCATTTTACAGATGAGGAACTGAGGCAAACAGGGTAAAGTGACTTGCCCAGGGTCACACAGCTATAATAAGGACTTGAGGCTGTATTAGAATTCAGTACTCCTGCCTCCAGGGCCAGCTGCTTTATCCATTATACCTTTTTGCTTCTTTCTTCTGAATGTACAAAATACATTCTCACATACAGTTTATTGATAACAGAATAGCAGAAAGGAGAGGAGTGTGCATGCTATGACATGAGGACCATCCATTCCTTGTTCCAGATAAAGGGCCAGTTTCCTATTTTTTTCTCATCCCCCATTTTTGGACATCATCTTTTAGGACACACCCAGGTCTCAGCTGTCACTGTGCTAAGTTGCTGCTCTCTCTTCACTGTCTCTGCCCTGAGCTTTGGGTCACCTGGGCTTCTGATTCTCTAGCCTGCTATCTCTCTCCTATCCAGCTCTGGTCTTAAGTTGTGTCTGACCAGGAAAAGGGAAATTGGTCCTTGGGTTGACCATTCAACTGCAGATCACATCATGAACTGTGTGATTTTTTTTTCTAGAGTCAAACTCTACAATCCATTGTGCATCTTAAAAAGTTCCACAGAGCTGTAGGTCTTAATATAATTAGCTTGGCATCCCTTGCAAACACTAGTGCACCCAACTGGGGGGCTGGGCTATGGAGTACTCTTCCATGTTAAAAATCTGAGGATTGAGCAAAATTATTTATCACTTTTATGATTTGTTAAATTCTGTCAAAAAATCTGGCATGAGCTGCTGAGTCAAATACCTTTAAATAGTCAATCCCTGTGGGATCTTATATTTTTCTGTACCTTTCAATCAATTATATAACTGTAAAGATGGAAAGATGAAAATTATTTGTGGAAGTTTGACTTGTTTAACTTCCTATATTTTCACCTATACTTGATATATGTGCAGAACATCCTCAAAGATTTCTGAAAAAGTGAGAAAGTGGGCATATGATAACATGTTCTGTTGACCCTGACTATGCTTCTTAGTTAAAAAAGTATTTTTTTGGAGGGAGGATGAAATGAAAAATGAATTTTGGAGGGGGGGGTAAGAAGAAGGAAGCTAATGATAATGATCAATAAAGAAAATAATGATTAAGAGCATAAAAATTTTTTCATAAAAATGAAAAGAAAGATGTTCTAAGAGAAATACAGATAAGCAGGATAGCTTTGGAACTAGTAAGACAAATCAATTACACACACTTATATATAAGGAGGTCCATAATTTTATTTTCTGCTCACTGTATATAGAACTATTCATATTTACTAGATTTTTGTCAAGTTCATAACTGCACACATATACAGTTATATTTATAGGTACAGAAAATGTAAACATTTTTACATACAAGTACACATAAATAAAAGAAAGCTGACACATGGGTCAGTAATTATTGGTGTACTTGAATAGTTTTTTTCACGGCATTCTTATTTTGATCTGAACCTATGCTTTCATTGATATGACATACATATCCACACCATTCTGTAGCTTTTCTTAGAGAATAGCTTGGGAAATGGAGATTTAATTGATTCAGCCAGGCCATGCAGTCAGTAGGGGCTGAGGTCACACTGGAATCCAGGTTGTTCTGATACCAGTTTGGGCCCTTAACCAACCATCCATGTCATCTGGTGATTTTTTTAAAAATAAATTCTTTGGTAGCTACCTTCTTCTGAGACATCTTAAATATCATCATTGATACTCTTAAAACTGCATGTGTGAGCTTATAGCAATCCAAATGTTATTTCTGATTTCATTTTTCTTTCATGTCATTTCCATGTCCTAGGGCAGTACAGCAGTATCTGATAAATCTGTCGGTCAGTTTGGGAATTATTTTGATTAAGTATAAATTTTTTGCAGTGGGTTTTGTTTTTTTGTTTACTCAGGGGAGAAGGGAAGGGGAGATGGGAGGAAGAGAATACAGATTTGAAAATTGTGGTATCCCTCCAAAAATTTAAAAATATTTTTAAAAGAAATGTAAAAAAGATTAGGAGAAAAATAAGTCAAGTTGTACCAACACACAATTTATAGGACCTTATTAAAAGGGAGAAAAAGGGGTGCAGCTAGGTGGTGCAGTAGATAAGTCAGGAGGACCTGAGTTCAAATCCAGTCTTAGACACTTAATACTTGCCTAGCTGTGTGACCTTAGGCAAGTCACTTAACCCCATTGCCTTAAAATAAAATTTTTTTAAAAGGGATAAAAAGAACTAAAGAATCATTTTTATGATTTCTTTTCTGATAGAAGAAATAACAAATTATATATGTGAACAAGAAAGTCAGAATAATTGGCCATGAATGTAAGACGCAGTAATGAAAAGATGGAGGGGGATGACTGAGGGGGGGAGAAATAGGAATTCATTGGACTTCTAAAAATTGAAGCCTGGGAAGTTTGTAGTTTTTTTCCTTATATGATGATGAAGAAAGAATGAGAAATGTGTGTTCTTTCTCTAAATAAGACAGACAGATAAAGAATTCACGAAGCATTTACTAAGTTTCTGAGAATATTACTGTTGTTTTGTCTAATGACATCAGGAAGGTGATGTTTTGAGGAAGCAAAAATCCCTGCCCTCAAGGAACTGGTCTAGTGATGGAGACACCCCAGTAGAGGGAACTGAAAGGGGGGACCATTGAGCCACAACTGTCTGGAGCAGAATGAAGAGTAAAAGACTTCTGGGGATTCTTTCTGGTGAAGAGAAGTCTGGACCTTGACTCACGAAATAGTGGTCTGGGGAAGGAGTCATTGACTGAGGCTTAGGGTGGAGGTTTGTGGGGGGGAGGGCAGGCAAGTGAGGAGGAGAAGAACAGGGGGAAAAGGGCTGAGTTTGAAAA
The DNA here is from genome assembly GCF_037893015.1 of Macrotis lagotis. Classification (NCBI taxonomy): domain Eukaryota; kingdom Metazoa; phylum Chordata; class Mammalia; order Peramelemorphia; family Peramelidae; genus Macrotis; species Macrotis lagotis. Next base: position 24,660,328 of record NC_133658.1, read on the forward strand.
CAAAACCCATATCACAAAGTTTATTTCTAAAACATTTTTAAAAATCCTATTTGGGATTAAGGCAGAGTAAACAACTAGAAAGACTGACTAGAAAGCTCAGAGAAATCATTTATTACAACTTCCTCATCTGACATATGGGTGGTAAAGACGACCTGTCCACAACCACCAATTTAGCTTGGTTGATCCCCAAATCCTCTTCTGATGTCTAGGTTTGTGTTCTGTCATCTCAACTGTGCCTCTGAATTTTGAGGAAAAAACAGGAAATACTTTAATTATACCCTACTCGAAGATACCAAAATTTTATTAAACAACTCAATCACAAATATTCAAAATGCCCCCAAAACAGAGAAAGAGGGAGAAATGGTCTCTCCCCTGAAGGCCCACATTTGGATGGGGGTGATTCATATATATATATATATATATATATATGTATATATATATACATATATATATGAGAATATGCAAGAAAAATATAGAGCACATGGGAAGTAACTTCATAGGAGATGGTACATTTTAACTTTACTGTTTTGATAAGCTGGAAACCCACTGAAATGGAGTACATTAAATAAAAGAAAAATTCTCTATTCAAATGTAGCCTCGTTTCTGTTTTAAGAGGCCTGAAATATAACTTGGCTACTCAGAGCTAGTGAAATAAGAATTCCATAATGAATCCTAAGGGAAAAGAAATTGACTTATCCCTTCTGCATAGTTAAAAGAGGAAAAAGTCCTTTGTAGGAATTACCAAAATCCAGGAAAGTACTTTGTTGTACTTATTCTATATAATTGTAGATGTAGTAATAATTGTTGAGTAGCTTCTACATTTTCAATACACATTGGGGAAGGAACTACTAAATAATGGAGGAGTAAAGGTGAGCAAAAGCATTAATCTCTTCCCTCAAGTTTATTAAATTATAATTCTTCTCTAGACTATGGAAAAAATACCCTGATGAAAATTACAAAATAAAATTTTTTTTATTACTGAAATCAAGATTAAGAGGTTTTCTGGAAGAGACCTAATATCTACTTGGAAATTGGTCAGTGGATCACAGATAGCTAGACCAATTTATCTTCAGGGACAACTGCCTGAAAACTATCATGTTTCTCTTTATATGAATTTTTGAGCCTAGTTGTTCTCAAAAGTATTCATAAAAATGCATAATTCCTGAAAAAGTTCAAGTTTTTGTATCTGTTTGTACCCCCTTGAAACAAGGATGTGCATCAAATTTATCTATTTAAAATCTGCAAATAATTAAATTATTTTTAAGATGTTTCCACAGAGAGAACTTTTGCTTTGCCACAGGTACAGTCTAATCTTAAAAAAAAAGATCTTCTGTGATGACCTGAACAGATGGACTCTGTCCAAATGGGAAGAGCTGGGAATTTCCAAAAAAAGTAATTCTTCTATGAGAAATACCCAGAAGATGAAAGATACTTTGGGAAACCATAAGGAGTGACTCTTTTTTTATAAAAGATAAATAATAACTATGGTATTGTAAAGACTATCATTGGATTTTTATCTTGTAAATCTTACCTTAAAATATTATATATTTATGTGATTGGGTAAAAATAAAATCTAACAACTCATTCTCTAATTTGAATATTCCAACTTCTGATGGTAACATTGGAAACCTGCTCACCTATCAGCTATATTTCTGTGTCAAACTATCTAGTGGTGGTGGTTGTTGCTCAGTTTTCCAGTCATATCTGACTCTTTGTGACCCTATTTGGTCATCTTCTTGGCAGAGATACTAGAGATACTTCTTCCTTTCCCTACTTGTTTTACAGATGAGGAAACTGAGGCAAACAGGGTGAAGTGAGTTGCTCAGAGTCACCCAGCTTATAAGTGCTGGAGGCTGAATTTTTACTCAGACCTTGCTGATGCTAGGTCCACACCATCCACTGCACCACCAAGCTGAGCATCTATCAAGCTGAGCCTGCTACCCATTTTACTCACTTTTCTAACAGTTGCAAACTGTTTGCTTGAAATACATTCAAAGCACAGGATCAAGTTTTATTATACCAAATGCTATAACAACAAAAATTTCTATATAACAAAGTTCTTAAACCCAAATACTTATTTCTAAAATAAAAGTTCCTTGGGTCAGTTTCTTGAAGATTGTGTGTTAAGAACCAGGCTAGGTGTCCTCTTAACAAATATGATCTCCTCTGATCCTCACAACTGTTGCCTAGCTGGACCAGGTCACACAGCTAGTAGAATCTGAGACTGGATTTGAACTCAGGTCTTTCTGACTCCCTGTTTCAGGTTCTATCCCCTGCCTCTAAATAAAGCCATAAGCCCACACTGTGCATACTGAAGGCTGCTATTTCAGGTTAATATGATTACCCCAAGTTCTTGGAACTGCTCTTGCTGGGATGGTTGGAGCAGGGTAGGGCCAGTTGAAGGAAGGATGACATTCTCTCAGTGTCACACACTGTCCTCCATGTTCCTGGGGGGGGGGAGACATTGGAGTCCTTCTGACTCATCCTTCTCCTTTTCTCTCTCACCTTTGGCAAAGTTCTTCCTAAGCAGTCTCCCTCAAAGCCAAATATCCCTTTGCACGTGCCCAGACTTCTACTGTTTTTCTCTTGGCCTTAACCAAGACCTTCCTAACTGGCTTTAGTGAGTCTCCTCCTAGGTCCCAGACACCCCACTTTCCACTCGGCCTTAACCAAGAAACTCCTAACTGGTGGAGGGGGACAGTCCAGAGACAGTGAAGAAAATGACCAATTCAGATGTAAGGGGAGTCAGTCCCCCAAATTCACTTTCAGCCAGAGGCCAAAAGAAAAACAGAGTATTTGATGACTCCAATGAGTGGGGGTCTGATTTGGCAGAAATGAGGTTCAGATCAACATCTTTCACATCCACCATCATAAACCCAACTAGATTGATGAGATCAGTAAGTGAAGGGAAATGCTTTGGTACAAAGGAAATGCATGGCACTGAAGCAGTCCAAGTGACGATCAAGCACTGAAGCCCTGAGTCTCTTCCTAGGCCCTAGACACCCCACTCAGCACTGCCCTTCCCAGGACTGGACTGGCAGGAGTTTTCCAATCTTATCTTCTATTCCTCTGATTCCTTGATTCAGACCAAATGGATTCATTTCCTGAATGCTCCCTCAGGATGCTTCTTTCCTCATGATGTTCTTCCTCCCTCAGATGCTCTTTCTGATCCTCCAGTCCAATCCTACACTTTTTTCTCTCTAAATGTATAGCTTGGGTCTCCTTCTTCATCAAACTATTTCCAATTTTCTGTAGTCCTTGACAACATCTGAACACTTCTAGTCAATCAATGACCATTTATTAGCTATGTGTCAAGCACTGTGCCTGCCCTCGGGGAGTTCATGACCTAATGGAAGAGGCAACAGACAATGATTACATATAAATATAAACAGAGAGATGGCACAAGAATGAAAAGGGATTGGGGAAAGCTTTCTGGAGAAGGTAGGATTTTAGCTGGGGCTTAAAGGAAGACAGGTCAGAAGTGAGGAGGGGATGCCTTCTAGGCCTGGGGAACAATGCCACAGGAGCCCAGTCTGGATGGAAAATGGGATTAGTAGGCTATGAAGGACTCTGATGACCAAACAGAGGATTTTATATGTATACAAAGTTGGGGAGGCACTGGAGGGACACAATTGGACCTGCACTTCAGGAAAATCACATTGGTGACTGAGAGAAGTGTCAGCAAGGTCTGAGTTCAAATTCAGCCGCCAACACTTACTAGCTGGGTGCCTCTGAGCAACTCATTTCACCCTGTTTGCCTCAGCTTCCTTATCTGTAAAGCAATTTGGAGAAGGAAGCAGCCAACACTTCAATATCTCTGCCAAGAAAATCCCAAATGGGGTCACAAAGAGTAAGACATGACTGGAATGACTGAACCACCACCACTGGATGGTTTGACATAGAAACTTATCTGATAGGTGAATGATTTCCAATATCACCTCCAAAAATTGGAATGTTCAAATTAGGCTCCAGAGGATTGATGATGAACAATGATAGGACTGAGCTCTTGACAAACTGGAGATCATTTAATATGCAAAATAAGACATACATTTTTGGACATGGATGATGTGAGAATTTGTCTTTCTTGATTATACATATTTGTTATAAGAGTTTTCTTTCCCCTTTTATAATGGAGGTGAGAGGTGTCAAGGAGAGAAATTAAAAGTTTGCTGAAAATAAAGCATTACTAATTCATAGTTATTGGGTTTTTTCAATTTGTATTTTCTTTTCTTTTTCATGTATTTTCTTTCTTTTTTTTTTTGGCAAGGCCTTGGGGTTAAGTGACTTGCCCAAGGTCACACAGTTTTTGAGACCAAATTTGAACTCAGGTCCTTCTGACTCCAGGGCTGGTGCTCTGTCTTATCCACTGCACCACTTATGTATTTTCTTAATCAATGAATTTCAACAATACAGGTACTATCACATGTTTGATTGGGTATGTGTCCGTGAAATTATTTGGTATTAAAAACAGGTCCTTGTACTAGAAAACACAGAAACCACTGTGTTCAAATATAAAAAGATATACATTGGCTTGAACACCAAAATCCAACAAGGATTCAGGCAACAAGTCTATCTTACCCAATAGTCTGTCCATGACAGTGATACCAAGGGAGGTTGGATCCATGTTATGGGTAGTTCTTTATTATATCGACCTTGAAAAATCAATGCTTTTCTTTAAGACTGTTCTGTGAATCTATTCTTAACAAATTCATTTCAATCTTTTTGAGATGACTTAAAATTTCAGTATGCTTTTCTTGGTCTTCCCTGACTACTTAGTTCTGGCATATTCATGATTTTACAGGCTTCATTTTTCCATGTTAAAGAGTACTAGCTTTGTAGTCTGTGTTTATGTGACAGCTTCTCCATCCCATTGTTAATTTTGGGTGCTCTTTTTTTGGATCTCTGTCTGACTCCATTATGTCTTTCTTGAAGGAAAATAGCCAAAGAGAGTTTCACAGTAAGAGGCTACAGTTTGTTCTGTGCTTCAGGTAGGCAGCATTGTTGCAATTTAAAAGTAAGATTTAATATATCTCTATTTCCAGTTAAGTCATTTTTCTTTTAATGCAATCAGTTTAAGAGGATTGTTTTACAAGCTGATCCTAATGAGAAAACAACTTATTTCCTCTCCTCCCTGTCCAAAAAAGACAAACATCTTTCCTTTTGAAACTTTTCAAAATTGCAAATATTTATTTTGAGTCTCTAGAAAATCATTCAGCACACAAAAAGAGGTAAATGGCTGAATGATATTTCAGTGACCCCATTAAATTTATTTGCCAGCCAAAAGATAAAAGATTTATTCCTCTTCTTAATGGTAGATTTATATGCAATATAATATTAATGGAAAAGAAAAATGGTCAATCAATGGAACTTATTCATAGAAAGATGAAAAGAAGTAAGAATTTAACACTGAAATTTTGTAAAGAGACTTCAGTTCATTTCTATCTTCTATCTTGTTTTAATGCAGAGCTTTTCAACTTAGGGCCTATAGTCCCCCAAGGAATTTGGGGAGAGATTTCAGAGGGTCTGGAACGTGAATGGCAAAAAAATCACACTTTATTTTCACTATTCTTGGCTTTGTAATTTTTTGCATGTTATTTTATGTACTTAAAAATATTATTCTGAGAAGGGACCTATAGGCTTCATGAGACTGCGCCAAAATGTCACAAAAAAGTCAAAGAACCCTTGCTTTGATGTGACACCAAAGCAAATCAAATGAATAACAAAAGGAATTTGAGATATAAAAATAACATCTGTTTGTGGAACTTTCAATAGTTTTTATTGCTAACTTGCTTATAATTAAATTCACTGATTATTCCTTAAACAGGATCATAAGGTAGATTATCCTTTCTAAGATTAAAAAAAGACACAGAAATGTTTTTTCCCCAAAGTAACAGCCCATGGAAGAGAAAATTTGTTCTATTTTCTTCTTTTATTTCAGCTTAAAATATCTAATTATTAGGTAGATGAACTACTGGCAACCATCTGGTTTTTTCTTTAACATGGGAGCTAAACTGCTCTGATATCTATAAAATAACTGAATCTTATTTTTCTTTTCAACAATACTGCATCCTTGATGCCAACTCTGAACAAGACAAAAAAAAAATGGAAATCATGGCCTACAAAGTTTACTTTAATTTTGACCACAAAACCTGAAAAATGAAAATAACTGATTCAATTCTGATAGAATTACTCTCTCTTAGAAGTCCTCTCTTTAGTCAGAAGGCAAAAACAGGACAGACTGTGCTTTCAAGGAACCCTCCTTCTCCTGAGAGGTATACAACATGGTCCTATGTACTTAGAAAAATAAAAATCTAGGAAGTTGGAGAAAGGAGAGAGCCACTGGGAAGTAGGGAAGTGGAGGAAGGCTTCATGGAGGAGGCAGAAACCCAAAGGAAGACAAGATTCTCAGCGATGAACCTGAAGAAGGACTTCATCCCAGGTATGGGAGAGGCTTGTGTGAATGCAGGAGATAGTCTAGTTTGGCTGGAATGTGGTATGAGCCTCCATAGAAAACAGTAAGACTGGAAAGGGAGGCAAGAGGCCACATTTTATCAAGAGCCATGGGAGGGCTTTTTCAACAGGGGAAGTGATATGGCCAGACCTGTCCTTTAGGATGATTATTTTGGTAGGTGTGAGAGACACATTGGCAAGGGAAGAGAGGATAAGCAGGGGAGAGCACATGGGAGGCAGCTGTCAAGGTGAGTGTTGATGACAAAGATGGCAGCTGGGTGAATGGACAGAAAGGAGGAGACTGGAGAGAGTACAGAGCTTCCCTGGGCTCAGTCACTGAGGGGCTGTGGGGTTTAAGAGAGTCTGCAATGACCACATTAAAGGAGGAAGGGCATTTAGAAGAGCTATAGGTTTGGGGGGAAGGGCAGTGATGTCTTCAGTTTTAGACATCTTTAATTGAGAAGCCACAGGGCTTCCAGGTGAAAGTACCTGGCAAGCTGGCATCGGAAGATGTTGCTGTGCAAATGCAGAGATGTTTGTGGAGATCTGAAAATGGAATCAGTGACCTTATGAAGGCCTAAAAGCACCGAAAAGCACCTAAAACAAAAACTAAACTTCCTGGGCCCTCTCCGCTCCCCACTGATGAAGCCCCCATGCATAGATTCTTCATAGACCTTTAGTTTAATGATGACCAGGGACTAGAATTTGTTGTGAGAACCACTGGCATCAGACAGTCCCTTCCTACCTTCCCTTAGTGACATGCTTGGATTATAATTTTAAGCAGGTCTTTGGGAGGTTGATTTCATTCATTTTTCTGTGAGAGTAAATCTCAGAATGAACAGCTAGAAGTAAATTGGAGGGAGGGAAAAAAGGAGAGAGAGTTACAGAAAAGAAAGAGAAACACAGATTGAACCTTCCTTTGCAGCCCCATCCTAAAGAACCCCAGCATCTCTGTCCCAAAACATCCAATGAAAGCCTGAGCCAACCTCTTCTTCCAGCAACTCTATGAGCATTCTTTCTGAAAAGAAAGCAGCCAGAGGCTCCTTCCCATGACGTGGGCCATAGGGATCAATAACGTAACTTGGCCCCATGCAGTGAAAGCTTTGGCCCTCCCCACTCTCTACCAGCATCTCCCTCCCCACTCCTTGAGGCGGGGAGCCAGAGATGGGGCACTTCACTTCAGAGCAAACAAGACACAGTCAGCCTTAGCAGTTGTGTTTTAGCCAGGCAGGCAAGGTGTCCACTGTTCTCGGGACAATCTGGGTGGATCAGTGGGCAGAAAACTTCACCATTTCCTAGTGGAGATGGGCCAGCCACAGATCCACCTGCTCTCAATGTCTGGACTGATCCCTCCCTTCCTGGTCTTAGATCCCTCCAGGAGAAGGGCAGCTCCCTCTGAGAGCTGGCTCTGTGTCTCCAGCCCTTGCACAGGGCCCTGCACTTATGGTTGTTGAACTGAATCTAGATACATGCCGACGGTACAAAAACGTGGAAGTGGGTTTTGACAGCTGTAAAACAAGGCAATGCCAGTCTCCCCAGGGGATTCTTGGGAGAATCACAGGAGATAAGACATGCCTCTGAAAACTGGCAACCCCCTGACAGATATGAGAAGATGGAACAACACAAAATTTCCCTAGCAAGTATTTGGAGAATGTGAGTCCCAACACGGAGAGGCCTCAGTGAACAAAGAGGTGAACAAACTGAGTACTCTCACAGCCTTGGTGACATCATTACTGGGGACGGTCCCAGAGAAGATATCAGCTCACTGAGACTAAAATGAAGCTGTCATTTCATTATGGAAGTTAAAACAGACTAGTTTGCCATTAAAAAGGGTCCACACATCAAAGAATAACAGGCAAGAAGAAAAGCCATATAGTTCTTGAGACAGAAATCCTGCCCTTGTGCTCACAGATCTCTATTTCATTTTGGAGAAGGAACATGAAATAGAACGAATGACTGTTATGTCAGGATTGACCTTACAGTCCAGGTCTGGCCGATGCTCAGGATGACTCTCTATGCCATTTTAAAGATGCTGACTTAAAATTCTGCTGAATGAATATGCACTAGAGCTTCTATAGAACTGGTAAAGGATTAAAAAACAATGACAACTTTAAGGATATTAACAGAAAAAAGAAAATGAAAAAGCCAGAAGGGACTTATAAAATGGCATTTGACTATTAAAACCAATAATCCCAAACTGCATGATGAATCTGGACTGACAGCTCCTTAACAGCTAATTCTTCTGTAAGAAAATGCTTTCATAGTATCAGTTTAGGAGGGGAAAAGTCAGATTTGGTGGATTAGTTTCTCTTAAAAAAATAAAAATTATACTCAGGATTTTACAAATAAATGGTTTATGAGAAATGAACTACTGACATTAATGGAAATTAAATATACTATTTTTATTGAATTTTGACCATTTCTGGGGAGAAATGTGGCAAAGTATGGATCTGAAAAAATGAAATAAGGCTAAGACTTGTAGATTACACAGGAGAGTCGTGCTTTAAAAAAATCATGAACATTTAAAAGCAATTCAGTAGGCTCTGGACACAGAAGCCATAAATGATACTATAAATAAGAGATATTTTAATAAGCAAGAAGTGACTTGTTATTGATGGGAGAACTATCCCTGAGTCAACTGTCAATGCACAGACCACAGAAACATTAGAGGTAAGATAAAAAAGAATAAAGAATAATAATGAGAAATTATTGAACTGAAAATCAAAAAATGGAAAGTGGACAAAAGAAGTGAAATCAATATTGATTATAAAGATTTCTTCCAGAGGTTTAACCAGCTTGAGAGTCCATAAACTGGGCAAGCATCTCCTGCCAAAGATAAAACTGACTTTGAACTTAAATTTGTTTATAAACTCACAAAGAAGTATAAAAAACAATAATGAATGGTATTACTTTATTTAGCAAAGAGAAGCAGTGGACAGTAATATCAATTTAAAGAAAACATGGCGGGGACAGCTAAGTGACACAGGATCGGAGTTCAAATCTATCTCAGACACGTGATACATACTAGCTGTGATCTTACTCCCCCCATTCCCCCTTCTCCCCTCCAAAAAAAAAAAGCATGGCAAAATAGTCAACTAAACAAAGTCTTCTCAAAGACATTCAAGTTGGAAGCTGGATTACAAATATTAAAAAAATGGAAAATATTTGCAAAATTTATTTTAACTGTTTTCTCCAATAAAGATAGAGGAACAAGTAGACTCTGACATCATAGCCCCCAAGATGCTTTTAGAAGATCATCAGTATTGTATGCATCAGTGTTGAGCACTGTATTAGATACTACAGGGAAGAGAGAAAAGAAAATGATTCTGGTTCCTCCATCAGGAAGTTTATAACTTAAGAGCCTGGAACTTAAAGTTTTAAGCACTGTTTATTACCAACAAACCAAAATGACATTTTAGAACATAGCCCACAGATATTGACTCCTCAGTGAGATTGCTTCTAAGCAAAGGCACATTAGAGGAATGATTAAGAGCACTGGATTTTTTTGGACATTCCCATTACCACTCATCTGCTCCACCTCCATCCTGACTGCCTGGTCCCCAGGGGACTCAAAGCTGGATGCATTTCTTAATGATTACCAACTCCCACCCTTTCAAATTCTCCCTAACTCAGTGCTTCTGAATCCCAGCTATCATAATGTAGATCTATGCTCTCTAGAATGCCTGCTCTCTAGAGTTAGGAAATTTGTCTTCATTTTAAATCAAGTCCTTTCTGATTCCTTTCATTTTCTTGTTCTCACTAAAACTCTCTCCTCTACTCTCCAGTCACAGTCCCCTTCTTCATCTCAGCGCACTGGTAAACTGGTTCAAATCCACACTCTTCTCTATTCTCAAGTCACAGTCCCCTTCTTCATCTCACCCACTGGTAGACCGGTTCAAGTCCACACTTTCCTCTACCTCGAGTCACAGTCCCCTTTTTCCTATTACAACTCATGCTCCACTAAGCTCTAGGCAGGGCTTTACTCCCAGTAGCCATTGACTTTCACTTGCTGCTGAGCAGGGCTGGAAACCAGACTGAGAGGATTATCTATAATGAGGATAAGCTAGAAGCCTTTCTAATAAGATCAGGGATGGAGCAAAGATGTCCATCATCACAATTATTATTAAATATTGTATTAGAAATGCTAACTAGAAAACAAGAAAAAGAAATTGAAGGAATAAGCACAGGAAAAGAGGAAACAAAATTATCACATTTTGCATATTATATGATGACTTAAGAGAATCCTAGAGAGTCAAATAGGAAACTGATTAAAACAATTGACAACTTCAATAAAATTGCAGGATATCTACCATCCACACAGGTCATCAGAATTTCTGTATATTATCAATAAAATCCAGCAGGAAGATATAGAAAGAGAAATTTCACTTAAAATAAGTGCAGAAAGTTAAAAAAAATTACTTGGAAATCTACCTGTCAAATCATATAAAAGAATTATATGAACCCAATTACAAAATATTACACACAAACAAAACAAATCTAAATAACTGAGAAAATATTAATTGCTCATGGATAGGATGTCAATATAATAAAAAATGGCAATACTGCCTAAATTAATGTGTTCATTCAATACCATATCGATCTGCCAAGAATTATTTTATACATCTAGGGGAAAAAAGTAATAACTGAAGAAACAAAAGGTAAAAAAGGTCAAGGGAATCAATAAAAAGATAGGATAGGAAAAGGGTCTAGAAATACCAGAACTCAAACTATAAGACTGTAATCATCAAAATAATTTGGGACAGGGTAAGAAATAGGTTGATCAGTGGCACAGATAAGGTATACGATATACAGTAGCAAATGAGCACAGTAAGCTAGTATCTGATAAGCCTAAAGATTACAAATATTGGGGCAGAAACTCATTATTCAACAAAAACAATTAGGAAAAATAGAAAATGGTCTGGTGGAAAGTAGGCAAGACCAAGATCTCACATACTATGCTAAGATAAGCTAAAAGTGGGGGCATAAAAAGTTATATCATAAGCAAATTTGTGGAGCAGGTAAGAAATTACCTGTCATATTTGTGGATCTGACATATAAACATATAAAAAATCGAGAGCTTCCCAGGAAAAAAATGAATATAGTTTTATTACATAAAATTTAAGAAGTTTCATAAAAACAAAACCAATGTAGCTAAAATTAGAAGGAAAATGGGAATTTGGGAAAAGTATTTGTAAGCTTATCAGCTAAAGGTCTCATTTTTAAACTACATAGGAGACTGAGCCAAATTTAGAAGAATAAGACCCATTTCTCAACTGATAAATGGTCAAAAATTGTTATGCAGTTTTCTGAGAAAGAAATCACAAAATACATAAAAATGTTCTAAATCACTAAAAATGAGAAAAATACATATTAAAACAATTCTGAAATACTAAATCACAGTCATCTAAGTTGACAAAAAATGACAAATACTGAAGGGGATGTGAGAAAATAGAAACACCAATGCACTGTTCATAGAGCTGTGAACTAGTCCAGCAACTTGGAACTATTGATTAAAAAGCTATTAAATTGTATGCATCTTTTGACCCAGCAATATTGCAACAAGATCTATAACCCAAAGGGATCAAAGAAAAGGGGAAAGGATCCATATGTACAAAAATATTTATAGCAAGTTCTTTTTGTGATGGCAATGAACTGGAAACTGAGGGAATGTCCATCAATTGGGAGAATGGCCAGGTGAGTTATGCTGTATGGATGTGATGCAATGCTATAGTGTTTTAAGAAATGATGAAGGGAATAGTTTCAGAAAAATCTGGGAAGACCTGGATAAACTGAAGCAAACTGAAGTTAACAGAAACAGGAGAACATTTTAATTTAATAAAGGTAATTAATTTTGAAAGACTTAGTAACTCTGATAAACACAATGACTAACTACAATTCCAGGTTACTTATGGTGAATATACTATTTACTTGTCTAGACAGAGATAATGGACTCAGAGTCCAGAATGAATCATATTTTTTTCCCTTTTTAACTTTTTTTTTGTTTTTTTTGGGGGGGGCATGGCTAATTGGAAATTTGTTTTGCAAAACAATATAAATGTATAATGGGTTTTGTTTTTCTTGCCTTCTTAACAGGTGGGGAAAAGGGGAGAGAAGGGAAGAATTTGAAATAAAAAGATACCCTCATTACGAGAAGGCAATAGCAACTATGGAGACAATAGAAAGCATCAGGAGCTTCAATTTACATGCTAAATCCTAGGATAGGCCCACATTCTCTAAAACTATCCATTGGCAGTGGAGGATCCTTTGCAAATCTAGACTAACTTCTCATGATGAAAAATCAAAATTGGGCAGCTTAATTACTGGGGAATCTCTAGTTATTTAAGAAACTACAGATTTTCAAAAATCTAATTGAATATTTTAGAATTCTGAAGGAAGTCAGGTCAAATATCTATTAGAGATAGCTCCCTGTCTCCAAGGACCATGGATAACTCCTTGGAATGTTTATGAGGCAATAATAAGCTTCCTTCCTCCAAAGTATGAACCGAAATATTATGGTGCCCCAAGATCAAGAAATAGGTATGAGACGATTCTTTGATGGCCTCCTTATGGTCATGCACTCAGTTTACAATTATTTCAATTTTGGGCCATTGGTTATTTGATAGGACTAACAATAAAAGGTAAGTATGAAAGAAATGAACTGAAAGAGTATTTAATAGTACACCAGACTACACTGAAGGAAATTCTGGAATTTACCTTATTACAGAGTTTTAAAAGGTGGTGACTGAATCATCTGGGTTAAATTATCTTGATGTTCACTAGCTTGGAGAAAAGGCATTGAATGCCTAGTCCTGCTTTTCCAACAAGATTCCTCTTTCCTTAGAATAAGACTAGAGCTTTCTAAGATCTTTACAATTAGTCCTAGTTTATATGTTCTCTTCAACTAGGAATGAACTGGGGCTATTCCAGGGCCCATGTCCCACATTACCAAAGCTGAACCCAAACTGAACTATTTTCTAGAGGAATAGGGGAGTATTTCAGAGGAAAGTGCTTAGTTTAACCATCATCTCTCTCTCTCTCTCTTTTTTCTTTTTTAGGTTTTTTGCAAGGCAAATGGGGTTAAGTGGCTTGCCCAAGGCCACACAGTTAGGTAATTATTAAGTGTCTGAGGTTGGATTTGAACTCAGGTACTCCTGACTCCAGGGCCGGTGCTTTATCCACTGCGCCACCTAGCTGCCCCACCATCACCTCTTTAATAGAAATCTGCATATCGCCAACTTGTGTGAATTAAAGGCCTGTCATGTAGGGGTCATTTCAGATATTGGTTTCTGAGGAAAGAAGCTGCATAGCTCAGTTATCATACAACAGTATTTTCACCATCATGATTGAGACAGTATTCTTCAGGTCAGCAAAATCTCAGCATGAAATTGCTTCAGAGGAAAAGTATTTCAGTTTCTGGGGCTGTTCCACATAACACTATTGCTGCAAAGTTCTTTCTTTGCCTGTCATTATCACTTTATTCTGTTAAATGGAACTCTAGTCAGATGGACTAGAAACAGGGAGACAGTAAGACAGCTGAACCATAGTCTACACACAACATTCTGGGGTGTGTCTGGTTTCTATGCTGCTCTCCTTCCAAATATTCTGAGCAGGTCACAGACATTCCACAAGGAATGAATCATTTTACTGTAACTGAGTCATGAAGAGTTGGTACATTAAAAATGATTAGCACCGTCAGTCTCTTCTCTTTCATAAGTATTTTATAAGACAATTAATTCTCAGCAAACAAGGCCTGATTAGTTTCATTTTGCAGCCAAGTAAATAAACTGAAGCTCACTGAAGTTAATCTATTCCCCCCCCCCACAAAAATTAATTGAAAGTTAGACATTTTCCATCTGCTTGCGGTCAGGGACAGGTTTATGTCTATCCCAGAAACATCAGATAATAGATAGTTTTTTGAGTCTGAAAACAGGAGAATATAGGATGGTACGTAGTGTGTAGTGAGGCAGGATCAGGGAAATAGAGGTGTACTTTTAGGGAGCAGAAAAAGAAGGGAATTCTCATTAGACTAGGTGAACTTTGTCTAGTTCTAAGATCCTATAACTCTATGGTGCTATGTGAAAGACAAAAATGAATCGTGAAAACCTGGCTAACAAACAATATATGCAGGTTGGGGTGGGGTGGGGGGAATTAAAAAGAATTAAAAAGAAAAATGGCACTATGTTTTTACACCTAATCTGATATAGGGTGAGAGAGTTCTCTTTCATATTAAAAAATGGTTCTGACCAAAGTGATTGCTTATATATTCCTATGGCCAGGAAAAACTAATGTGGAACAATCCTTTTCACCTGGTAAATCAAGACCACTATATTTTGGTTAGCAACTCCTGCCAGGCTTGTAGAATTTTCAATTACTTATGGCTCTGACACTGAATTGTGGGCTTCCTGCCATCTTTGCTATAAAAGAGTCATCTCAGCTCTCCAGGACAGGGTAGGGCAGAGTGGGCAGGGCAGGCAGGACAGGTAGGCTGTTCTCTCTCTGTGGAATCTGAACAAACATCAAAGAACACTATCTCACTACACCATCATTAGGCGTTAGCTGGAGAAGTCAAGAGAGAAGTTGAAAAGTTGTTTTTCAGTGGTTTCAGTTAAGTTTGATTCTGTGTGACCCTATTTGGGGTTTTCTTGGTAGAGATGCTGGAGTGTTTGCACTTTTGTTCTCCAGCTCATTTTACAGGTGAGGAAACTGAGACAATTAAGGTTAAGTGATTTGCGCAGGGTCACCCAGTTAGGAAGTATCTGAGATCAGTCATGAACGCAGGAAGATGAGTCCTTCTGACTCCAGATAACAAACCCTTAATATAGGCCATAGATTATGGAAACCAAATCACACCATTCTGTCCAAAACTCCTATATAATCAGTAAGCATAGTTATGAAAAGGGAAACAGAGAGAACAGAGTCTGTGTGGTCTTCTGTCATGCCTGGTCACCCTGGTCTCTTTCTCCAACTATCTTTTTTGTTTTTAAGAAGATAAGCTTTGGATTCACTACAGAAAATATAAAAAAAATGCAGTTCTTTTTTATTTTTCTGGGGGGGGGAAGGAATGGAGACTCCAAGTTAAAATATAAAAAAGAACAACTGATTTAATTACTTTTGTAAGATATTACTTTTTAGCTTGTAAAAGAAAAGTAACTGCCAACATGTCATCTAAAGAGACAAGTTTTAAATTTTTAGAATTAGAATGATCCGCCATCCTGCCCTCCCATTGTCATCATGCCAGAAGCTATATTCTAAAGTAAGATGTAATAGAGTATTCTGATGTTTTTGGTTTTCCCTAACAAGTATGAGTCAACACGCTTGCTGATGAGAAAGCACGATAGTCTCATGGTGAGATGCATCATGTGGGGCATGACCAAGGTGGAACTTTGCATTGCTTGATTATGCATTTTTATTGTCTCAAAATTTGGAAGGTGGGGGGGGTGGCTAAAGATAATGTTGCCTTCTCCAACACCACGAAGAAAAGGTTGGTAAAAGTACGTTAAAAATGACCAAAGAGAATAGAAAGAAGGGGGAGAAGGAAACACAGACAAGCAGGATAGCTTTGAAAGCTACATGCTGAATTTATATATATTTAAAAGGAAAAAGCAAGCTGGATAAAATAGAAATTCATAGTTACAAGTACAAATCCTCTTTTTTCTGTTCAACTTTGTATGTGTAAATGTTCATTTTATTTGATATTTAAGTTCATGATAAAATAATTTAAAAATAAAATGAAAACTTTTAATAAAGTAAAAAATGGATTAAGGGGAAGAATATGTGTTGATAAATCAGATCAGATTACAAAGGAAATGGTCAATTCAAAGAGCATAAGCATAGGGAATTTGGAAAGGAGAAGAAGAGGCATTCAGGTACCCCAGTTTCTTTCCCATGCTCTTCATCTTTAGCATTAT
Source organism: Macrotis lagotis (assembly GCF_037893015.1). Classification (NCBI taxonomy): domain Eukaryota; kingdom Metazoa; phylum Chordata; class Mammalia; order Peramelemorphia; family Peramelidae; genus Macrotis; species Macrotis lagotis. The sequence continues at coordinate 24,676,686 of NC_133658.1, forward strand.
TTGCTGCTCTCTTCAACTCTACAGATATTTTATGCTAACAAAAGAAGCTAGCTAGAGAAAAGAGGGGAGGGGTGTGGGGAAGAAAATGTATGCTCCTGTGGCAGTGGGTAAGGGTGAGGAAGAGACAAGGCTGCCTCGTTGGGGGAGTTTGGCTCCTTAAAGGTGATGGATTACAAGCTTGAGCTGCTCCCCCAAGCTGGACCAGTCACAACTGAATTCAATTTAGCAGAAGCCCCTCACCAACAGATTGGTTGCCAAGGGAGTGCCTCTGGGAAGATGGAAAACGAAGAAGTCTCCTGCCCAACTAAGCCTGCTGGTTGGGTGCCAGCCAGAAGCAATGTGTCCTGGAGTGCCCAGAGGGATGGGGGATCCTGGGAGGCAGGAGGAGCCCTGGAGAGTGAAGGACAAGGCAACCCCCCCACCTTCCAGAGAAAATGGAGGCCTAGAGTTGCTTGGTCTAAAGGCCCCCAAACCTGAGTGTTCATATTTGTATAAATTATGGGGCTTATTGATGCCCTTTTGGAGCACCAGAGGAATACCAGAGTTTCTCTGAGCAAAAGGGCACCTGGTCAGCTTCCTTCTATTAAAGGGTGTGCCATGGAGTCCCCCCGATGCCAAGCATTTACATTTCAGTGCTGCAGAAATCCAAAGCTCATGGGGCCAGAAAAGGTGGGGTGGCCTGCTTGTCATGAGAAGCAGAAGGATCAAGATTCGTCCTCTTAGTTGTTTGGGGAACACTTAATAGATGAAAACAAGGATGGCAGAATGCTGAGCCTGGAGGCCTAGCCATGGTCCCTACTACTGCACTGTTTGGAGACCCCCTGAGGCTCTGCTCCAGGGAGACCACAGGTCAAGATCTTAAGATTATCCCTGTCTCTAGGGCCCTGGCCCTTAGACATCTCACCAGAACTCTGCCTTGCCCCCCCCCCCCCCCCCCCCCCGTCTCCCTGGGTGAGTCCCTTCAGGGGCCTCTTGTGGGTCAGGCCCAGCAGGCTCTGCTTCTGCATGCTGTGGAATTTGGCACCCGGCCCTAGGTGGGCCGCTCTTCACTCCCACTTCAGCTCCCCTTTCTTTCCTCCGATGCTCCTGATGGCAGAGACCCTACTTCCTGTTGCTTCTGTCTCTCCAGTACTTATCCCAGTAAGTGGCACATAGGAAATACTTAACGCCTGCTTCAATAGTCCAAGGGTCTGGGACTGCCCCCACAGATGCCAATCATAATCCCTCTGTGAGCCTGCCTATACCCAGCCTCCAGGCATCCCTAGGGGTGTCATCATCCATGGGATGTACCTTTGGAGAACAGGTCCTCTGCAAGATTAAACTGGAGTGTTCAGTGATGCTCTGCCCAGGAACCAATGGGAGAGCATGACCCTGGCAATGACCCGGTGGGTACCGCCAGCTTCTGTGGTGTGGATGTCTGCAGCAGTGGGACAGGAGGCTAAGACAAGAGTAATTTTCTCAATGTATTTGTGATCTTATTCACAACTGCAGGGGTGACTGGGAAATAATCGATGACTCTCCTTGGGAAGCCTGATGTTCTCATTGCTCCTACTGTCTGTGTTTATCGCCCCACTTTTCAGCCATTTCCCATCATGTCTGACTCTTCTTGACCCCACTTGGGGTCTTCTGGCAGAGACACTAGAGGGTTGGGCATTTCCTTCTCCAGCTCATTTTCTAGATGAGGAAGCTGAGATAAACAGTGTGAAGTGACTTGCCTAGGGTCACACAGGTGGTAGGTGTCTGAGGCCAGATTTGAACTCATAAAGATGAGTCTTCCTGATCCCAAGTCCAGGGTGCCATCCTCTGCACCACCTGCTGTACTATTTTTACAGGTCCATTATTTGTGTATTTTCAAACTGATGGTGATTTGCTGTTCCCATTCCCCTGCACCTACTCCCCAGTTTCCCAGCTCCTAAGCCAGTGGCTGGCAGTGACTATCTCATTGGTACTCTGCTCTTTACAGGCTGTCTTCCACATCAAAATGCTGCTCCTGGAGGGCAGTGGCCAGCACTCATCACAGCCCTGGGTCAGGTGTCAGGCTCTCTAACCCTGGGAGGAAGCGGTTATTAGTATCCCTCTTTAACAGAGGAGGAAACTGGGCTCAGCAGGTGAAGTAACTTGCCCAGGGTCACACAAGCATCTGAGGTCACATTTGAACTCAGGTCTTCCTGACTCTGGGCTCAGGGTTCTGGGCACCATGTCCCCAGCAAGCTTTCTCTGTGGTCAAGCACTTAGTCTAGTTTTGTAGTTAACTGAAAAACAAAATGAGAATAACTGCCTTAAAGACAACCTGGTGATGGCCCTTGGGCAGGACCTGCAGCTCAGGAGCAAGCCCATAGGGAAGTCTTTTCAGCTTGGTTGGCATAGCCTTCAACAGCCCCTGTCACTGGCCCAACATGATGTAGATGATGAAAAACAAAGGAAATGAATTAGAAGGGGAAAAATGGGACTGCCACAAACCTTCAAACAAAATTTGCTTTCTAGAAGGGAACAATCAAAGAAATGAGCAAACCAAAAAAGCTTTGGATTAAAAAGACATGAAGCTGAACTAGGAGAGGAAAATTTAGTGAACTCTGAGGTTTTCTTTATGGAAGCTGACACTGCTTTGAAGAACATTAGAATGGATAAGAGTTGGGTCACAAATATTTATCAAGTACCCTCTATGTACCCGAGAAAGGCTCAACCAGGACCTACCCTCAAGGGACTCTCAGTCTAATGAGGCAGCGCCATGCAGACAACTGTGCCCAGCCTTGGCAACATGAACTGGAGATGACACACAGATGAAGGACAATTGGGAAGCAGTTCTTGCAGAAGGGGGATGTTAGAAAAGGCTTGAAGGAAGCCAAGAGGTGAGGAGGGGGAGGATTCCAGCATTGGAGGCCAGGCAGGAAAAAAATGAGTAGAATGAGGAACTAGAACATCCCTGATGACATGAGAGAGTGGAAGGGCATAGAAGACCAGAAGGGGAGGAAGGAGCTAGTTAAAAAGGGCTTCAAAAACTGAACAGATTCTGGAGGCAGAAAGGAGTGACTCCAGATTATGGAACAGGGGAATGGCACAGTCAAACCTGTGCTTTAGGAAAATCAATGTGATGGCGGAGGTTGGCCTGCAGTGGGGAGAGACTTGAGGTAGGAGACAAACTGGAAGGTTCTCGAATAGTCCAGCCAAGAAGAGTCCAGGGATGAGGACCTGCCCCAGGGTACTAGTGGGGTCAAGAGGAAAGAAGTGCTGTACATCAGAGATGTGGTGAAGGTAGAGTCAGCAGAGAAGACATGGGAAGTGAAAGAGAATAAAGAGCTTGGGTAACTTAGCCTTCTAAGGAGTACATTTTATTATCAATAAAGAAATGACTGAAGAAAATAAAGGAAAAGGTTATTAGGATGAAATAAAGAAGGCTCAAGATGGCTTGAAATTCAAGAGCTTAGAACAACCTATGAAGACTACTTATAAAAATACAAAGGATTTAATAAAAAAACAGGGTTTTTTTTGGGGGGGAATTAGAGGTCAGAGAATAACACATACAAAAATAAATAAGAAAGCAAGCAAAAAAAATCCCCCATATCCAAATAAAGAATTCTAGGAACCTTAGCAAATAAAAGTTAATGGATTTTGAGAACTGAGGTTGGAGAGATAAACTGAAGATATTATATTTTTCCCCAAACAGGAAGAATAAGTCTGACTTCTCTATTGCAGGAAATTATATAGGAAACATTCCAGGAAATACTAAAAACAAGGGAGCAGATTACTGAGATTCCTAGGAAGAGTGACAGAATTCTTAGTAAATTATCAATCCCAGATCCAGCTCACTGAGACACTCATCAAGCTTGAAAACTACAATAACAAGGATCTGTTTTACATGTTAGCACAAGGAAAATGTTTTTTAAACTGAACTGCACAGACTTTTTGCCAATGCCAAAGAATGACATATGATACACTAAAAGTCAAGGGAATTAACATTTTATACCTAAATTAGCTTTCCAGCAAAGCCAAATATACTTTCTGGAGATAACATGATCATTTAGGAATCCAAAAGAATTTCAAGGAATGTATTGGGCAGACTTAACTTTATAGCAGCTTTAGGACATGCCAAACTAAGAAGGACTGGCCCTCAAGATATATGTTGTGTGAAATTTATAAGAACAATTTCTATCTCAATGTAATCTTTACAAGGAAACAAGGAAATAACAGCATTGGGTGTCTAAGAAAAAAAATGACACAAATGGCTTGAAGGAAAAGGGAAGGAAAGAGGGAAAAGAGAAGGACAAAATTGATTTGGGGCACAGAAAATAAGAAGGATGAAAGGGGAAAAAATGAGTAATGCAAAGATGATAAGGTGGGAGAAGGCAATCTCAGAGCACTACCCCTACCATCCATCACCTTAGAGCAGCTGATAAAATGGAATATTTTGTCAAACCAAAATGGACTGGGCTTTCTCAGGAGAGAAGTGACTTCTTTCTTTCCTAGTTGTCTTCAACAAAGGCAAGATGGCTTTTATTGGATTAGAGGATCTTTGAAGAAGCTTCCCATCTAATATTCTGATTCTTTAGCTCAGCTCTACTGGTTCTGGTCCTTATCATTTTATAGATAAGGACACAGGTCCATTTGCTCAAGGTCACACAAGTTGCAAAGTAGTCTTCAGTAAATAAGCATTTCTTAAGGGTCAGATATTGTGCTAGGAAATGGGAATATAAAGACAAGGGAAAAAAAAAAGCTCAAAAAAACAACCAGAAAAACCCAACAAAACAAATTCTACTCTCAAGAACTTAAATTTTATCAAGGGAGATGTGTGTGTGTGTGTGTGTGTGTGTGTGTGTGTGTGTGTGTGTGTATGTGTGTGTATAAAGCTTACATTTCATCATACCCATCCATGCATCTCTACATGTTCTAGAACATCGTAGATTTAAAGGGATCTCATAGGTCATATCCTCTAATACTCATCATTTTGCAGATGGGGCCCCAGAGAGTTGAAGTGAGTTCACTTGACAAAGTGGGTTGGTGGTCCATCTGAGAGTTGAACTCAAGTCTCCTTCTTTATCAATGCTGACTCAAGGGCAACTTCACCTGGAAGATGAGCTTACTCATAAGTCAATTAGCCAGCTCCTTAAACATAGTAAGAACCTGAAATATTTATTAAACAAAGGAATGGTCTTGTAGAAAAAAAAGATATTTGCTAACACTTAGCTGTCTACTAGTTCTTAGAAATCACCTGAATGTTAGTTAACTTTCTGTCCAGTTCAACTGATTTGGAAGAGAGAAGCTGGTGGGGGATGTGCACATGTGAATCTGTCTTTTGTCCCATTCTCCCATGGTAGTCATCTGTGTCTTTAAAGAAGACCCAAATAATTATTTTAAGAAATTGTTCTTTCTCATTCAGGGCTGGTCCAGGGATACTTGTCATTCAGTAGGCTATAGAATTTTCTATCTTATTAACTGAGAAAACAATGTTTAAATTTTCATTTGCTACCAAAGGATACTTTTTCTGAGACCAGGTAACAGCTCAAAGTACATGGTTTAAACTCAAACTAGATTAAAACAGAGTGCTCTAAGAGGGCAAAGTGAGCCTAAAATGAATGTTGTAAGCAGTGGTGGGATTCCCATAAATTAACAATCCGTTCTCTGATCTAATGACTGTTTTAAGTATGCAAAAAGATATACTGATAGTTTAATAGATGTTTCATGCATTTAATACTCAGATAAGAACAATGAAAAAACTACACAAAACTAGATTATGAAGCAAATGTATCCTCATGGAGCAAAAGCAGTCATGGGACCACAGCAGCCACTGGTGTATGACAGGCAGAAACAAAGCTCATCCGACTTATTCTAACTCTTTTTTTTCTTTTACTTCCAAAGCTTCTGAAATGGGCAATAAGGTAACCCTTGAAATTTATATTTCTATTGGTTCATTATGTCCCAGCTTCCTGTTGGTTTCACTGTAGTGGGAACACCAGGGTATTCATAGCATCTTGGGGAAATTTTGGGTGTAACCCAAAGCAGAAACAAATGACAACATGTTACCCCTGGTTGTTTGGCATTTTTCTCTTCATATGTTTGTTTACTGAAGTAACAAAAATGAGGTAATTAAAATGTAGTATTTCATCAAAAGTATAATGAGTTTTAAGAAATGAATAAATAAATATTACAAGCAGAGTTGAACATTACTATGGGTGCTTAGAAAATTGTGTAGAAGAATGTTAAAAAAAAGAATAAGAAGTGAAAATTTGTGATTTCCACATTGGGCAACTGCCCAGGTGCCCACTTAGAGAGAACCCTGATTACAAGGGCTATTTTAACATCTATTTACCAAACTCAACATAAAGGTAGGTATTGGTTCTGCCGACCTGGTGTCAACCAGCTGAATCCCACTACTGGTCATAAGTGCCCAGGAAAGACAGATCCAGATAAAATGCTGAGAAATGTAAACAAAGAAAGGAAAGAAGAAAGCACAAATTGACTGCTTTCTAACCATGATCAAAGTAATTTAGGCACTTTGCTTATGGTTATTCCTATAATATTTAAATAGACATGTTTAAAAATCATGCCTAAGATTTTGTTGTTTTGATGAAAGTTGATGTCCTCTTAAGCATTCATGAAACAATTTTTTTTCTTGGGGTGGGAGTGGGAGGATGTCTAGGCTTAACTATTTTTTCTTTTTTAGATCAAGTATAATTAATGATGTTAAAACAAAATGAAACAGGGCCCACTAAACTATACATAAAAATCCCTGCAGGTGTATACTGACTTGGAAAGTCACATATCAATGTTATCTTTATTTTATGGTTATTTTGTTATTATTATTTATTTTGATAAATATTTCTCAATTACATAGTTTCCAACTACAATTGGGAGGGTTGTAGAATGTTTGATGACTCTGGTTGAGGAAATTGATTTTCATTTATAAAGCCAAATTCTGACAGCTTACTCCTTTCCTTTTTTGTTTGTTTTTGTGAGGCAATAGTGTTAAGTAACTTGCCCAACGTCACACAACTAGTGAGTATCAAATGTCTGAGGCTGGATTTGAACTCAGGTCCTCCTGACTCCAGAGCCAGTGCTCTAGCCACTCTACTAATTAATGTAAATTCTAGGTTTAATAAAGTTATTTATTAGGCAGTAAATATTTATTCAGTGAAGTATTTTTGTTCAATATGCTTGAAAAACATTTTTAAAAACAAAGTGAATAAGTTAAATAACAAATGCATGATTTTTATAAACTGGACATATTATTGGTAAAGTAGCCTACACACCAGATTTTATAAATGAAACAATATTTGGCTCACTAATTTACAGAATCACAGTTTATCAAGGTAGCCATGGACCTCCAAAGTCATCTAATCAAATCTGAACCTGAACAAGTATCCCCTCAATAACACCACCTAACCCTTCAAGGAATATCATTTCACTTTGGAAATGTTTTTGTTTCAGGGCTATCTTTAATATAGTTAACAAGTCAAAGTTGTAGAAGAAAATGTCTGTCAGTACATCAAGGATCTGTGATTTCATCACTGGGGGTACTTCCCAGGGCAAAGTGCTAGATTTGGAGAGACAGGATACGGGTTAGAATTGTGACTTGTAAGAGTCCCTGAACTCTCTGGTCCTCAGTTTGAAGGCCTTGGACATGATGGCCTCTAAGATCCATTCCTAATCAATACCCATGATCATATGAATCCATGTAGCTTACAATGTCTCTAAACTTTAGCAGAAGGTCTTAGAGAGATGCTGCGGCCAAAACCTTCATGACTGCAACCAACCTGGAGATAATCATCTCTAATGAACCCTTGGTCCACTATGCTAAAAATCCTTAGAGATGGGTAGAATTAGCCAGAGTTTTTGTCCTAATAAAAGACCCTAACAAGATGAAGGATGTAAGACTAGCACATATAAACAATTTCTTTGATGGGCTAGGTAATTCCTACTGAGAATTCTTCCTGGAGAGAGAAAAGTCCTATAGTTGGTTAGAAATGGTACCTCCCCTAATTTCTGTTCCTTAAGTTTTGATTGTTTTGTGGGGGGTTTGTTGTAAGGTAAAGCAGGACAGTGTTAAGAAACGTTTGGGGATGCCCTTGCCCATAAATCCAAAGCCTAGTGGGAATCAAGATGGTCAAATAGTTATTTCAAATTCCTTTCAAGAAACAACATTTGAGGGCCAGCTTTCAAAGGACTGAACTTTCAGTTGTAGCATCAGCTCTTTCCTCACCTCTAACCAAGTACATTAAAACAACTGCCAAAACCCATCAGCAACAAAATAGGTTGTAAGCTGAACTGTTTAAGAGCGCCGTAAGATAATATTTCCATTTCAGTCAGAGACTAGAATTGTAGGATTCTGTTATCCAGTAGCAGACAAAACAGAGCAGGAAAAAACTGGTTTTGAAATTCATCTTTTCCTTGCAAATGTCTAGAGGAAAAAATTCAAACTGGGTCAAATCTGTATAGATAAAAACTGGATAGAAATCACCTGCAATAAATATCTTGGCTTTGTCATATATAGATGCAGAAGACTTCTTTTCTTTTCTTTTTTTTTTTGAAATCAGATAAAGAGTACACTTTCGACACTCTCTTCATTTCTATGCCAGGTTTTTCGTCTTCATTTAAGAAATATCCTACTGGTCTCTTCTAAACTCTCACCATTTGTGTGTCTACCAAATAATGCCGGATAGGCACAATGAAATCTAGTCTTATCTAATCCCTGTAATTTTATCAATGTGTTGAGCCAGTAATCCTTTGAGTTGATCTCACTGTGAGAGACAGAATGAATCTCTAAGATATTTAATTAGTTTTACTGAATAGGAATGTCAAAAGATGTAAGCAAAGAAAAGTAGAATGCTACCTACCACACAAGAAGTATTAACATCAGAAAAAAGCTGAGGGATCTATCCTAAATAGAGTTTATTTCAATAAAATCTCTGCCTTTAAAAATGTCAACAAAAAACCCTGATTTTTCTCTGTCTCAAGTTGAGGCCAAATAGCATAAACACAAAAATATTAATAAAAATAATTTCTCAATATCAAGGCAAGTGGGAGACCACTGAAAATTTTGTTTTCCAAATATACAGGAAAAAAGAACCAGTAATAAAGGCCAGTTAGAAGACAAAGGTTTAAAAAAAATCTTAATCTTTTTCTGGAAAATATGGTATGCAGAGATGGACAGGGAAATTCTAATTGTAACAGAAGGGTGTAAAGTGAAATAAAAACAGAGAAAGAAATAATTACAGTCTTCTCTTCCCCAACCCTCCAAAACAACTAGATGCATTCAAATAAATCAGAGCCTGGTAACATAACTCTAGGATATAAAATAGTTTGGAATGTCATTTTAGAACTATTAGTCCTCAAGAAATCATGAAAAGTTTCTAATGACTAAACAAAGGACAACTATCATACTTTTCTTTGTAGAGAACGACCCTGTAACATTGATTCCTTAGTAAAGTCCAAGAACAAGTCCAATGGTGTGCATTCATGGAGGTTTGAGAAGAGCAAAGTGATCCATCCTAATTTAATTTTTTTTTATGGCACAAAAGGCAAAATTCCTGGGAAGGCAAAGGGAAGATTTCCCAGAGAAGATAACTTGGGTTGGGTTTTTAAAGAAACTGAGCACCACAAACTACTAATACTTATTTGAAAGCCTGCTCCAAGTCATTGGTAATAAGACAAGTGAAAATACAAAATGGCAAAGATGACAAAAAATTGAAATAGTCGATAGTAGTGACTGTGGGAAGGCAAGCACTTTTGATTGAACTACTAATTGGTCTGACCATTATAGAAAACAATTTGCAATTATGAGAGAAAACTCCCTAAATGGGGTCTGCCCTCTGGGGCCTGAGATTCTCCTGCTGGGCATATACACCAAGAAAGAAAAATCCCACAGACCCCCAAAAACCTCAGCAGGCTTTCTGGGGAATTAAGGGATGGGAAACAAAGTTGGGAGACAACCTGACAAATGATGCTATATGGGATCTTGTGAATGATTTGGAATATACTACCGCATCATGAGAAACAATAAAGTCATCAAGTCTCAAGTATTCATTAAGCAGCTCCTATTTGCCAGTCACTGTGCTAGGTTCTGGGATTGAAAAAGACCAAGAAAAAAACAGAAAGCTGCCCCAAGCCCAGTTCTTGCTCTTCAGGTACGCAATACTCTCTAGGGAAGAAATATATATGTATAAGAAAAAACAAATAAACTTATAAATAAATTCAAAGTAGGCAAAAGCTAAATACAAAATAATTTCAGATAACAATGGTAGATGGGGTGATGGGGAAGGCCAATGCATGAACTGAATTTTGAAGGGAGGCAGGGATTCCTTGTTTTTTTTTTTTTGCACTGAACACATAATATTCATTTTAATCTTATTTTCATTGAGAAGTTTTGGTTTTGCATTGTTTGCTTCTTAATGTACCCTTTCTGGAGAAAGGAACATCTGAGTTCAAATTCCATCTTGGATGCTAGCTGTGGGCAAGTCATTTCTCCTCCGCCTGCCTCAGTTTTCCCATCTGTAAAGCTCCAATGAGATAACATATCTAAAGTCTCATAAATTCTTCCTGTTCGGCTCCCCTTCCCTTTTCTCAGGAGGGTCCTAGGATTCATCACTCTTCCCTGAACTCTTTCTATTTATGGCTTCTAACTGTATAATGCTATCTCGTTGGACTCATGTGCATTCCCCCCCACCCCAGACAAACATAGCCACACAGCCACACAGCCACACAGCCACACAGCCACACAGACACAGACACACACACACACACACACACACACACAGACTTTCTCTGAAGACTTGAATGCCTGTGGCTCCAAGTGTCCCCCCCCCACCCTGAGTTCAGCAGCCCCCCCCCCCCCCCCCATGGATGTTTTGGTGACTTTCCAGCTCTTTTTCCAGAATAGCTGGACCGGTAATGCAATCCCAGCCTAGAGGTTTTCAGTGAGGGAGGAATGACCACCTTCCAGAGCAGCCCATGCCATTCTAGGATAGTCTTATTATTTGAAATTTTTTCTTATCCTGGGCTTCGAAATAATTTTGTAATGATTTTGAAGTCATTCTGTAACTTTCCCTGTGATTCTTACTGTTAGGAATGGTTTAGATTGTGTTTTCCAAGGAATTCTGATAGTTTTCAATGTAAATAGGGACTCCATCAAACAAGAATATGAAAGGAAAAAAAAACAACTCAGACTTAAACTTCTCTGTTATGTTCTAAAATTTCCATTTGCTCTTTAACTGATTGTAGACCAGTCCCAGGCCAGTTTTTATGAGTTCTGTCAGGATTCTCGAAGCCTTCAAACGCTCTGTTGGGCAAATCAGTTTGGCAAACACTAAAATAAAAACCCACTTGCCACAGTGTACAAAGCACTGAACCAAATAATCTCCTGAGATTTCTTCTTGTTGGAAGATTCTAAATATTTATTGAAATGAACTCTATTCTATAAAAGTTTGTTTGATCCCTACCCAACCTTGATGATGTTTGTCCTTCATTCTCAAAGCTTCAGGTGAAGTATTGGTACTCTCTATATTTGAAATTATAACAAGTTCACATTTCCTTAGGATGATTTCAAATTTGATTTGTTTGATTTCTCTCCAATAAACTCCCATGGGGGAGAGGGAAGAGTCAATTTGACTTTAGATTTCATTGGCAGAGGGAAAAAATTCTAGCTAATGCCAATAGGCCTGGTGTGTTCATTTATACTTTCAGAGAGTTGTCAGGGGCCATGAGAGGTAAGGGACTTGCCCAGGGCCTAGTAACTTCATTAAAAAAAAACTCTTACATTGTATGACCAGATATTTAAACAATAGATATTATTTTAAAAAATAATTTACTAATAGATCTACTAAAGAGAACAAATATAATTTTAAAGAAAATATGACTTTCAGTTGCACTTTCTATATAGCAACTTGTTTTATAACCTTCTCTCCTTATCCTCAACTAACTATGCAATATTTCTGTACTATTCTGAAACTCCAAATGGTGATGACAATAAACTCACAGTGAGAAAAATGAGACATGGAAAAAAGGAATCCACAGCTGTGATCTGCAATGAATCCAGAGGGTTTCTTTTCAACAAAGATCTGAATACTTGTCTCTTAAGAAATCAGTGCTTCCTTCATCTTCTGTCTTTGGAAGACTTACAAGACAACCTTTAGGAAGCAATATGCACAATGCGCTGTAGACATGCATACTCCATTAGAAGCACTGACTAAGGGAATTAACTACATTTGTATTTAGGGCTCCATTTCCAAATCCCTTTTAGAATAGTTTCAAGTCCAAGGAACTCTGCTGTCCATGTCAATGAATTCACAGCCAGGCTCAAAGTCAGATAAGACCTGGGTTCAAGTCCTATTTCTGACACCCATTTATTGTGAGACATCAACTGCAGAGAATGTGCCCACCACCACAGCAGTCTCTAGTCTGTGCTTATGTGCCAGAAACTCCCATACCAAGAGGAAAGCTACAGTCCCTTTGCTCAAGGAGTTCACAACTGGGGCATGAGGATGGGACACAGAGATCAGTACAATAAATAGGCAGGGCGAAGATTAAGATCAAGACAAGAACAGCTGAGCCTTTGAGGAAAGTCAGAGAAAGCTTCATGGAGGAAGTATCCTCCCAGCTGGGTCTGAAAGGAGAAAATAAACCCAGAGAGATAGGGAAAGTGAAAGCTGAAACCGGCAACCAGTGTCCCATCCATTTTCCAGTGGGGCTGGAATGGAATGTATCTAAATCAGAGGTATATAAAATAAAGTTTGTGTGTGTGTGTGTGTGTGTGTGTGGGGTGTTGCAACCACACTTGGGAGGGACTTCAAGGCTATGCTAAAGAGTTCGTACTTAATCCTGTGGACAATGAAGAGTTATTGAAAATTCCTGATCAAGCTGAGGGGCCCTGGTGAAATTTAGGAAGATTATTTTTATAGCTATTGGAAGGGGAAGAGAGAAGAGGCAGGGAGACCATTTAGGTTTGTATTAAAATAGTTCAGGTGAAGGGTGATGACAGGTTGAATAGGATGGTGGCATTACAAATTAGCAGGAGACTGGGTATGAAGGATAATTCAGAATAATAACAGACAGGACTTGGCAAATGTGATTGGTTGTGGGAGGAGGAGGAAAAGTCACAAATAACTCTGAAGCTTTAAAGCCGAGTCATTGGGGAGATGGTGATGCCATCAACAGAAATAGAGTTGGGAAATTTAAATTATATCACAAAGAATTTAACTCTTACCAATAAAAATCATAGAATGGTACTTTGGCATATCTTTGCATAAGAGTATCTCTGATTTATTTCTAAGAGTGTTTATGTAGATAAACACCTTTATTTTAATCTAATATTTGTCAGCCTGAATCCAGAGGCAGCCAAATAAAGTGCTTAATTACATTTTTAAAGGGAGGGGAGGCATACAGAATCAAGAATTATTACTAAGGCTAGGTCTTCCCTTTGGGCACAGCCTAGAAATTGCTCTTTTTTAATCACCCCATATAGTATTACTATAGAATTGAAGCACTCAGGCACTTGGGAATGGTTTTAAGAGAGGGTTTAGGAGGGGGTCCTGAAAATAAGGGCCTGCTTCTCCTCCAATTATCCTCTAAGAAGTTTCCTATGACTGTTATGGAAATCGATAGCTATAAACATCTGGGTGTGCATCTGCATAGCAAAACAATGATGCACCCAGGAATGTTAAACAGGATTGCTTACACTGGCAACCCATACCTGCCAGCAGCCCACACGCACACATCCATCCATGTCTCATGACCATAACTTTTTATTGTCACAGAGGGATAAAGTTTTAGTAAACCTGGCTTCATTTTAATTGGTAATGGTAAAGTATGCACTTGCTTTAATGACATGTTTCTTAAGAGGCTTTGTAAAATTTATTTTCCACAGAAAGAAAGAAAATGAATGCTTGGCCCTTCTACAGTTTCCTTCCCCCATTCCTTTCCCATAAACCACAATCCGTTCAGGACTGGGTTTTACATGGCCTACCATTGTTCTTCCTTTTTCACTGAAGACAAAACACATTGGGATTAGAAACTTGGATTCTTCTTCAAAAAAAAAAATCAACTCTATATTTTCAAATCCTTAAATTTAAGACAAGGAATTACATCTAATTGGTGCTGACATAAACACTGTGCATAAATAAATTTTGATAAGGAAAGAGAAAACTTAAGGACCTGACTGGATGTGATCTTAAGAATCTACTCATTATCAAATAAATTGAAAAGCCATTCCATCGGCAGTACCATATTGACATCACTTTTGTTCCCACTCCAAAATTAATATGGAAGAGAATTTACTGATAGAGGAGGAAGGAGCTCTAATAGACAGGAGCATCTGCTAAGTTAGGGACTCAAAATGAGAGTCTACTTAAAAACAAGCTTAATGCTTTAATGATCAGATTTACTGAGCATTGCTGACCCAAATGACTATTCCTTCAGAAGAACAATTAGAACCACACTTTAAGAAGCCTTGATCTATGAAAATCAGAACTTTTAAAATAGTAAAGCAAAACTGAATAATTCAAAAATATCAAAACGCAGTGTTCCTTCAAATAATAGTTCCTTTAGTGCTCAATTTACAGTAACCTAATCTTATTGTTCAGAAGTGAGGAAAACTTGCAATACTCTTAAAAAGTGGCTTTGTTTGTACTTCATATATTTAGAGCCAACTACAAAGCCTGGTCTGACTCTCCAGAGATGAGACCATGGACGACTCTATGATTCGAGATTGTCCCTGGGGCAGAGAGAAGGCCAAGACCAGCTTCCCTAAGAGGAGCCAGCTGATGCCAACCAAATTCTCCAGGGCCAGCTGGCCCAGAGAAGTGGCTGCACTCTGGCTTCTGACCCCACGGCAGACAGGGTGCAGCCAGCTGGCTCACAAGGGACTGGACGAGTTGGAGTGTGTACAGTCCTATCAAAGACATCTGGGATTTTTTAGACCCCTACCTAAATTTACCCAACTGGACACTCTGATATCTATCTAGTCCTTCAGTTCACTAGGGAGGTACTTTATTATTCGGTGGTTCCAGTTATCTCTCTAGATAGGGAGAAACAGAAATTGAAAGAAATATTTTCTTTAAAGTTTAATGACTTATGAGAGACCATTTTAATCATTAATAGTAATGCAATCTATTTTAAATGACACTTAAAAAAACCCCATGCCAAAATAGTACAGTGTACGAGGATAAACTGAAAAAATAAAATTTATCAAAAATTACAAATTTCTTTGGCTATAATTTTGATATCACTTGGAACCATCTTTTTTCTTTTTGAAGACTTTTTCAAATCTCTCCTTCTTCTGAATTCCTATAGCACTTGCTGTAACGTTCATTCAACAAGTAGTAAATGCCTACTGAGTGCAGAGTATTGTTCTAGAATATGGAGAAGACAAAGTTTAGAAAAAATAGAATGTTTAAATAAGACCTGGTTCCTGCCCTCTAGTAACTTAGATGGGGGATAAAACACAAGTACTTTACACAAGAGATCAAGTGCATTAGAGCTGCATAGAACAAGAAATGATTAGGAGTCTGATGGAAATGTCTGTAGCTAATCAGAGAAGGGTTCCTGGAGGAGGTGGCAGTTGAGTTGGGAAGGAAGTGAACAGGTTAGGAGGAGGAGATAATACAATTCTAACTTTAATAAAAAAGTATTATTGGGGTGGCTGGGTGGCACAGTGGATAGAGCACCAGCCCTGAAGTCAGGAGTACTTGAGTTCAAATCCAGACTCAGACACTTAATAATGAATAATGAATAATGACCTAGCTGTGTGGCCTTGGGCAAGCCACTTAACCCCATTGCCTTGCAAAAAAAAACCAAACAACTAAACTAAAAAAAGTATTATTGTACAAAGGTCTTTTTATTGCACATGAGCTGAAGGAGAGTGCAAATAGAAGAATAAAATGACTTTGCTGGCATCCATCTTAACAATGATCATGTATGTTTCCCTCACAATAAGCCTGGATTTCTTTTCTTGAAGATTGAATCCTTCCCCCAATCGTCCCCTCCATTGTAATCTTCACTTTCTGCCAAACAATCCACTGGTTCCTTCCCGACAGACTATAGAGACACAGGAGTCTCCCCTAGCCTGAAAACATTCGCCAAATGCTCCTTCCACTCAAGCTCTCATAGTAAATGCTCCCTCCCTTTCCAAGGCAAAACTAGAAAAAGAATTATAAGTTCACTGTATTCATTTTCTTTTAGAGTCTCATTGACTTCTGATCCTTTGCAATCTGGTCCCTGACCTCATCACTCAACAGCAATGATTCTCTAAAGGAAGGATCTTTCTTCATTCCCTGATCTAAGGGCTTTATCTCAGTCCTCTCTGTAGCATTTGACCGTTGACCATCTCCTCCTGGAAGGAGAAGAGATAATTCTTCTCAGGATTATTGAGATCCTGCTCTCTTTTGATTTGACCCCTACATTTCTTCATATACACCCCACCCTTTCACTAGGAGTGCCTGCCACAAGGCTCTGTTCCAGGGCTGCGTTCATTCTTGCCTTTGCTCTCTCACTTGGGGTTCACTCAGGTCTATTATATCTAGCCCTAGTCTCTCTCCCTTCCTCCAACTGCCTTTTGGACATTTCACATTAGGTGTTCTATTGGTATCTCAAACAATCCAAAACAGAACTTTTCTTTCCCTTCAAATCCATCCTTGTTCTAAACATTCCTTTTTGCTGTGAGGCCATGACTCTCCTTCTGGCTACCCAAGGATACTAACTCTCTGCCTCTTTACTGTCCTTCAACATATATATAAAACCAATCAGTTACCAAATCTTGTCACTTCTATTTTCACAAAATCTATTAACTGTTCACATCACCACCTAGTTGAGATCCTTCCAATTGTTTATTCTTCCTGATTCAAGTCTTTCTCCTCTCTGTTTCATCCTCAACTACTTGGATGATTTTCCTAATGGGGAGGTCTAACCATGTCCCTTTTTTTCCTTTTAAAATTTAGCTCAAGGGGTGGCTAGGTGGCACAGTGGATAGAGCGCCAGTCCTGAAGTCAGGAGTACCTGAGTTGAAATCCAGCCTCAGACACTTAATATTTACCAAGCTGTGTGGCCTTGGGCAAGCCACTTAACCCCATTTGCCTTGAAAAATCCTAAAAAAAAAAAAAGATTTTAGCTCAAGATGTATTATACATGTACCCTTCCACAAACTCTTCTGTTACTGGTGCCCTCCTCCCATCCTGAACTGTTTACTTATTTAATAAATATTTGTTATATATGCTTGTATCTCTTCTGTATGCAAGCACTTTGAGGGCAGGGACTGTTTCATATTTATCTTTTTGGTTGTAAGAGAACAATTTCTTCTATTTCTTTTGGAATGTAAATAATTCATAAATTCATAAATAATTCATCATCATGTAGGCTCTTTCAAAAGATAAAATATCATTAAACTTACTCTTGACTCCTAAAGTTGTACTTCAAAGATTTTACTCAGTTCTGGCATTTTCGTCAGTATCCTCTCTTTCATTTAAGACATATTTTTCCCTCTAGTAGAATTAAACTCACTTCCATAGTGCAAGCTCTCCTCTCCTACAGTTTTGTGTGACCATGACTGTGACTCCTTGGTACTTGAATTCTTTTTGTCAGTCTCCACTATTTTGTCTTTGACTTGAAAGCTCTAAATTTTGACTATAAAATTCCTGGGAGTTTTCATTTGGGGGTTTCTTTCAAGAAAAGATTGGTAGATTCTTCCTGTTTTCACTTTGCCTTGTGGGCAGTTTTTATTCACAATTTCTTGAAATGTGGTATCCAAAGTTTGTTTTATTTTGGGGTGCTGGTAATGGTGAGTAGGGGTAGGGTCATGTTTAGCAGGTATTAAGGTTATTCTTAGATTGTCTTTCCTTGATCCTTTTTTTTCAGGATGGTTGTTTTATAAATAGTCACTTTACATTTTCTTCAGCTTTTCCAATTTTAAAATTTTACTATTTCTTGTCATCACATGGACTCAATGCTATCTTGGTTGTCTATTCTAATTTTTAAAGAATTTAATTCTTGGATAAGATTTATCACCACATGTTTTAAGCATCAGTTCTTCTTGTCAATCTTTCTACCCTAGCTGTCATTTCATCTAACATTACATTTCAGATCTCCTATTTCATTTCTTCTAGGTTCTCTTGTAGTCCCTGGGTACAGAATGCTCTTTTCCTGAGGCTCTCTTTGGGCTGGCTATGGGGTCACATTTTCTTTTGGGTTTACCTCTTGGGCTTCTCTCAGACCAAGGTATTCTTCACTGAGTTGGGCATTTTCTTCTGTTCCTTGAGGGTCAGTTTCTGGATTGGTGCTTTGTTTGGGGATCAGATGCTGTTCTCTTCCATGTTCCTGGATGGTATAGGCTGCAGAGCTTACTTGCTCCTGGATGCTTTTGCTAAGGCTAGCACTGCCTTCTGAAGGGATACTAGCTTTGACTCAGCCCTCTAATGGCTCAACTTGGGCTTTGTTTTTGACCTCTTTTCTATTGCCTCCTTTTTGCCTCCAAACTCAAAGTGAACTCTGTCCTGGGTTATAATTCTGCTATGCCTCAACGAAATGTTTATTGTGTTGGTAGTAGGTCTCCTGCAAGACTTCAGATACTTCCCAAGGGTGGCCCTTTGGATCACCATCCAAATCCCATTCCTGACTTCCACCCTAGGGTTAACCCTAATTCCAACCCCAAATTCAAATTTCTCCCCCACCTCCATTACTCAGTAAATGTTCTTCCTTTGAAATTCATGCTATTCATATCTACCATTCAATCAAAATCCTGGTAAATACAAACCCTCCAAGGTTCTCCCCTCCCTCAATGACTTACAATTTTTCTCTCTTCCTTAACTCCTATCGTCAAATTAGGGGACTTTAGCATACATATGGGCTCTCCCTGAAACAGCCTAATCACTTAGTGCTTCAGCCCGTACACTTCTGATGACCTACTACTTCATCCCATCACAGCCACACATACACACAGAGGGTCATATCTTTGATCTTGCCATCACCCCAAAATGTATCACCTCTGTGTTCAAGAATTCTGAAATCCCCCATCTCTGATCACCGTCTCTTGCCTTTTTACCTCTCCCTTTGCCTGCTCTTACCAAATCCTATTCTCTGTCTGCACCATAACCTCCAGTCCCTTGATCCCTCAGTTTTTTCCCAGGACATCACCCTTGGTAAACAAATCCAACTAAACTGACCTCCAAAGCCTGGCCCCTTTATCCTATTGTTAGTGTACCCCTGCCAAGTTTCAGACTTGGAACACTCCCACCATTCATCACCTACATATACAGCACTACACCAAGATGGAGAAAATCATGCACTAGCTTTGACTGTGCCCACCACAGATTTATCATACACAACCTCAACTGGACCATGCTGCTCAGCAATCCTACTGTACTTCCCCTATCACTCACTCTCCCACTTTCCACAACAGTTCTTCTAAACCTTTTCATCCCTCCCTCCTCAGACCTCCCACAGCTTCTCCTACCTCCAAAATCTCAGCTCATATATTGCAGACAAGAATAAGGCCACCTGCCATGAAATCCTTCTCCATTTTTTCTTAATGAAGTGTATTTACTCCTTACCAAAGCCAATTCCTCTACAAGCTCAAGTGACCCCATTCCACCCTATTTGCTCTGTCAGGAGATTGATCCCCCATCATCTCCAAGCTCTCACTTATTCTCCATCTCTCTCTGTTTACTGGTTCATCCCCTTGCTACTATAAATATGCCTGGGTCTCCCCCATCCTGACAAAATTCTCACTTGATCCTTCCACCCCTGCTGTCTTCTGCTTTTTTGTAGAGAAACTCTTCAGTAAGACTTCCACTTAGGCACTATAACAGGTGCCTCCACCTTTTCTCCTCTCACTTTCTTCTTTATAATTCTTTTTTTGGGGAGGGGGTTTACAAGGCAAATGGAGTTAAGTGGCTTGCCCAAGGCCACACAGCTAGGTAATTATTAAGTGTTTGAGGCCATATTTGAACTCAGGTACTCCTGGCTCCAGGGCTGGTGCTCTATCCATTGTGCCACCTAGCTACCCCTCTTCTTTACAATTCTTTACAACCCTTTACAATCTAGCTTCCAACCTTATTTATCATTCCACCAAACCTATTTTCTCCAAAGTTACTAATGATCTGTTAGTTGTCAATGGCCTTTTCTCCAACCTCATTCTCCTTGACCTCTCTCTGCAATATTGACACTGTTGATCACTCTAATCTTGCTGATACTCCATTTTCTCTTGGTCTTTTTCCAAATACCACTTTCTCCTGGTTCTCCTCCTCTCAAAGCACTCCTCTCTGTATCCTTTGCTTGATCCTCTTCCAGATCACCCCCCCCCCAACCACAGGTATTTTTTAGGGTTCTTTTCTGGGTCCTCATCTCTCTCTTCCCTTCATACTACTTCATTTGGTAACTTCATTAGCTCCCATGGATTAATTACCATCTCTTCTGACTCTCAGATCTACCTTTCCTGTTCCAGTCTCTGATGTCTCCAATTTCACATTCTCCAACTGCTTTTCAGACATCTAAGAGGGAGTGCCTTGTTTGTGGAAAGCTAGGAGGCCTGTGTCACTGGATTGAATAATATAAGTGAAAGAAAAAGATGTAAGAAAATTCTAAAGATAGGAGGCAGATTATGAAGGGCTCTGAATATTAAACAGAGAATTTTGTATTTGATTTTGGAGGCAAGAGGGAGACACTGGAGTTTATTTAGTGGGGGATGATACTCACTTTAGGGAAATCACTTTGGTGGAGGATGGATTTGAGTGGGGAAAGACCCCACAGCAGGTTATTGCAATAATCCTAATGGGAGGCTTCTCCTCATGGTCTTTTCCTGAAGTTCTGACCTGGATGAATGCATTTATAGTTATTTATAGAAATTTATTGGAGTGTTTGCAGATGATCTGAGTTCCTTTATACACTATCTTCCCACAATTCTTTGCCATTTTAATTTTGGTATCCCAGTGCCATACAAAGGAGAGGCTTTTAATGTGAGCTTGTTGATTGGAGAAGGTA
Organism: Macrotis lagotis; assembly: GCF_037893015.1. Lineage (NCBI taxonomy): Eukaryota > Metazoa > Chordata > Mammalia > Peramelemorphia > Peramelidae > Macrotis > Macrotis lagotis. The sequence continues at coordinate 24,697,638 of NC_133658.1, forward strand.
TTTTTAATAATTACCACATTGCAAATGAGGATTCTGAGGCTCAGAAAGATGGAATGGTTTGCCCATTCACAATCTAGAGTTAAAGCCACCATCAGAACCCAGGTCTCTCCTTACTGAAAGGCCTTGTGATTCTGTCTCTATGGTAAGTCTGGATGGAGTCCTATGGTCGAGATCTTTGACTTAGAGACAAATTAGAGAGTAATTGAAGATTTCCGAGGAGAAGAATAATCTGACCAGATCTTTGCCTTGGAATGATTATTATGGTAGGAATATTTTTAATGGGGGGAAGGTTGAAGTGGGAAGAAATGGTAATAATATTAATAACAGTCACCATTTATATAGCCCTTTAAAGTTTGCCAATTATTTTCTGTATACAATATCATTTACTCCTCATAATAACCCTGGGAAGTTAAGGTTAGTTTAGGTATTTACAAATAAGGAAACTAAGTCAGAAGATGAGTGAACTGCACAAGGTCATATAACTAGTAAGTTGTCAAGGCAGGTCTTCCTGACTTCAAGCCTAGTGCTCTATGCCACAACTATTACAGTAGTTTAAGTGGGTGAAAATAAGGACCTTTTGTCTTTTCTAGTATTGGAGGGGAAAAGGGTGGTGAAAAATTTGAGAGGTATAACTGAAATGAACTGCCAAGACTTAACTGATTGGGTAAGAGAAATGATGGACCAGCCAAAGATAAACCCTAAGATTATGAACATGAGCAAGAGTATTGTGGTACCAAGGACAGAAAGAGGAAGTCAGATGAAGAAATAGAATGAGGAAAGGGAAATAACAAGCTGACTTTGGGTATGTTGAATTAGAGGCACAGCACTGGGACAACCTAGTGGAAATGTCCTGAGGAGAGGCAAATATAGAGCCCAAACAAGAGGTTGGAACTAGAAGAGGAATAACTGAAGCTGTAGGAATGAATGAGATCATTCCTGGATAGAAAATAGAAGAGAAGTAGACTGAGGAACTCTCACACTTCTTTTTTAGGTTCAGGAAGATAAAAATCAAGTTGTTAAAGAGGTATAAGAACTAAAGTTAAAAATTAAAAATTAAAGTTAAAAATCCTTTTAAATATTTGTTACTGTGAACTTGAGGGCAGCTACTTGGCTGCAGTGGATAGGGTACTGACTGGCCTTGGACTCAGGAGGACAGGAGTTCAAATCTAGCCTCAGACATTTACTGTCTGTGTGACCTTATCCCTGATTGCCTTAAATCTGGGGCCACCTCCAGTCGCCCTGATTTATATCTGGCTACTGAATCCAGATGACTCTGGAGGAGAAAGTGAGGCTGGGGACTTAGCCCCCCACTCATTTATTGTCCTTGTCATGGCATCACCTCTCTGATGTCACAGTCTTCTTCGAGAATGAAGGACAACCTTACTCTGAACTTGACAAATACCAGAGAAAATTATCATTTCCACATACAAAGAAGAAAAAAAACTGATGACTGTGCATGAAGCAGTGAGTCTTAATTACAACTCACTTCATTTTTTTATTTTTTATTTTAGGGTTGTTGTTTTTTTTTTTTTTTTTGCAAGGCAATGGGGTTAAGTGGCTTGCCCAAGGTCACACAGCTAGGCAATTATTAAATGTCTGAGACCAGATTTGAACTCAGGTACTCCTGACTCCAAGGCTGGTGCTTTATCTACTTCACCACCTAGCCGCCCCCTACTCACTTGATTTTTAAAGAATATCTATCATTCATTCAGCACGTTGTTCCAAAGTCATTGTCTCATTTGTCTGTGTCCCTCTGAACTTCTCCTTGTTCTGGCATTTAAAAAAAAGACATTTCATCAATGCTATCATTTTTTGCATTACCCTTCATACACTCTATTTCCCTAAATTTTTTAAAACCTTCTCTTGTAACCAATAAGCAATTCAACAAAATAAAGCTATGCAATGTCCATGTCCGGAAATATGATGTATCATTTTTTCCGTCCAGCTATCTGACAAAGAAGGCTTCTGGAAACATGTTTCATCATCTGTTCTCTGCTGTCGGCAGGACATGATGCAAAAAGTTTTAGACTCAGATACAGAATTCCAGGGCAAACACTTGCCTCAGAACCTGACCCTCTTGATATTATTCACCTGGGTGATCCTGAGCAAATCACTTTATTAGGATAATAACTGATGTTTCCATGGTGCACTGAACCCCTCTGAACCTCAGTTTTGTTTTTTTTTTTACCTACAGAGCAGGAATATTAATGAATGCCTAGAGAGCCTACTGGAGCTACAATGGAGAGAATGGAGAGGGGTGGGGTGGGGGGATGGAGTCTGGAAGACTCATCATCCAGAATTCAAATCTGGCTTCAGACTTAGTAGCTGTGTGACTCTGGGTAAGACATTCAACCCTATTTGCCTCAGTTTCCTCATCTATAAAATGAGCTGGAGGAGCAAATGGCAAACCCCAATGTCTTTGCCAAGAAAACCCCAAATGGGGTCCTGAAGAGTCAGACATGACTGAAAAGATCGAATGATAACAAAACAGTATCTCCCTTCCATCTTCTAGGGAAGCTTTCCCCATCCTATCTTAATTCTAGTGCCTTCCCTCTCTTCATTATTTCTTATCTAGACTGTACATGGTTTCTACATATTTATTTGCTCCTTAGAATGTGAATTCCTCGACAGTGGGGACAATCTTTTTTCTCTTCTTGGATCCTAGAGTTTAGTATGTTCCTTGATGTGAAGGAGCTTGATACATTTTTAATTGATTTCACTGATTGATTGTTATAAGGATTAAGTGAGATAATGTATGTTAGACAATTTGCAAACTACAGTCACTAGATAACTGTCAGATATTAGTCAGAAGTGGGCTGTTTTCAATGCCTCCGAAGGGAAGAGAAGGAAATATCCAGGCTTATTGTCAAAATCTACACACTCACAAAAAAGGTAAGGTCTGAAAAGTAGCCATCAGATTTAGTCATTAGGAAGCCACTGGAGACTTCTGAGAGAACAGTCTCAGTTTCATGGCAGAGGCTAGATGTAAGGAAGCATGGGTGCAGAGAAGAATGTCAAAGTTTCTGAACTAGGAGGAGGTACATTCTGAGAATTGGTAAGGCATGCGGGAGACCGTGCTGTGACTCTACAGAAGCTGGATGACTAAGGAGATGACTGAAAGGCTGAGGAACCCTATGGCAGAGGGGTTGTCAGGATGACTATTAAAAGTCACCCAATAAGGATATGAGAGTATGGGTGGCAAAAGAGACAAAGAGCCAAGAAATAAAGTCACTGAGAAATTTCGGAGAGTAGCCTGGAAAGCAATGCAATACAACAAAAAAAGATTAGAAGCTGGCATAAAAACTGCAAGATTAACTTCAAATAAAGGTCCCTGAAGAAGACTGGAAGGGGGCATCCTGGAAGCATCAGGTGTGAGCTTACTGCTTAGGATCTGGGGTCATGAAAAAAGGGCAGACTTTCATTTAAAGTGAGGAAGTAGAATGAATTTCAAATCCCAACTCTGTTTTCACTGTTATTATTTTCATGTGCATGTCTTACACTTTTCCCAACTGAAGTAAACTGCCAGGAAGTAAGGGCTTTATTTGGAAGAGTAGAGCACACTGGGAGAATTGGGTTTCATTCCCATCTCCAACACTAGCTAAGTATATCACCATTGGCAAGTCACTTATATCTTCTGAGTCTCAATTTCTTGATCTGTACAATGGAGCTAATCCCAGTGCCTACCTTATAGAGTTGTTGGGCTCAAATCATAATAATGAGCACAAAATGTTAATTAGCCATCAAGACGAATGCCAATTATCCTTACCAGTATGTTTCTTTGTACGGCTGGGAGGGTCTAGCACAAGCCCACTCATTTTAACTATTCAAGTACTTGTTGTTTGATTGAGATATTTGAAAGAATTTTATTTCTAGAAACAATCTACTAATCAACAATGCCAATGACTGTGCTGAGCACTAAGTACAAAAGAGAGACCATCTCTGCCCTTCCTGTCCACTAGGGAAACAGTCTGGAGAGGAATGTGGAGGAAGCATGAACCAGTGGACCATGGCCCCAATCATACAACAGTCAATCCAGTGGTTGTGATGGACTTCAGCTTCTTTGTCAGATAAAGAGCTCTCTGCTAGGGTTAATGTGAGGACTGACTTGTAGAGAGCACATAAGGCAGGCAAGGGAATCCAAGCAGAATCTAGTCATATGGAAGCAATGTAACTTTGCAGGGAGAGGGCAGTCTTCCTTTTTAAGAACCTAGGCAGCCAGGTGTGGCAGTGGACAGAGCTGGACTAGGAGTCCAGCAGACCTGAATTCAAATCCTCCTCAGATACTCACTAGGTGTGTGACCCTGGGCAAGTCACTTAACTTTGTTTGCCTTAGTTTCCTCCTTTGTAAACCAACCTCCTACCTCCTCAGATTGTTGTGAGGATTCAATGAGAAAATAATTGTAAGGCACTGAGCATACCCCTGCACATAGTGTCAAATGAATATCAACTGCTATTATTGTGTCTATCATTATTACTATTATTGAGAAGAGCGCTTCATGCCTAAGGTACCAGCAGCTCTCCAACCTGGGAGAGACCATGTCAAGTATAACTGTCTCCACACAGACCCAGGACAAAACAAAGACTGACAATCATTAAACTTTGATGAGTCTCCTACACAACATCTCCTTTGGTTCTAACACCAGCCCTGAGCCAAGTCCTCCAGACTCTCCCACTCCCATTTCACAGACCAGGTCATTGATCTTGAGGGTGGGGGGAGGGCACTGGAACATGAGAGAAAACCACAAATCAGCACTATTTATGTTGTACAGTATTTGTATTTAATTTGTTAAATTTTCCCCAATTCCTGAAGGGAGTGTTTGACACATTTAAACTAGACCCAGCAAACAATGATAGCTAAAAGGAAGTCAATGCCAATCACTTCACTGTAGGAGACTGCTGTATAATCTTTTTGCAAATAGCAATAATAAAGGAGTTAAGGCAAAGAGGAAACATCACTACTATTCGGGAACAACTGTGGATACAGAAACCAAGGCCCAGAGGGGTAGCGACTTGCCCAAGATCACACAAGCATCAAAGAACAAAGCTCAGATTCGAACTGAAGCCTTTGGACTCCAAAACTCATTGTTCCTTCCATCATACCACCTTGTCTGTTTCAGAAAAGAGTCCTGAGTTCAAATGTTGCCTAGCATTTACTAGCTATGTGATAAGAAGTCATTTGGCTTCTGATGCTTCAGGTTTCTCATCTGCAAAATAAAGACAACACTTGCAAAACCTACCTCATGGGATTGTTGTGAGGAAAACTCTTTCTAGACCTTAAATAGATCCACATTTATATAAGAATAGCTACTATTAGGCAGACTCCATTCCTACAATCTGAATGAAATTCCTCATGCCATGAAGAATGGATAGCAGAAACAGCTGCTTTCCAACTTAACAGCTGTGGGGTGTAGCTCTTCAACTTTGGAAAAGATGAGAAAAAGCTAAGAACTATCACTGGAAGGAGCCCACCTCTTTTGTACAAGGTGGGATGGTCTTGATGGATGGTAGATTGTGGGGGAGGAGATGGTCCAGGTTGTTCCTGAGGAACAAGAGATACTCTGATGATTCCCGAAACTTCTGCTAGAAAGAACAGTTTATTCAGAATGGGTAACTTGCTGCTCTACAAGCCCAGATCATATAAGACAAGAGCCCTGTGTTAGAAACCAATAGGCTGATATTGTACAAGATGATGGACATGTTGTGTCACTCATCACACCCATCACTGATTGTCACTGTAGTGAAGTTAAGAAATAAAATCCCTTCCATACTTTAAAATACATCATGGATACTGATAAATTCAAAGTGGGGCTATCAATGAATTCTGTCTCCAAAGAGGGGGCAGTGGACTGGTCCCAAAGTGTGTGATCAGCCAAAAGAAGAATGGATTAAAGCACAGCCTTCTGCTGATCCTACGACTTGTCTCCAACACATTTTATACTTTTGCTTAAATCACAATACTTCCTCGCTCTCTCATCTCCCTCATCTGTGCAAGGTACCGACATTCTTGATTCTAGGCCAGGAGTGGGCACCTCAGAATAGTTAGAACCCACGCCAGGAGTTTTCAATCTTTCTTAAGTTAGGGACTTTTGGCCATCTGGTAAAATCTATGGACTCTTCAAAATATTTGTAACTGCATAAAATACAGAGATTACCAATGAAAACAATTACTTTGAAATATACCTATATTGGGGCAGCTAGGTGGCATAGTGGATAAAGCACCGGCCCTGGAGTCAGGAGTACCTGGGTTCAAATCCGGTCTCAGACACTTACTAATTACCTAGCTGTGTGGCCTTGGGCAAACCACTTAACACCATTTGCCTTGCAAAAACCTAAAAAAAAAAAAAGAAATATACCTATATCTATAACAAATAATGACCACCAGGTGAAGGACCCCTAGCTTCACATATATTCCCGGGGAACCCACAACAGTAACTGAACAAGGGGCATTGGTAATAATCCTCCCTGCTCTCCCCAACCCCCCAAGCCCTGGATCACTTCCTAAAAGTAGCCCTGGGAGGCAGTCATGAGAATGAACCCTGTCACTGACCCCCCCCCCACTCCCTTTTCTTTCTGGCTAGGGTTCAGAGAGTGGCACAGGACAGCACATGGGTGGACAGGACAGGACAATATAGCTATCATTCCATTAGCCCTTCCTCTAAGCTCCCTCCTCTTCCAAACTTTCCTAACCCTATGGAGGGCACAACCATCCTTTCAGTCATTCAGGTTTGCAATGTAGGAGTCACCTGTGACCCGTCACTCTAGCTTCTTATTTCTAGCCCTTGTTCACTTCAGACTCCCAGAGGTCCCCTGGACCTCTCCTCTGGCCAACCTCCTGACTGGTTCTTCCTCAAGTCTCTCCTTTCTCCAATCTATCCTTTAAACAGCTGCCAGAGTGCTATTCTTCAAGTGCAAGTCTGACCAGGATCCCAGTAAATAACTCCAGTGATTTCCCATTGATTCCAAGTTCTAATGCTATTTCATCTTGATCTAGAAGGGTGAGAAAGGCTGGGGCTAGGTGGGAGATATTGCTGCTATAAAGGTGATCAATGTCATAGCTTCTGCCCACCCTTTCCCCAGGGGGAGGAGCACCCAGTCCTACTGCTCCTGCCCCATTACTAGCCAGAGGATGATTTTTATTTTGGTCACAATTCCTAAAAACCAGCAAAGGCAGAAAGAGGTGGAAACCTGCCTCTGATTTTGGAGTTTTCTAATCATGTTCCTTGAAGTACTGAAAAATCCCTCCATGAGGGCCAGAGATCACCAGATTAGCCCAGGATTCCTTTTCTCATTGGCCCTAAATCTCACCTGCTTGTTTCTGCCTTAAATTGGGTTCTCACCACTAGGCTCTGGACCAGGACCAACAGAGGACCCTTTTTCCCAGCACCCCAGTCATCAGGGTTTCCCCTTCCCCACAGTGGCAGGCCTAGCCCCTGGCCTGGCTATGAGGGATAGTGGAAGGGTTGATAGCAGTTCTTAGTTTTTTTCTCATCTTTTCCAAAGTTGAAGAGCCTAAAGACCCCTTTTAAAATGCTTATTTTGTGTGTAAGTTTTTATGATGGATGAAATTATTACAGTAGCATGTATATAATTTGTCAATAAGTAAATATGCACATGGGAAGGGTGCTTTTGTATTAGTAGGAGCAAACCATCAAAGTTTAGAAGCTAGTACCCTAGAGATAATCTCAAAGGGAGTTCTAAGGGCTCTTCCAGCTCTAAATCTATGAACCTATGATCAATGAAGGAAAGAAAAACCAAGAATTAAATTGTTTTTGATTCAATGTTAAAGCCAGGCAGACATGCTTTTAAGATTCCTCTGAACAGGCTTTCAATTTTTAATCAAGAATGCCACGGGGTTATAGGAATCAAAAGAATAATTTGGCAGTGGAATCTTTCTTGCTGTTAGGTAACTACACAGGACCAGGTAGTTTCCACTGATTCATGGGATCTGGCAGTCACAAAGTGTTCTAAAACTGTGAATTTATGGATTATAAATTTTTAAACAGCAGAAACATCTTTAACTTAATCCACAATAAATTCTAACTAGGTGTTGTTGCTTAATGTTTTTCTGGTTGATTGATTTTAGAATTAGCAAAATAAGCAAACACAGAATTCATCTGCTTGTTAACTTTAAATATATCTGGTTTTATTAAGGGAAAATGGTGGTGCTCCATTCAAATAGTTTAGTAAATGGAGAGTTACCAAAGCATACCAATAGTCTCAAATTTCAGGGTCTGTTTTATGTTTATTGTATTACTATCCTAATCTTCATTTCTTTTCACAAAGACCCGTTAATCTGATTATGTATTCTGTACAAAAGAATAAAAGGCTAAATAATCCACCAGGGGTGAGAGAGCAGTAAAGAGGACAACGAGCTGTTTGAGTTTGAGAAGTCCAGGTATAAGGCATTTCGGGATAAGGAGGATAGATCTATCTAGTGCTAGGATATAGCTCTCATACTATCTAGTATGAACAGAATCTCTCTGTGATAATCCGGAAGTAACTTCACAATTCTGCATTATGCCAGGAACATCATTACCAACATTATCTCATCATCCTTATACTATAAAATAGCAGACATGGAGTTTGCAGGGCTTTAGATGAATAGAATCCCGGTGTGTGGAAGGTTCCGTGCATCTCTCTTAGGTCTTTCTATTGACCAAAAATCTCCTGAATTTACAGGATTCTTAAACACTTCTCAAGCAGTGATCAAACTGACATAGGCAGTTCATGATAAATTTGGAATCCTTCAAAATTCAAAATTTTTAATTTGATTCCCTGGAGTTGATTTATTGATATTGAAGATCCTGCCAAGGGTTCTTGTTAAACAGTATGACATAAAACCAAAGGAAAAGTTCAGTCTTTGCCAGTTTCCACCATCATAAAACCCAAGATGAGCATGTACGCTTTGAAAATGTATACTGCTATGTAGCAGAACAATTTTTGCCCCCTAATAAAAATAACTTTTTTCCACAGGAAGAATATAAATTTTATTTATGTCACAAACAATTTTCTCTTAAAAGATTCAAAGATTCAAAAGCATTTGGCTAAAAAAGGAATCATAGGAAGGTAATCAATCAATAATTTATATTTAGCCATATCAAAGGATTAGACAATATTAGATGATTTTAACATTTGGCAGTTTATTTACCATTAGCATATTCTTAACCACTGCCTCCCCCTTCAAAATGGTGAGGCCAAAAATTTCTTTGGAGACATGTCCTATTCTTGGAGCTGAGGAGACCGATTAAAGCAATCATATATGAAAATATAATTGTCCCTGTAGAAACAACTCTAAAAACTGTCAAGCTCAACCTGAAAAAAGATAAAAACGAAATGAAAAAGAAGGCAGGAATGATGGCAGGGTCTCTGGCTATAGAGTAAGGGGTTCCCTTTATAGTAAAATTCACCTGCAGACATACAAAATGACAAAGTAAGACCAAGTCTGCCTGTCAACATTAAATTCTGCAGGAATGTAGGCCCCAGAGAATCAGGACAATGAGAAAATGTAGTCTAGCATTTGTTTCCCAGCAGTCCTGTAAGAGGAGCCAGTGAGCTGAGCTGCATTACCAGACTATTAAAAACAGGGGAACTTCATATCAAAGCAAAGGGGACCCATAAGAAAACCTTTTGCTAAAAGGTTAAATTAAAAAAAAAAAGCACCACCTTGTAATTTGAACACCATGGAAATGGGAAGAGCTAAGACCACATTTTCTGCTCTTGCATTTTACTAAAGGCTGAATGTACACTGGCATCCAACTAAGCCCAGCAACTTTAATGAGGCACAAGGTTTCTGGGTTTAGGATGAGCTGATAAAATACTAAGCCACAAATGTATGGAACGATTCCAAATTGACAAAATCAGGAAAATGGATGGATGACCTAATAACTCTCTTATATCCCTGCCCTTATAATTCTGATTGTAGAGTCTCTTCTAGGTGCCCCACCCACCCACGCAGGAGCTAGCAACAAAGGAGACTTTTTATATCCCATATATATGTGTACATATATATGTATACATACATACACACATACATGATACATATATACATGTACATGTGTGTGGATATATATGTGAATATATACAGTATAGATGTGTATGAATACTTCCAAATAATAGAGACCAAGGACAGAAGGCTACGTAGAAGGTGGATTTTTGTTAATACTCAAGTGGAAATAGAGATTTTTCTCTAGAGTGGGAGCACTCCAAAGGTGTGAACTGTTGATAAATGACAAATGGGAGATCTCCACAAAGGAAAGGGAGGGATGCCATGGAGAACATGCCAGAGAAACCCCCCCCCCCCCAAGCCCCATCGGGCCAAGGAAAGAACCCTTCTAAAGGCAGGCGTGTGTGTGGGTGACTTCCAGGTCCTTCTCCGCGCCTCCCTCACTTTTCTGAACCTCCAGTCCACCCCCAAAGCACTCTCTGGAGTCCTAGGGAACCACTGCCTGGAGCAGAGAAACTTTGTGTGCAGGTTGCTGAGGGCTGGGTATGCCCCTGTCCTGCAGCCCACACCCTTTGGAAGGGGGGGCAGCATTCTCTGGTGACCCCAGAAAAGAGGCAGGTTCCCCTCTTCGGAGGTCCATGTGTCTAGGGATGACACAGATGCCTCGTGAAGCCAACTCTCGCCCCCCCTTCTGACGGCCTGCAGGGGGGCAGTTGGCGGGGCACAGCGGTGCCAAGGGATGGCTGATGCCCAGGACCATCTGAAGGCAGGAGAGGGCATCTCCCATTGTCCGGGCTCCTCTCCAACGGGCACAGAAAGTGTATTTTCGGGGCTAGAGTGAGGACGGACAGTCCTGCCCCATCCCTGAGCAGCAGGAACTGGGGGGGTCCGGGGAGGCCCAGGACCCCCTTGGCACGGGCCGGCTCCCCTCCCGCGCCCGCCGCGCCCGAGCATCACCGCCGGGTGCCCCCTCCTCCTCAGCCCCTGTCACCCCCGTCTCCATGGAGACCCCATCCTCGGCTCGGCCCCTCCCTGCCCTGTCCCATCTTCATGCCCCCCGGGCGCCCCTCCCCGGCCCCTCCTCCCGCCAGCCCCCGGCGCCCCTCACTGCCCCCTCCCCAGGCCCGCCCTGCCGCCCCGCCCCCCACTCACTGGCCGGACAGCTGCGGGCCGGGCCGGGCCGGGCCGGGGGTCGGGACGGACAGGGCAGCCGCGGCGGCCGCTCCCGCTCCCGCTCCCGCTCCCGCTCCGCTGCTGCGCTCCGCCGCCGCCGCCGCCGCCTCCTCCTCCTCCTCGTCCTCGTCCTCCTCCTCCTCCTCCTCCGCCTCCTCCTCGTCCTCCTCCTCCTCCTCCTCCTCCTCCTCTCGCGCCGGTGCCTCCGTCTGGGGCTCCCTCGCGCCGAGGGGCGGGGCAGGGGCGGGGCGGGGGCTCCCGGGGGCGGGGCCTCGGGGGGCGGGGCGAGGCCGCCCGGGGGGAGGGGAGGAGGGACCCGGATGCGCCCGGGCCGCGGAGGGCAGAAGCGGCGTCAGGCCCGGGCAGCGCGCCTGCGCGGCCGACGCGGGGGGGGGGGCGCCTGTCGGGGGGGGGGGGGCGCCCACGGAGGCCGCCCTGCCCCCAGCGAGGACGCGGCCCGGCCGCCTCGGGGTCTCCCTGCCAAGGCCCCGGATGGCCCCCCGCCACGAGGAGAAAGCCCCCACGGAGGGCACCGCGGCGGGGGGCCCCGCCCCCACGGAGGGCACGGGAGGACCCCGCCCCCACGGAGGGCACCGCGGCGGGGGGCCCCGCCCCCACGGAGGGCACCGCGGCGGGGGGCCCCGCCCCCACGGAGGGCACGGGAGGACCCCGCCCCCACGGAGGGCACCGCGGCGGGGGGCCCCGCCCCCACGGAGGGCACCGCGGCGGGGGCACCTGCCCCTTCATTTCTCTGTGTCCTGCGCTCTGGGTTCCTTAGAGCTAGAGGCGAACTCTACCCAAATAGGAAATCAGGCTGTTGAATAGCCCCTTCGATCCAGGCCGTCACGGACCCCTTAGACAGTGGGCATCCGGTGGGCATCTCGAGAACGATGTCTTTACACATCATCGATTACCAAGGGAATGAATGTATTGAAATGCATTGTTTTTAAATCGCCCATCCGAACACCTGCTCTAGGATCACAACTCTGCAAACTTGCAAACAGGAGAAGGGAAGTGACTTGGATCTCTCTTATCCTCCACAGCTGACAGGTTTCACTTTAATTTTTACTCACTTCCCACTCACTTCTCATTTCCTTGCAAGCTTCCTTCCCACCTCTTTATTCAATTCAGACTGCTTTCTCCAAGGTTACTAAGGATCACCTTCACTGCTAAATCTATTTCATTTTTATTTTATTTTCTCTCAATTCCATGTAAACAAAAATTTTCAACATTCTTTAAAAAAACTTTCAGGTTTTATATTCTTTCCCTCTTTTCCTCCCCTTCTTTTCCTCTTTGAGAAGGCAAACAATGTGATACTAATTATACATGTGCAGTCATGTGAAACATCTTCCTATTAACCACCTTGCAAAAGAAAATGCAGACCAAAAAATCCCAAGAACAATAAAAAAAAGTCTGCTTCACTCTGCATTCTGAGTCCATCAGTTCTTACTTTGCAGGTGGCTGGCATTTTTCATCAAAAATCCTTTGGAATTATTCTGGATCATTATTTTGCTGAGAATAAAGTAGTCATTCACATCTGATCATCATATAATATTACCGTTGTGATGTTCTGGTTCTGCTCACTTCACTTTGGAACATTTCACAAGTCCTCCCAGGTTTTTCTGAGAGCATCCTTCTCTCATTTCTTATAGCATCGCAATCATATACTACAACTTCTTAGATCATTCCCCAATTGATGGGCATCCCTTCAATTTCCAGGTCTTTGCCATCACAAAAAATTAGCAGGTAAAGCCAATGACCTTTTTGCAGCTTTGTCTATCCTGCCTCCAAGATAGTTATCTCCTTTTCTCTCATGATACTTTAACATCTCCTTCCTAAATTATCTCTCTTAAGATGCTATGTCTAGACCTGAAAGAGAACTCAAGTCATTATACATTTTATAGCTGAGGCCCAAAGTTGTTAACAGGCATAGCTTGCTTAACATTGTACTTGTAGATAACATCTAAGGTGGGATTTGAACCCATTCTTCTCAGTTCCTTGGCTCTAGTGACACTGCTCAGTCTTAGTTCTCTATGTACATCTCTAACCATTCAGCCAATCAGTCTTTACCTGACCTCTGAGCGTGATCATCCTCTAGGATCCTTGTTTCCTCTCTCTTCTCTGTACTTTCCTCCTTGGTGCTTCCATTGATTCAATTATACACAATGAACCAGACTTGGCAGTGGATTGGAGCTGAGACCTGAGGGAGTAGGAAGAGGCAGAGATGAACCAGATGGCTGAGAGGAAGGTGGCACCATCGTCAGAAGGGCGGAAGCGTATCCTCTCCGTGTTGATGACTCCCAAGTCTACGTATCTATTCCTCATATATCTTTTTCCAACTCAACTCCCATTTTACCAGCTGTCTGTCATCTCCCATCTGACTTGTCTGGAACAGAAGTCATTATGTCCCCAGACCTTTGTCCAGATTGTCCTATTTCTTCTGGTATTATAATTAACATCCCAATCATCCAGACTGATCTTCTTTACTTCCCTCTCCCTCAAACCCCACTTCCAGTGAGTTGTGAAGTTCTGTCCATCCTTCCTCCATGATATTATCTCCTTTTCTCTTATGATCCAACCTTTAAGGTGATTTAGGCTCTCATCACTTCTCTCCCCTGAACAATCACAATAGTCTCCTATTTGCTTTCGTCTGGCATTTCAAAATCTGGCCCCCTTTTTCTATCTTTCCATTCTTCCTACACATGACTCCCACCCCTCACATTCTGTGATCCATCAGCACACATTTTACCTTCCCATCTTGGTGTCAGTGTGTCCCATGCCTGGAATGATCTGCCCATTCACTTCTTCCTTTTAGGTTTCCTGGCTTCCCACAAGACTAAGCTCCAAGCCTATCTTCTGAGGAGGTCTTTCTTGACCTTTCCAGATGCAAATGCCTTCCCCTTTCAGATTATATCTCATCTATGCTGGGGCAGTTGGGTCATTCAGTGGATAGAGCTGGGCCTGGAGTCAAGAGGACAAGTTCAAATCTGGCCTGTGCAATTTTCTTGTCCCTGGGCAAATCACTTAATCCTGTTGCCTCGGTTTTCTCATCTGTAAAATCATCTGGGTAAGGAAATGCCAAACTATTCCATTATCTCTGCCAAGAAAATCACAAGAGTCAGATACGAGTGAACAACAGCAACAACTGGATCTTTTTTTTGGTTTGTTTTTGCAAAGCAAGGGGGTCAAGTGACTTGCCCAAGGTCACACAGCTACATAATTATTGTCTGAGGCTAGATTTGAACTCAGGTCCTCCTGACTCCAGGACTGTGCCCTATCCATGGTACCACCTAGTTGCCCCTGGATCTCGTTTGTTTATGAAGTATTTACCATATTAGGATTTAAGCTTTTGAGGTCAGGGATGTGTCTCTTGTCTTGTTTTGTATCCCCAATGCTGAACACAGAGATTGGCATATAACAAGGACTTAATAAATGTTCATTGACTCCCTTGCCTCCAGTCACTCCCTCCCTCTACCAGTTGATCCTCTTTGTAGCTGCTTCATTAATGTTCCTAAAGGCCAGATCTCAGTTGTTTGGAATAGGGAAGGGTCTGGGAGGAAACTGAATAAGTTCTGTTTCAGACAAAAAGGAGTGTCAGCCTGCCACTTTTCCCAAATCTTTACTGTTTCCCTTTTGTCTCTAGGATAAAATTCAGAATCTTCAAGGTGACATTTGAATTCTTCACAATCTAATTCCTAGATACCTTTCTAGTGTTATTTCCCATTACTCATCTCCATTCTTGTCAAACTAGCCTGGTCACTGCTCTTCTCTGAAAATGACATTCTGTCTCACCCCTCTGGGCCTTTGCAGGAGTGGCTCCCCATGACTGGAATAGGCTCCCTGCTCACCTCCACCTCCTAGATTCCCTAGCTTCCTTCACAGCCTAACTCAGGTGCCACCTCTTTCGTGAAGGCTTCACTGATCTCACTAGCTGTGAACACTCTTGAAATAATTTTCCATTTATATTTATTTACCTTATTTAATAGAAAGAAGTGCTAGGACCAGTGATGAGGAGCAATCTTCCGCTGGCATTTGCCAGAGCTCCTCTATTCTTGTTTCCCAGAGCCAGGTTCAATTCTTGGGGAGCTTAACCTCCGAGAAGAGGAATCAGACTCCTTTCCTTCCCATTCATTGGCTCATTTAAGACTCATCTCTCTGGTCACTTTAGTCATTTTCCATTAAGGTTTGGATGTTGGCTTATGTTTAAGGTCTTCCCAAAAGGGAGGAGTAGGGTGGTATTCAGCATGCAATATAAATCAGGTATGGGATAGTTATTATCTCTTACCCACTAAGAAAATGTTAAATGCAAAACACTGAAAAGTATACATTTGGTAACAGGAAGTAGTAACTGCTGATATTCTTGATCCATAAAATCAATTAAACATGAAGCAGTTTTCAGGACTTCTGATTAAACATTTCACATTTTATGATATCCATATCCATACTTACGTCTTGTATGCACATGTTTGTATGTTAACATGCCCACTAGAACATGATCTCCTAGAAGGTAGGGGTTGTTCTGGTCTTTCTCTGAACCCTCATTGCTTAGGACAGTCCTTGTCACATAGAAGAAGGTTAATCTTTGTTTGTGGAATGACTGATTTCTATCTCGTGAGGTTCATGAGGATGAAGATTGTGGAGTCTTTCATTTCTGTACCCAAAATGCACTGTACATAGGAGGTGGCTAACAACTCCACCCTGCATGAGTGACCCACAGAGAAACATTCTCTATTTCTGAGATGCTTGGGCTCTGAATAGGGAGTTCTAGCCCCCAAGACTCATTGTAGCCTTCTGGACCTGCTCTCATTCCTTCTGCAGCCCCAGGTCAGCCTAGGGTTCACTCAAAGTGAAATGTATGAATAAAAGGGGATTCTTACCAAGTAAATAACTTTCAGACTAATCCATAGAATCCACCTACTCTTAGACAATGCACAGAAAAAAATACCCCAGTCCTTCTAGCCAAGAGAATTTTTCCATCCTGTCCCCAAGTTTTCAAAAAAAAAGTTGTCCTTGGTTTTAAGGAGATAAAATAAGTCATGGGCCTCTCCCTCTGCTGTTGACCAGGGATCTGAAATTGTGGTTTATGAAATCCTGGGATTGAGAATTGGAAGGGGCCTTTGAGATCTTCCAGTCCAATATTCTCCAAAGTAGGGGCAAAGGAAAGGGGGTGCTATGTCTTTATCCCAAGGGATGCATGATCAACTTGTTGAGGGAAGGAAGGAAGACTGGTCACATCCTTTCTTCCCTGAGATAGCCAATCATGGGGTTTGCCTCCTATACAGTCATCTCTATCTTTATCCTGTTAGCTAATAATAATAGCTGACATTTATATTTGTATAACCTTTTAAGGGTTGCAAAGTGTTTTACGAATATGATCTCATTTGATCCTCCACAACAACCCTGGGAAGTAGGTGGCAAAGTAGGTAAGAGTATGTTGCCTGGAGAGAGGAAGACTTATCTTCTTGAGTTCAAATCTTGCCTCAGACTCTTACTAGCTGAGTGACCCTGGTCAGGTCAAGTATCCCTATTTGTCTCAGTTTCTTCATCTGTAAAATGAGTTGGAGAAGGAATTAGCAAATGCTCTAATATCTTGCCAAGAACAACCTATAAAGGTTATAAAAGTCAGATACAACTGAAAAATAACCAAACAGCAATACCAACAATAATATATGTTAGCTCTTAATGTAATATATAAAGTGAAGCATATTGTTGTGCCATTTTTGATTACATTTGTTTCGAGGGTTTTGGTTTTTTTCTTGGAGGAAGAACAGGCGAGACAGAGAAGAATAGGTATTTAGCACAGCAGAGTCTAATAAATACAGATCGACTAACTAAATAATGGTTTTTAAAAATCCTTTTGAAAAAGAGAATTATACTCATTTCTCAGGGAGAAAAATGTGCTGCTGGGGAGCGGTGCATGATCAAAAAGGGATGGAGACCAGCAATCTAATAGATTCCTGTTGTATTTACACATTGGAGGAGCACAGTGGAAGCCAGAGAGTGATTTCCAAGTGATATCCCAGCAAGAGCTGAATTGGGCTTTGAACCTGTCTCTGGCTTCCAAGTCCTGGGTTCCTTTCACTACCCAACTCTAAGTGAATCCTCTTCTTCCATAGCCCTCCTCCCCCTCTTCTTTTTTTCCTTCTTCCACCTCCTCTTTCTCTTTTTCCTCCCCCCCTCTTCTTCTTCCTCCTCCTCCCTGCTTTTGCTTCTTTCTCCCTCCCATTTGACCTTCATAGGAAAGGGCAGGGCAGAAAGCATGCCTCTTCAACCCCTTAGTCACTGAGGAAGCATCAAGAGTCCCTTGTGTCATCTTAGGTAGGTGCACATGGTACATTCCTGGGAGATGCCCTTCAGACCAAGGGCCATGCCCTGGCATCATAAAGTTGGCTGGGGATTCATCCATTTGATAAAGGTTCACCATCAACTCTACCGGGCCTTATACTTAGATCCCCACGACTGATACCAAGTTCACAGGGCTGGTCCTCTCACCGATGTGACCCCTTGAACTTGATTGTTATCTCATGTGAATGGGACAGAGTGACTGGGTAGCCCAACAAGCATTAACTAATCACCTCCTTGGGCTGTAGGTAACATAAACTAAACAAAACAGAAAGACAATTCATAATTTTGGGGAAATTATGTTCCATCTAGGACATTCTATAAATATATGATACATAATATGCATGTGTGATATATAAATATATGTCAAGTTTGCACTACAAATGTGATATATATGAAATGGTAGACTATAAACATACATGATACACACATGTGGCGCATATACCATGTACCACAAACATGATATGCCATGTGAATACATCGAATGCCTATGTGATATATGCATGCTATGTCTGAATGCAACACATATTTGTGATACAGAAAACATATGCATATTACAAGTATATGTGATACACATATGTTATATGATATACTTATAAATATGTATGATGTATGATACCTATGCACGATAAATACAAATATATGATCTACTACAAATATATATGCATATAATATATATGGCATACTATACACATATATGATATAACATGGTATAAAAGCATAATATATGATATACAACAAATATATGATATCTATATGATAAAATACATATTTTATATATAGTAATATAGATAAATCATAATTTGGCAGCTATATATTCCAGGGGAAAAAGCACTGGATCTTTGAGTCAGGAAGACCTGAGTTCTGTCCTGGCTAAGACATTTACTAGCTGTATGACCTTAGATAAGGGTAAGTCCCTTAGCTATTGTCACCTGTAAAATGGGAATATTAACAACACCTACCTCTCCGAGATGACTTAGCAATTAGATAGCACAGGGGATCGGGCACTGGACTTTCCAGTAAGGAAGATCTGAGTTCAGAATCCTCCTCAAGTACGTGCTAGCTATGTGATCCTGAATAAGTCACGACCCTCTCTGATTCAGTTTGCTCATCTGTCAAATGGGTGTATCGACAGTACCTCAAGATGGTTGTAAGGATCAAATGAAATAATTTTTATAAAGAACTTCGCAAACCTTAAAATGTTATAGAATTGTCCTCTATTGTTATGGCTATTATGATAATTTGAGGAGCAAGGATCTAACACTCCCCAGAGAAATAAATTCTTAAATTTATTGCTCATGGCACAGTATTCTTTGCCAAGGGAAATCACAGCTCCCTGAACATCAAAGTTGGCAACACTAAGGAAGACGCAGTTGTGGTTTCTCTTTAATAAAAAGTGTTTTTGTTGAGTCCTTGGTGAGTTCAAGGTCTAACGTGTTTTGAGGTTAGGTTCTACATGCAATAGACAAGTTGTGTTTATTTTGTGAATTCTATGCTTATTGAACCCCATAGACTAGGAAGGTAGGTCAAATTTATATTAAACTAAATTATTTTGTAAATTTTCTTTTATCAAGAATAACCTGACCTCCAAAATTTTGTGTCCCTTGTAGCAAAACTCAAAAGTGTAGCCTGGTAAGCCTTTTGAGAACCCCAGAACCAAAGGAGTCAGGAGAGGTTTGCCAGAGCTCTGAGCCAGAAGACAAAAAGGCAGGCATTGTAGACAAGGCCACAGTTTAGGTAAAAGGACAGAAAGTCAAGTATTGACTTTGGAGAACAGCAGATAGACCAGTTTATCTGGTACCAGATTGATTATTACATTTTTCATTGTGGGCATTTGCACTTTAGAAATGGGCAACCCATAAATCAGGGCTTGGTTGATTGGTTTGTTGACTGTTGAGATTAGAGAAAGTGAAAGAGAAAAATCTTAATGATTTGGTGTAAGCTTAAAAGTATCAATGACATTCTACCCTCTAGCCAGTTGTTAAATATTTACAAATACATCCATAACTGGAACAAAGTATAAAGCAAAGTTATGTACATTAGACTGTAAACTCCTTGAAGGTAGAGGCTGACTTTTGCTTATTTTGTATTCCTAGCCTTAGCCTACCTTACACATAGTAGGCACTTAATCCATGTTTATTGAATGAATGAATGAACATGCATAAAGTATGATAAATTAGGTGAGATCCAGATCCTGGTGGACTTTTATGTGTCTAAGTGAGGAATTTGTATTTTGTTCTAGAGGCAACAGGGAGACATTGAAACGAAAGATAGCTCTGGCTATGGTGCGGATGCATGGAAAAAGGCTATAGAGTGGATAGGAGTCCTTTTAGGAGATGGTTGCAATTGTCCTGACAAATCACTTATTCTTTTGGGGACCCTATTTCCCAGATGTTTTAGTTCTTTAAGACTAGGGTCAAAATGCTACCTCCTAAAAGAGTTGGGATTCCCCTAGTCCCTCCCAACCGCTGAAATTACTCCGCATTTATTTTGTGCTTCTATTTATGTTTTGCTCTCCCCAAATAGAATATAAACTCCTTGAGGGCAAGGCTCTTTTTCTCTCTCTGTCTTTATTTCTCTAGCAGTGCCTGGCTATCTAGTAAGACTTCACAAGAGCTTGCTGAAGCCAACCAGTTGTTAAATATTTACCAATACATCCCCGACTGGAACAAAATATAAGGAAAGTTACGTACATTGGATTGTAAACTCCTTGAAGGTAGGGACTCGCTGTGGCTTCACCTTCTCAGGCAGCTGGGTGGTACAGGGGATAGAGGCCTGGAATCGGGAAAACTCATCTCAAAAGCTCAAATCTAACTAACCTCAGATACTTACTAACTTTGTGACCCTGGACAAGAAATAGGATCCCATTTGCCTCAGTTTCCTCATCTGTAAGATGAGCTGGAGAAGAAAATGGCAAGTCACTCCAGTATCTCTGCCAAGAAAACCCCAAATGGGGTCATGAAAAGTCAAACACAACTGAAGTGAAAGGACTGAACAAGATCCTTTCCAGCTCAAAATCCTATTATTTTTAACAAGCCAAAATCAATCCATATTGATGTATTGAGAACCTACTCTATGGAAGGTCTGTTGCTATTGGAGAAAGCAACAGGAGAATCTACTGCCTTAACTTTAAGGAATGGGATGGGGCTTGGGAGGAGCAAAGTTACATAAATGGACATACTTCAGCCTGGGGGTCAGCAGATCGGGGTTTGGTTGGTCTCAGCTATTCCAAATACCCTCCCTGTATAAACCACCTCTCAGGATCTGGGCCTCATTTTCCCCATCTGAAAAATGAGGTATAGAAGGGGCTAGATGGTGATAACAAATCATTTTTTTCACAACGCCTTTTCAAGGCTTACCTCTTAAAATACTCTCCAGATTTTCTGTAGCAATGCTGTGTTTCTCCATGCAAGGATGATAGGCAAGGGGAGGGAAGGAGCCACCACCCCCCACCATCCCCACCCCCACCACGCCACCCCAACCAACAACAAAAACAACAAAGGAATGTTTTCTTTCAGAAGGTGGATCTTCAACTCAGATTTAAAGGAAACCAGGAATAGAGAAGAGTATGTAGAGCCTTCCAAACTTAGGGGACAATCTGAGAAAATGCCAAGAGACTGGAGATGGAGCATCCCTAGCCAGGAACAAGTAGAAGGTCAATGTCAGTGGATCACAGCCTTCCATCTGCGCTTTATTATTTGACTGTGACATATTCTATTCATTTTGTTTCTCGGATTAAATAATATCTAATGTCTTTTCCTCCTTGAATAGCCTATCCATGGCCCTGTTCTCATTTGGAGACTGCTCACAGTCCAAGGAAGGCTGGTCTGACAGCTAGCCTGGGCAGCAGAATGTGGGAGTATCAGCTCCTAGGACACCAAGGCCAATGGTCCTAGGGATTGCTTTCCCCGATGAAGGCTATATCACAGTTTGGCTGCTAGAAGCTGAGTCAGCTCTGTGACATGGAGGCCAAAAATGTAATGAGACATCAGGAGGTAGCTTCCAGCAGGAGAGAGGTGATTTTCCCTCCTCAGCTCTGCCCTGCATCTTCACAAGGGGATGACAGGTGTGGCTGGGCAGCTGCCTCTCAAATTGCATCAAGAAGAAAATGTTTGTACAAGTCATTGGGGAAAATAAAACAAAGGCCAAAATAAATCCATCAAGGATCTGGGTGTGCCGGGGTGAACCTGGAAGAGCGCAGTGCGAGATTTGCCTCCCACTCCCACTGTGACTATGAACAAGTCACCTCACCTTGGCATTTTAGAACACACGGAAGAGCAGATGTTGACCTGATTGGGTGAATGGAACTTTCCTCTCCCCATATCAATGAAATCTCAGGTCCAATCCCCCATCCTTAAGGGGATCACAGGGTTTTAACAAGGCTTCTAAACATATTAATAATTCATTACCTGTTCCTTGCTTTCTATAATGACTTCAGGGTGTGGGAGGAGAGAGTCAATTGAACAGAGACACCAAATCCAGATCCATCTCTCTGTGATGTCCCCCAAGACCCCTAGTGGGGTCCTCTAGGCCACATAGAACAGCAGGACGACCTTTAATCTTCTTAAGTCTTCTCAGCTCCAGGCTAACGATGAACTGGTTCTTCTTTCTTCAGTCCATCCTATTTAAAAGAAATGGAAAACCTTTCACCAGCCTAGAGGCCCTCCTCTGAGCCCCCCCCCCCCATTCCATAGTGGGTTCTTGTGCCAGTGACACAGATCTCTTGCTGTGGTCTGTGGAGAGTACAATGGGATCATCCTTGCCTTATTCCTCCTATCACTTTCATATTCTTGGAAATCCTGCCTCCCTGACTTAATACAACCCAGACTTTGCATTCATAAAATACATTTATTTATTTTCTTCAACCACATGTAAAGATAGTTTTCAACAGTCATTTTTTTGGTAAGGCTTTGAGTTTCACATTTTTCTCCCTTCCTCCCTTCCTTCCTCCCGCCCCTGACAGAATTGTCTAATATAGGCTAAGCATGCATAACTAAGTTAAACATGTTTTCATATTAATCATGTGAAAGAAGAATCAGAACAAAAGGGAAAAAACCACAAGAGGGGAAAAAACTAAAGCATCAAACAAATTTAAAAAATTGAAAATAGAAAGCTTTGGTTTGCATTCAGATTCCATTGTTCCTTCTCTGGATGTGAATGGTAGTTTCCACCACAAGTCCTTTAGAATTATCTATGATTATTGTACTGTAGAGAAAACCAAGTCCATCTGAGTTGATCATCACACAATGTTGTTATTATTGCATTCACTTTCAATGACTATTGTTCCCTCTAGTGATATGATCTATACAACTGTCCTGGGACCTCCTCAACATCCTTTGGACTTTAACTTGTTCTGGGTGGCTCTGGAAGGAAGAATTCATGTCAATCCTAACTGACATTTTTATGGACTTTCAGGTTTACATTATATTTGAAATCATATCTATATGTTCTCATTTGATTCTGACAGTATGCTTGGGAAGTAAGTACTGCAGGGGTGAGCCCGATGTTAATGATTCCTAAAGCCTCATTGGTTTGCTGGGCGTCACATAGCTGGGAAGGACATTTGAGGACATTTCTAAAGGAATTTTTTTGCAAGGCAAATAGGGTTAAGTGGCTTGCCCAAGGCCACACAGCTAAGTAATTATTAAGTGTGTGAGACTGGATTTGAACCCAGGTACTCCTGACTCCAGGGCCAGTGCTTTATCCACTGCACCACCTAGCCGCCCCTAAAGCATTTTTTTAAATATACATTCTCTTCTGTGAATCTCATACATTCTGTGAGAGAAGTCCTATAGGAATTACCACCCTACAGAGGTTGCTGCCCTAGGTTATTCAGCTCATCTATTTTTGAAAGGCAAATGGGGTGGAGTGGCTTGCCCAAGGCCACACAGCTAGGTAATTATTAAGTGTCTGAGGCCGAATTTGAACCCAGGTCCTCCTGACTGCAGGGCTGGTGCTCTATCCACTGCACCACCTAGCCACCCCCAATCAAGTGGGATTTCAACAAAAGTCCCCTTGACTCCATATCTAGCTGGTGCTCTAACCACTGGACCACTCTGCTAAATTCAGAGGTTACAGAGTTGAGCAGGAGGGAGTCTTGGTCCAATCTAAATATATATAATACATATATATATATATGTATGTATGTATGTATGTATGTATATTTAGATTTTTGCAAGGCAAATAGAATTAAGTGGGTTGCCCAGGCCCACACAGCTAGGTAATTATTAAGTGTCTGAGGCCAGATTTGAACTCAAGGACTCCTGACTCCAGGGCCGGTGCTCTATCTACTGCGCCACCTAGCCGCCCCTTGCACCAATCTTTTAACTCTCCAAGGATGTCCATTATATCATCAACAAGTAGGGAAAGAGAATAATCATTCGGATATCATCTACTATGTGCCTTTACAAGGTTATCCCATTTGACCACGACAATCTTGCAGGGTGGCTACTATTATTACTTTTATTTTACGGGAGAAACTGAGACAGACAAAAGTTTCCAACATCATTCCCAGCCAGCTGCTATTATACTCTTATTCCATATGGGGAAACTGAGGCAGACAGGGTTAAGTAATTTGCCCAGAATCACTTGCAGCTAGGTGGTCACATAGCTAGTAACTAACTGAGACTGGATTTGAACACAGGGAGATGAATCTTCCTGCCTCTAGGCCATGCTACTCTAATGGGGTTGAAGTCCTCTTCCAACTCTTAAGGTTTTGTGATTCTTTAGTTAATCTCCATAGATCTAGGGTATCTGTCTGAAAAGTCCAAGAATAAAAAATTAGAAGCCAGACTCAAACAATTACTGGAGGACTGGTACTGTCTTGGGACATCAGAGAACACGGGTTCCGATCTGGGTACTCGATCGCCTCTGTGACCTTGGGTGAGTCATTAGTTCTGTGTAAAATGGGCTCCTTGGACCAAGATTCCTTCCAGCTCAAAGTCCTGTGATCTGATTCTCTTCTTGTCTTTCTGTCTGTGACTCGATTGCCACAAGCAGAGAGACCAGGACACTGCAGAGTTTTTTTCAGCTCTCCAAAGTTGGAGAGGAGAAGAGATGCTCTGTGTTCTGAGCCCAGATGGATGTTGCCATCTGGCCCATGTTCTCCTCCTCCTGGAAGTGTCTTTAGCAGCTTGGACTATGTGGGCATGGACCTGGAAGCTTCTCCCAAGGCTTTCCCCAGGAGTCTGTTTGTCCCCCCTTCTCTTGCCTGCCATGTTTGCTATGATCCACACCCAACACAGAATGATTCTGCAAGGTTCGGCACTGTGGCATTTCTCAGCTACTCACATTTCATGGGGCTTAGGGAAGGAATCTGTGATCCAGAGGCTGAGGTCAGACCATGGGTCAATGTTAGAGTTCAACCCCCTGGCTAGAGTTGGGAGGGAGGGGCAGGGTCAGTCTCTCCTCAGGACTGTGGTCAGTCTGTGGACAAGGACAAGGGGTGGGGCAGTTAACGGAAAGTAGACAAGGTGAGAATTTAACCTGAATCCCAAACTTTGGCTTTATGATTCAATATTCAGAATCTTTTAGGATAGAGGCCTATACCCTTATTTTATTTTATTTTATTTTATTTTTTTAGGTTTTTGTAAGGCAAATGGGGTTAAGTGGCTTGCCCAAGGCCACACAGCTAGGTCATTATTAAGTGTCTGAGGCTGGATTTCAACTCAGGTACTCCTGACTCCAAGGCTGGTGCTTTATCCACTATGCCACCTAGCCACCCCTATACCCTTATTTTAGAGGTCGCTCTTCTCTTGGTGACCCTTCTCCATGCTTTAGTAAACTTTCCATTTGCATTGTCTCTCTAGAGCTTCTCATCTCTACATGTCCCTTCCACCTCCTGGGCACCAGTCTCTCCTCCCAGCAATACCTCCTTACTTTCCTCTTATTTTCTCCTTATGTCCTTCTTCCCATACACCACATCCCTCCCCCTTTGTATTCCCCCTCTGGTCAGGGACTCATTATCCTTGGGCCCTCAAAATACTCATGTGAAAAAATCTGCTTGACATCACCAGACCCCTTCTGTCCCTGATGCTTCTGGGTAAAGGTAGATCGATCCAGGTGCTCATCCCCATTTTATAGATGATATTGGGGTCCCACAGCTTGATTTTGGGTCTCCTGGCTTCCAGTCCAGAACTCATTCCATCACACCACCCTTCCCTTTGTAACAATTCACTTTCTAGAACATTCCTATCAAACTCTCAAACCAGCTCCGAGATGGCAATTGTGCAAGAACCAGTGTCCCATTTTATAGATGAAGACATTGGGGCTCAGAGACATTCAGTGATTTGTCCTCATTCTCCCAGGTGGGAGGCAGACTTTCTTGTCTAGTCTTTCTTGTATCCCAGCTAACTCAAGGTCAGTCTTACTGAAATTTAGTGGTTGTCTCTCAGCTGTGATCTGCTGGGTACTGGGACAGGACTCTCCTTGTTCCAGATAAATTGTCTCCACTGGTGCCTGCAAGTCCACTAGCAAAGCTTCTGTCCTTTGAAGTTGGAAAATTCCTTAGGAATCCTTTACATATGGGGAAACTGAGGCAGATGCCTCTTTTTAAAACTTTTTTCCCTTAAGGATCCTCTTTCAAATATAATTTTCTCCCACACATACTCCCTCTTAGGAGGGAGGACTTCAATTCAATACAAGCTATTTGAGGACAGGAGCCCCAATAAATTACTAGCACTAGCAGAAGGTCCAAAAGCAAACATTTAACAAATGCTTGGCAAAAGACTGTAAGATTTATTTTTACTCTGTGCTGGGAAAGTGGGAGATTGGGGAGCCAGAGCCATGATCCAGGTCCAGAAAGGGGGACATCGAGAGACTTGGGAGACATGCTTCCCAAGAGCATCCTTTCCCTTCTTTTCTCCATCCTTGAACTTAATTCTCAACCCTGATAATTGGCACAAGTGAAGCTGGACCTGGCGTCTCCCCCTGTCAATGTCTCATTGTATTCAGGGTGTAAAGATGATGTGTGTGTGTGTGTGTGTGAGGGCCAGGGGCTGGGGGAGTGGGGATGATGGTGGTAGCAGCGAAGGGTTCTTCTGTGACTGGTACCCACACAGATGGTCTCTGCTTAACCTTTTGGACAGAGCCCTCTCCTCCATCCCTTCCTTCCCCCACAGCCACCTCTAGGAGGCCATAGTTAACTAGGTTCTACAAAGCTGCCATTGAGAAGACCCTTGGGTTTTACTGCAGAAAGGGAAGAGAGGACAGTAAGGCCAATGTTTTCTGAGGCAGGGCCCTGTAGAGCTTGGGGGAAGGGAACTTGGGAAGCTGAGGATGCTGTTAAAGAGGCAGGGCTGCCCCAACATGCACTGGGATGGAGGAAAGCTGGGCCCCTCTACTCCCATGTCCCCGCACATTTGGGTATGTTTGAGTTTCCAGTCCTGATCTTCCAAGGATTATCACTTTCACTACCTTCTCTTATCTCTATCGCCCCGTGACCAGTTATTATTTGCTTGGAATACCTTCCAGGTGAAATGGGAAAAGAGGACGTGGCTATTTTTATAGTCAGTGTGAATAGAAGGAGGCTTATTTCCTTCTCCTTTATCTGGGTCTGAGTCCCAGCTCTTGACTTGCTGCTTCATCCTCTCAGATACTGACCCTGATTGCCACAAAATCATAATTTTAGATGAGGAAGGGATCTCAGAGACCAGCTAGCCCAACCTCCCCTTTTACAGATGGGAAGACTCAAACCATGAGGAGTTATGAAGTGACTTGTCCAAAGTGATACAGGTGGGAATTAGCAGAAGTGAGATTTTGCCCAAATTCAATACTCAATGTTGTTTAACGAATCTTTCCTTATCAGTTTAATAAAAGCATAGATTTCATGTTTATCAAATTTATGAGTGAAAGAGGATGTAGATTCAGACAGAAAGAAAGAAATTATTAAGTCTCTACTAGGTGTCAGACGTCTTATAAATATGATCTCATTGGATGCTCACAACAGGACTGGGAGGTAGGTGCTATTATCTCCATTTTATGTGTGAAGAAACCAAGGCAAACAGGGTTTAAGGGTCACACAGCTAGTCAATGTCTGAGGCCAGATTTGAACTTAGCTCTTCTTTACTGAAATCCCAGAGCTCTATCCACTGTACTACCCAAACGAGGAGCTTAGTACACCCTCATTTAACATAGGGAGAAACCGATGTGAGAAACTGAAGTGACTAGTGAAATGTCCCAAGTATCAAGGTCCCCAGGGTATTAAGTAGTAGAGTCATCATTGGAACCTATCTTCTTTGTTTTTTAAAACATAAATTTGTTTATTTTTCCAATTACATTTAAAGATGGTTTCCAACATTCATTTTGGATAAGATTTTGACTTTAACCTTTTCCTCCCTCTCTTCCCTCCCCCTCCCCTTGATGATGAGTAATCTGATATAGGTTATAAATGTATAACTATGTTAAACACATTTCCATATTAATCATGTTATGAAAGAAGAGTCAGAACAAATGGGGAAAACCTTGAGAGGGAAAACCATACAGCATAAAACAAATTTTAAAAATGGAAAATGGTCTGCTTTGGTCGCCCTAGTTCTTTCTCTGAATGTGGATGATATTTTCTATCTCAAGTCTTTTAAAATTGTCTTTGATCATTGAACAGCTGAGGAGAGGTAAGTAGAATCTGACTTCTGACTTTAAATTCATTGTTCTGTCTACTATAACTGTGACATGAAGCTAGAAGATGACTGTTTATAGGTTGTATGGCAAACTATGATTTACAATGCCCTTCTTTGATAGGTCAGAATGATGGGCAAATCTCCCAAGATGAGAGTAAACCGGGAAAAAAAAGTTTGATCTGTGTTAAATTTGGGTTAAAAAAACTTAACATGGTTATCTAAGAAAGACTGAGAGATATATCAATCAATTTTATGAGCTGCCATTTTGTGACCATCATTGGAGTTGATTATGACTAGTTGAGGCAAATTGATGGGCATGCAAAGACAAAAGAAGTCAACATTGCAATGGGGGAAGGCAGTGAGCATATATGTGTATATGTATATATATATATGTATATGCATGTATATAGCTATTTACAAGATACCAAAGAAGGGCAAACAAAATGGTCTGGCAAGGAAAGGATTGATCAGGATCATTTACAGATGGAGATTCCTGTGAGATTGGGATAGACAGTAGTTTAAATGCAATGAAAACCCAGTCAATTTGGGGATCGTGTAGGGAAGGGATGTCAAGAACATTATAGACTAGCTGTTTGACATAGTTGTCTTCTGTCAGATGTCAATAAGGACAATAGTCATGGTAATATTGAGTGTTTGGATAATGATTTCTAATTTACAACACGCATTTTATATTCTGAAGCATTAGTTCCCTTGAGTCTGTGAAGTCAGTACTGGAGATAGTCTTATCCCCATTTTATGGATAAGACTTATTAGAGAACTGAAGTGACTTGCCCATAGGTAAGATGTGAACCTTCATTTTTCTGACAAGCATCGTTAAATCCATTAATCAATGGGCTTCTATTAGATATATCTGAGCCTGAGTATGCAATACAATAAATGAAATGATTCCTCCTTGGAAGGAGGGTAAAACACTACATGGTAAAACACTGGGAACATATAGGAGTGCTCAAAGAAAAAAGAGAGAATAAAAAGAAATAAGTACAAAGTCATTAACTACCAGTTATTAGAGGGATTGGGAAAGGCTTCCTGTAGAATATGGTGCTTGAGCTGCATCTTGAAGGGAAGGGAACACTGGCTATTCTCTGCACTGGTCACACCCTATCTGGAGGACCACCTGTAATTCTAGGAGCCAGAGGAACCTTGAAGAACTGAAATAGGTCCAGGGGTGGTGTCCAGGCTGGAAAGATTCTAGAACCCATAAAAACAGAGGAAACTGGAGGTATGAATCTTAGATGATGTACTGACGGTAAATGTAGATTCATAGGTCATAGACTTGCTCCATGTAGTTCCAAAAGGCAAATGCAGGACCAATGGGAAGAAGTTACAGGGAGATGAATGGCTACATATAAAAGCTTTCTAACAATGAAAACTGCCCACAAAAGAGGATGGATCTTGCACACAGTAAGGGGTTAATGAATGCTTACTCATTCATTCTTGTAGTGAGCTCCCATTACTGGAAATGATCAAGTATAAACTAGATGGTCACCTCCCAAGGATGTTGTAGAGGGATTCCTGCTTTCATTGGACAAGAAGAACATTTATTTCTAAGATTTATGACCACATGACTCTATGGACTGCAAAGGAGGAGTAGGTTGTTTGGATGAAGGGCGTCAGCATCACTGAAACACGGTGGAAGATGGGGAGGAGAAGTGTAGGCCCTAATGGGGAAGAGTCTCATTTTGCGACCTCCATTGCCCTTAGTAAGAGGGCAGCTCACATTGGAGTGTTTTTGGTGCCCACTCAGGGCTAAAACTTAGAATTATGAAGATAACAGCACTCACAGGAGGCTTCCCCATCATCTGTGGGAGAAAAGAGTGGGATAATGTGGACTAGTGAAATGATGGTATTTTCTGAATTGCCAAATAAACAATAAGAAATGAGGGCAAGGGACCCAAGAAACTTCACTCTGCTCCAAACAAGCTGGAGCTTGGGAAGAAGGATCCAGGCAGGAGTAACACTCAGTTTCCAGGTGTGTTAGTCTTAATACAGATGGGGCAATGGAGCAGGGCTGGGGCCATACCAAATTGGTTTTTACCAGTTTATACTTACATATATGGTGTCAGAACCAGGCCTAGAACTCTAGTCTCAGATTCCTGGGCCAATGTTCTTTCCATGACATCATTAGACATTCCTGGGAGTGAGGAATTTGATTTGAACTTTAGATCAGTGGAGAAACTGGCTTTATTTTGAAGGCTGTCGGCCAAAAAGGACCACAGCTGCTGAGGCTCTTCTAGGCCAGTCTAGCTCATAATCAAGAGGGGGTGGGGTCCAGGTTGGGGAATTGAGACACAATGAAGCATTTGTGGACTATTTGGCATTCAATAAAAGGAAGCTTACTTAACAATTAAAAGGCAATTCAATAAGTTTACAGCCTTAATTTGGTTGGAGTCATCTTCCCTCTGCTTTCACATTCATGTGGTCTGAGTCAGAGTGGTGTGTTGGCTTGCCACAGTAGTGACTGACTATGCCTTCAAAGGATGAACCTGTGATTCTATTCCAGGTAACCAGGAAATAATCTCAACAGTCTGATCATGGCTACAGAATGCCTTCCCTGCTCCTTTTAGGTGAAACTAGCCCAACCTCCTTGAGACAAATATTCCTTCCTGACCGAAAGGATGGTGGTGACCTGATATTTTTGTTGTTCACTTGTTTTGGTCACGTCTCACTCTTCGGGATCTGATACTTGAGTGGTTTGCCATTTCCTTCTCCAGCTCATTTTACAGATGAAGAAACTGAGGCAAATAGGATTAAAGTTTCAGGATCACACAGCTAGTGAAAGTCTGGGGTTGGATATAAACTCAAGAAGATGAATTTTCCTGATTCGAGTCCAATGCTGTATCTACTGAGTCACCTAGCTGCCTTCATAGAAATGGGGAAATGAAGAAGAGGAGTAGCTTAAGAAAATGAGTTCTCTTGTGGATATAATGAGTTTGAGACATCTGATTAGAAATGTATGCGTAGTCCTTTGGGGATCCTTGATTGGAACTCAGAACAGCAACTAGAAGAAAAATGAGTATTTATTATCATCTACTGTTTTTTTTTTTTTTGGTTTTGTTTTTTGCAAGGCAATGGGGTTAAGTGACTTGCCCAAGGTCACACAGCTAGGTAATTATTAAGTGTCTGAGGCCGGATTTGAACTTAGGTCATCCTGACTCCAGGGCCTGTGCTCTATCCACTGTGCCACCTATCTGCCCCTTTATTATCATCTACTGGGCAGACAGAAGATGAGTGACTTGCCCAGGGTCATGCAGCTAGTAAGTATCTGAGGCTAAATTTGAACTCAGGTATTCCTGACTCCAGCCTCAGGGCTCTACCCACTGTACCACCTAGCCCTCTCTAAGGCTAGATAAGAAAGATCTGTGCCAAGATGATAACTGAACCCATGGAAGCTGATGATGTTATCAGGAGAGAGAATACAGTAAGAAAATTAAAAATGGTGCAGGACAGGGTCTTAAGGGACAATTGCAGTTAGAGGAATGGTGCTGAAGAGATTGGAAGCCATATCGTTAAGGAATAATGACAGAGGGAAGAAGTAGAGGCAATGGGAGAAGATTTTTTTAAACTTTGGCTGGGGGACAGAGGAATGACATGTGATGAAAGTGTGAAAGTCTGGTGAGGTCAAGTGAGGACCTTCTTTTGACAGGATGGAATAGACTTAGGCATATCTGTGCTGTTTGTCCTTTGTTCTCGATGAAGAGCATGACATCAGGGAGGTGATGCCATGATAAGCATGTGAACTGGATTTGAGGGGGTACTGTGCTTGTCACCACGCTCACTTTCTCCTCCAGAGTCATTTGGATCCAGTGGCCAGATATGAATCAGGATGACTGGAGGTGGCCCTAGATGTGAGGCAATCAGGGTGAATTGACTCATCCAGGGTTATACAGCTAGTAAGTGTCTGAAGTCACATTTGAACTCAGTTCCTCCTGATTTCAGGACTGATGCTCTTCTCACTGTGCCATTTAACTGCCCTATATTTCCCTGCATTCTTATAGGGAGCCAAGGAAGAAGCCAGTAGAGAGAGATAAGAATTTAGTAAGAGAGGAGTTCGTGATTTGGGGGGGGGCTATTTTTGTAAGCGAAGAGCTCATTTAGGGGGGTTTGGTATTGGTAAAAGAGCCACATTTTCAAGAGAGACTGGATGGACAATGTACTTCTTAGGAGATAATGGGAATTAATGTAAAGGGTTGGGAGATGTAGAGAAGGAAAGAGGAGGAAGAGCAAGGTGAATGGTCTCTGTTTTTTTTCAGTTTTTCTGGTCCTTTACCAGAAGGGAAGGATGCTCCTTTGGTATAACTAGCCCCATTTTACAGATGAGGACAAAAGGCATCAATGATTTGCTGGAGATAACTTGCATTCAGGGTACAGGGGAATCCTGGCAAAGGCAAGGACATGCCCATCACTAATGTTTGCTTAGGCAAATACAGTTAGGACCACATGCCAGGACTCAAGAGGATGTCGGCACACTTGCCATACCAGTCCTGATAGATGTGACAAATGAAAGAAGACATGTTAGATCCAGACTGAATCAGTTTGGACCCATAGCTTCTCTGAACACTTGCCTGGTTTTGGGTAGCATTTTCTACTTACCCCTTGGATCCCTCACCACCCAAACTACAGTCTTGCTTAGTGGAAAGATCCTGGCTTGCAGTCACAGGCAATGGGTCTGAATCTCAGCTCTTCTACTACCTATGTGACCCTGGGCAAGTCCCTTAACTTTTGAGCCTCAGTTTTCCCTTCTGTATGTGGGGGGTTGACTTGATGATCTCTAAGTTTCCTTCTAGCTTTAGAATTTAACCTCTCTTGTTTCTGACCACCTTTTGTACTCTAGGCCTACTTCCAGCTTCTGATCCCTTTTTGCTTATGTCATACTAGCTGATCTTTCTTCAATACTTTCTCAACTTAGCTTAGAGAACAATAATCCTTACTACTGGAAAGGCCTTGACAATCTCCTCCCCAATGGCTCAGCTCCCAATGCCTATGACAACCTGGAAGGCGAATACTCCCTTGTCTGACTTTGACTCCCAGAGATTGCTTGCATACCCCTGGTAGGAATTGCTTGCATTCCCCCTAGCCTTTACTTCCATAGTTGTATTCCAAATGGCTACCATAGTGGCTGGCAAATGTATTTCTTTATTTCAATGGATTTAAATTTATTTTAACAATTTATGTTATATTTTTAATTTGAGCTCTATTTTAAAAGATTTGTTGATTGATAGATCTTTAGGCGAGCACCATCTTCTGCATGAAATCCTTTCTGATCTGGGTCACCTGCTTCTCTGTCTTCCTTTACAAATATCTATTTATTTATTTTTTTGGCAAGGTTGTTGGGGTTAAGTGACTTGCCTGGGATCATACAACTGGTGTCAAGGGTCTGTGACTGGATTTGAACTCAGGTCCTCCTGACCAATGCTGGCACTCTATCCACTGTGCCACCTAGCTTGTATTGAACAACTTCAAACATATTTGTGCTTATGTAATTTATGTTTAAGCTATATATATAGCATAGAGCCTAACTCAAAAGAGAAGCTCAATAAATGTTTGTTGACTGGATGTTTTATATAGAGGGGGTTTTCAAAGTACAGAAATGATGCTAAAACTTTTGGTCTTAGCACTGTGGATATATTTTGCATCTCCCCCATTAGAATCTAGGTAGGGATGGTTGGGAGGCACCTAGGTGGAGCAGAGGATAGAGCACTACCCCTGGATTCACTAGGTGATCCTGGGCAAATCACTTCACCTGTTTGCCTCAGTTTCCTCAGTTGTAAACTGAGCAGGATAAGGAAATGGCATATCAGTCCAGTAACTCTGCCTAGAAAAACCTCAAATGGGATCACAGAGAGTCAGTCGCAATGGAAACCACGAAACAAAGTAATATTCTAGGAGGGCTCATTACCAATTACTGTCCTTGCTTCTTGGCCTCATAATAATAGCTCACATGTATCTAGTGCCTTAAGGTTTGCAAAGGCCTTTTATAGATGTATCCTTTTATCTTTGTACATAGAAAGTATTTAATAAATGTTTGTTGAATTTAATTAATCTCCCTAACTGCCTTTTTTGAATTTGATTCACAACAGAGATTTGTTCTCTTAGCTAGACACTTGAGATCATGTCCCCCCCCCCTTTTCCTCTCCCCCACTTAATAGTGTTTTATTTTTTCACATTAAATGTAAAGATAGTTTTCAACATTTGTTTTTATAAGATTTTGAGTTCCAAATTTTTCTTCTTCCCATTCTCCCCATGACAACAATCTGATATGGGTTTTACTTGTAAAATCACATTAAACACATTTCCACATTAGTCATGTTGGGAAAGAAGATAAAAGGGAAAAACCATGAGGAAGAATAAGCAAAAAATAAAAAATAGTGAAAATAGTATGTTTGCATCTACATTCAGTTTCCATAGTTATTTCTCTGGATATGGATAACATTTTCCGTTATGAGTCTTTTGAAATTGTCTTGGATCATTCATTGTACTGCCGAGAAGAGCAAAGTCCGTTTATGTTGATCATTTCTCAATGTTGCTGATACTGTGTACAATGTTCTCCTGGTTTTGTTCATTTCATTCAGCTTTAATTTATGTACGTTTTTATAAGTTTTTCTGAAATCTACTTGCTCATTATTTCTTAAAAGACATTAATATTCCATCATAATCAGATACCAAAACTTTCTCAGCCATTCCGCAATTGATGTTCATCCCCAACTTCTAATTCTTTGTTACTACAAATAGAATGCTATAAATATTTTTGTGCATATATGTCCTTTTTCTTTTTCTTTGATCTCTTTGGGATACAGACTTAATAGTGAAATTGCTAGATCCAAAGGTATATGAAGTTTTATTGCCTACCAGTCATAGTTCCAAATTGTTCCCTAGAATGGTTGGATCAGTCCACAATTCCAACAACGCATTAGTGTTCCTATTTTCTCACAAATCTACAACATGTATCATTTTCATATTAGTGAAACTAATAAGAGTGTGGTGCTACCTCCCAGTTGTTTAAGTTTGCATTTCTCTAATCAATAGTAATTTTGAACATTTTTTCATATGACTATAGATGGCATTAACTTCCTCATCTGAAAGCTGCCTGTTCATATACTCCTTTTCCCTCTGAAGGGTTCTTCCCTTGGGCCGAGTTGATTGTCCTCAATTAACTTAATCTTCTCTAGGGGCCAGAGATTTCTCCAACTGGAAGAGGATTTAATGATTCTCTGTGTAAGTCAGCTCCCAGGAGCTTCTGTTTCCTAGACTCTTGACCTGAGGGATACCTTCTGCCCAGAACACTTACCTCTCTCTCCTTCCCTGTCCACTCCTTTCCTTCTCCCTCTCCCTCTGTCTGTCTGTCTGTGCCTGTGCCTCTCCCCCTCCCTCTTTTTCTTCCTCTTCATTCTTCTCTCTCTCTCTCTCTCTCTCTCTTTGTGCCTCTGCCTCTGCCTCTGTCTCTCTTCTGTCTCTCTCTCTGTATCTCTCTCTCTGTGTCTCTGCCTCTCTGTCTGTCTCTGTCTGTCTGTCTCTCTCTTTTGGTCTCTCTCTCTTGGTCTCTCTCTTGATCTCTCTCTCTCTCTCTCTTGCTCTCTGTCTCTGTGCCTCTGCCTCTGCCTCTGCCTCTATCTCTGTCTCTGTCTCTGTCTCTCTGTCTCAATCTCTGTCTCTCTGTCTCTCTGTCTCTCTCTCTCTGTCTCTCTCTCTGTCTCTCTCTCTCTCTCTCTCTCTCTCTCATCAAAAGGCCTCCTCCCTAGCCTCCAACCCATGGGTCTATGCCTGCTTCTGACCAGGATCCCCTGTGGCCTCAGCTCAATTGCTCAGAATGTTTCCTTTGGTGGTTCAGAGATGCCAGAAACCTGATAAACAACCTGCTGGTGTAATTACACCTTAAGCCCATTTCAGCAAAATGGCCAACTCACTCTCTAAGCAGATCATTTCCTTGGAATCAATCAGACGGACAACACCTACTTATTAAGGGATTGCTGGGTAGGGGACACTGTCCTAGGCACTAGAAATGCAAAAACAAACAAGTTCCAGATGCCATGCTCCAGCAGATGGTAGGAGGGGTGGGGGGACCAGGAAAGATGTTGTGGACATTTCACTAGAGTAACATTTTGAGGGAAATAAGTCCTGCCTTCCCTAGTAGTCAGGCAGGTTTTTTTTTTGGGGGGGGGAAGAATTCATTCACTGCTTTAGAATCAGAGCAATAAGAAGTTGACCCTTCCCCTGCAGAGAACTGAGGACTTTCCCCCCTCCTCTCTCCATCACAATATACATCATGCTCCATTTCTCATCTCCCAAGTATGGAACATGCCAACTCCCTTCCTAGCTTTGCCTCTTGTCATTCCCAGACTCCTTCAAGAATCTGTTCCAGCGCCATCTTCTTCTGGAGGTCTGGAGCCCAGTCACCTTCCCTTCTCCCCAGTTGTCACATACATCTTTTCCTTTCAGATGACTTTCCTAAATATCTCTTCTCTGTCTAGTTACCTGACTTTAGAGCCTGTCTCAGACACTTATTAGCTGTGTGACCTTGTAGAATTCACTTAGAGAGCAGGACTTATTTCCCTCAAAATGCTAGCTATTTGTATGGTTTGCACATTGTCTGTCCTAGCTGAGCTCCTCGAGGGCAGGGCCTCTGGTTGCCTTTCCTCAAATGCCCAAGGTTTATGTTTATTTAGCCTAATGACTGGTGCAGAGAAGACCCTCAACCAATGCACCAAGCACCATGCAAGGGGGAGGAATGAAAGTTAATTGAAAGTTAATTAGAGGAATTTAGAAGAGAGGAGAGAGAGGAAGGAGAAGTAGGTGATTATAGGAAAGAGGGAGGAGAAAGGGGAGGAAGGAGAGAGAGAGAGAGAGAGAGAGAGAGAGAGAGAGATGACTGAACAAACTATGACACATGAATATAATGGAATATATCTGGGTCTTAAGAAGCAATGAAAATGAAGATTCAGAGAAGCATTGGAAAAGCTCAATGAACTGGTGAAGCATGGAAGAAACAGAATTAAGAAATAGTAGACTCAGTGACTACAGCAATGTAAATGGGGGTATAAAACCCAAACTAAACTAAATGCTAAATATTTATAATTCCCAAGCTTGGTCTGGGAGAAAACTTGAGAAAATGTACTTTTTTTTACCTTCTTTATAGAAATGAGAAACCTTGATTTATTGACAGGCACAGTAGATTACCTCTCTCCTTTTCCCCATCTCCTCATTTACATGGGTCATCAGGGAGGAATTTAAAGTTTTAAAACAAAGTGGGGAATGCTGAATCCAAAAACTATTTGGTGATTGTTGGGCAAATGGATGTGGCCTGGTTGTGACTTAGCTTGAACATGATATGAGAAACATAATGGATAGTTGCCATGAGTTAGGGTGATATTCTCATTAACGGGATTCAGCCACTTCCCAGGAAGAGTTGTAGAAAGGAAATGCTAATCCTTGGCTCTTCCACTCCTTGACTAGGAGTTGGCAAGCCTCAGAGCTAAGGATCTAAGGGAACAGAACTAGACTTTTGCAAGTCTTAGCTGAAAGGTCTCCACTTTTTTTTCCTCTGAGAGAACACAGCGATGTTCTAGTTAAGGGGTGCAGCTGAGCCTGCAGCTAGTAATGGGAGAGACTATATAGCTATGTATCAAAAATAATATTCTGATAATCCAGAAAAGTGATTCATCTAGTGAACAACTCCTATAGCAGAAATGTCATGTTTGGTGAATAGCAAGATCAGCCAAACTACTCATCCAGCATATTTACAATGCTTAGCAGGGAGCTTTGTGAAGAGTCAATGAAGAAATCAATAATATTGAGACCCAGTGGTATTGGATTTATGAATTACCTCAGCCACATGTATTCGCTACAAAAGTGCATCATTACCATTGCGCCTAATCTTCCCACAGACTATATATATATATATATATAATTTAGGGGACTATATGTATGCATATGTATTTAGGGTGCCCAAAATTAGAGAGGGAAATGTTTTGCAGCTATCATCCTTGCAGTGCCATTGAATAAATACCTTTGTTTTCTATTAATTGTTTTCCCTGGCTGATTGTTAGTGAGAAACATATTGGTGGGGATTTGTGACTTATTAGATATACAGACTCACAGGCTACCCCAGAACCTGGAAACAGCAACCACTTTCTGGGAATCTAACAAATGGAAGGAGTAGCATAGAGGAGGTATTATATCAACAAAATAAAATTTTTAAAAAAGAAGAGGGATGAGGAATGAAGGGATAGAGGAAGTTGTGTAAAGAGCCATCCACTCAGAAGCAGAAAGACTGAAACTAGCTCTCAAACTAGCTCTCCTATCTCAGTTCTAGCCAGTTAAGTCCTTGTCTTGAATTTATATGGATTTAATTCATGGCCTAGAGAGGTTGAGAAGTCCCCCCCCCCCCAGTCACACAAGCAACAATAGCTCCCATAGTAACAGCCTCTGAATTCTTTGTTCTTTTTTCAGTCACTTAATTCACAGATTCATTTAAAAGTCCCTCACGTTTATAACATACTTTATACTTTCCCATCTCAGTTGAAAGAAGGTAGATTCCAGCCCTAAATCCATAATCTTATGCGATCCTATGACCAGTTTTGACTCATTACAAAAATGTGATGGCTAAGTTTTCTTTGTCTAATTTCTCTTTAGATCATTTTCAGTTTGTAATAGTTGGTCAACTTATGAGAGTCAGTGGAAGGTCAAGGGCTTGGGTTAGAATTCCAACTCTGTTGTTTACTGGTTATGAGGTCTTAGGAAATCCCCTTACCCTTTTAGAACCTGAGTTTCCTCATTTGTCAGATTGAAGATCATTCCCTGGGTGGGGGGATCATGAGGAAAGTACTGGATCAACTTTGACATGCTATAGCAATGGGAGTCTCTTCGAGCTTTCCCTCTCTGGTCCAGGATCTTCCCAGATGACTTGGAATGTCCTCCTCACTTAGGTTTCTACAATCCCTAGCTGCCTTTAAAATTCAACTCGTGTGCCACTTTCAAATGAAATCTTTCCTGAATAAGGAAAAGAAAAATTTCCCCACATGTCCCCAACCCCACCCAGGAATTTAAGAGGAAAACTTATTCCATTAGGACAACAGGCTAAAGGAGGAAACAGGAGAGGCTGAAAAGAGAAAATGAAAGGAAGGCTGAGCAATGGGCAGGCTTTTACAAGCATCTTAGTACAGAAGATTTAGGCTAAAGTTTCTGGTTGTATCTACCTCTGCCAGGACAGGGAAGAAATTTTAAATTAAAGGTCTGCTTTTTTTTTCCCCCAACTTTTTCTACCTAGGTCTCCTTTGTAACAGACACTATCATATACTCTGATGTCTTCTTTAAATGTTGCCTTTGTTATTTTTGTTTCAAACATAAGGGGATCAGTGGTTGGAGATAAATATAAATTTATGAGGCCAGAGAGCCAAACTTCTGTCTGAATGGTAGAAAATTTCCTAATTGGGGACTCTGAAATATTGTGATTGTGCTATTCATTTTTCATCTGATATGACCTACATAAAATAGAAGAGAAGACCATGTGGATCCAAGGTCCTTTATACTGAGTCCTGGTTAAAAAGTTAACTGTTTTGACTGGATGTATCTGTTTAGATATTCAGAGAGAGAAAAAGGGCAAGTAATTAAATGGAGAAAAGAATACATCCTATACCAAACAGAATCAAAGACACAGCCTCCATCACTCCAGAGTTCTATCCAAATAGATTAAAATATAAAATTAAAATAAGAAATATTTAACAAAATAAATAAAAATGTGATAGAAGAAAATAATAGGAATATTTGGTTTTTTAGGTCAATACATGGCCTGTAGGAATGCTTCTGGATAGTTAAGTGAGTTCTATTTCTATTTGATTTTGATGCCTCTGCCTTGAACTATCTTTCAGGGAGAATATAGGAAAGACCTGGGAAGGATTCAACCCTGCATTTATTGAATTGGAGAGAGGGAGGAGAAAGCATCTAATCCACACCCACTGGCATTATAGAATGGAAAGACTTAGGTGTTACAATGAATTTGAGGGTTGCAGTTATGAAGATTTGAATTCAAACCCTACTTACAACACTTACCAGTCATGTGTTCCTAGGCAAGTCACTTCCTCTGTGCCTCAGTTTCCCTAGAGGTAAAGCAAGTACCTATTTTTCAGAGTTATAGTACAAATCGAATGAGTTCATATAGGTAAAGTGCTTTTCAAACTTTAAAATGCTACGGGAATGGTGGTCATGGTGGTGGTGAGTGGAAGTAGTAGTATTTCCAATGCTTAGTATAGTATCTGGTTCATAATATACAAATAAATTTTGATTGACTGATTGATTTGATGATATGTGTGTTTTCAATCATAAAAAATATTAGCATAATACATCTTTACAATTCTTCTTCCATCTACCAGTAAACACCTGCCTACCCCATATTCAATTTCATTTTCATTCCCCACAAGCCAAATGAATCCTAGTCTCATTCACTTTTTATCCAGAGCCCATTAGTTCCCTTCTCAGGCTATTATAGAATCTCAGAATGTCAATGTTTCTGGAGACCTGAGGGACCTTCCAGTCCAACCGGTTTTTACTGCATGTTCCTACTTTGAGCTCTGTCATCCTAAATTGGAGTGGATTTCATTGTGGCTCCCTCTGAACTCATTTAAGAAAAATTTCCCTTCTGGCTTCTTCCTTCCACCCTTTGTTCTTTATGGAGACTTCTAGTCAAGGAGCTGGAGACTTAGGACCTTCCACTCTTTCTAACTCTGAGTTCTTATGCTCAGAGGATCATGAATCCAGAGAAGGAAGGAACTTCAAAGGTCATCTACTCCAGCTCCTCAGTTTCCTCAAACTGTTAAATGTAGATAATCATGGCACCAGTATTGCTCTGAGGATCAAGAGAGATCATATTTGTAAATCTCAATATTAACTATTATTTTGTTGTTATTATTGCAGATGAATAAATTGAGGCTCAGGGAAGTGAGGTGATTTACCTAAGATTATAGTAAGAGTGTCAGAGTCAGGGTCTCCTTGGACTCCAGAGTTAGACTTTCCTCACTTGGCGACCTCCATTCCAATCTATGGCTTGAATCCTGATCTCCATGTTCCTGAGATCAGGGACTCATGAACTGACCCCAACTCTTGACTCTTCCTTTGGTTTAATAATAGCAATAATAGCAGTCGGCATGCCTAACATTTCCATAGCTACTTACATAATTCATTTTAAGGTTTGGAAAGCACTTCACCTGCTCATTTCAGATGATCCTCACAATAATACTCTGGGGGGAGATGCTAGATGATTCTCATTTTGCAGACAAGGAAACTGAGGTAAGCTGTTTGAGGGGAAAATCTTCCAGTCTTCTGGTTGCCAAACCCAGCACTCTCTCTCCATAATATAACACTG
Source organism: Macrotis lagotis (assembly GCF_037893015.1). NCBI lineage: Eukaryota > Metazoa > Chordata > Mammalia > Peramelemorphia > Peramelidae > Macrotis > Macrotis lagotis. Next base: position 24,739,084 of record NC_133658.1, read on the forward strand.
CTGATTCAATGTCATTGATTGGTTTGAGTAATCCTGATCTGGAAGTATATCCTGGTCAATTCTTCTGCCAGTCCTGGGTCAAGTCCTTCTGCCCCATTCTCTTGAAGGAGGGTCTAAGATGCTTTCCATCTAACCCCCAAGCTGCATTTCATAGACTATTAGAGCTAGAAGGGAACTGAGAAATTATTTACTCTTTCATTTTCCTTAGGAGGAAACCGAGACCAGGAAAGGTGGATGACTTGCCTGAGATTATACAAGTAGTCACGACAGGATTTGAACCCATGACTCCTGATTCCTAATTTCACATTCTTTTCATTCCCTCACCACTTCTGTAGGAGATGACTCATTGACATATTTAATAAATTAATATTTAATAAATAATTAAACACATTTAGTAAATGTTTATTGATTGAAATCCCCCCAACAATCTCCCTAGATATATATCCTCAGGAGATTTCTCAACTGGGCTCACGATCATCTCTGTTTCACTCTATCCCTCCCCTACTTAAATATTCTTGATTCTCTTTCCTTCCTTAAGGAACACCAATCAATTAGAATATCATTGTATTGATAAGTAAGTATTGATTAAACATTGATAGGCCAGGTGCTGGAATGTATATACTGAAAATACAAAGACAAAGATGAAATCCATAACATTTCTTTGGGGGGGGCAGGCTCCTCCTGTCTTCTCTCCTCCCCTGGAGATAACTTCTCCCTCTAGTATTTTTTTGGGGAGGGGGAGAAGGGAATTGGAGATTTCTCCTATCCCTGTTTTCCTGGTCCTTCCCTTTGCTGTTTGAAATCCACCTTTTTGTCTTTTCCTTGCTTCTTGAAGACTTGCATTGAACTTACATACTTTTCTCACCTCTGAGTAGACAGGAGCTGTAGAGTCTCATACCAACTCTGACATTAACTCCCTGAGGGACCTTGGCTAAATGTCCTGGTCAGTAAAATGGACTAGGGTTAGTGGCTCCCCAGAGGATCTATAAGGATTCTGTCAGATGATAGTGCTTGGCCAAGATGGCGCATGGAATTTTCTAGCCCTTTCTATGTGGTGCAGATGTCATCACTTCAGGGGTTTCATCTTTCTTTTTCTCTGAGGTTCTTGTTCGTTTAGCCCCGTGAGCTTGGCCAAGTCTTTTCCCTTTTAAATGTAATATGATATCTGGAAATTGGCATAATATATTCTCTCTCTCCATAGATGTTGTATGTCATTCTCTTTTTATAGGAAGCACCCCTCAAACCTCGTCACAAGGTACTAGATATTCTTTCCTGGGTATTCTTGACATTGCTCTCTCTTGGTTCTCTTCCTAATTATCTGTCTGCAACTTTCCAGTCTCTTTTGTTGGATAATTATCCACATCCCTCCCTTTATTTGTGGCTGTCCTCCAAAGTCCTCTTCCAGTTTTTTTCTCTATGCATTTTCTCTTGGTGATTTCATAAGCTCTGGTGGTTTCAATTTTCATTTCAGTACAGGTTATTTCTGGATCTGGATATATGATTCTCATCTTTCTCTGGAACTCTTCTGAACACATTGCCTAGAACTTGGTTGGTTTTTTAATCTATGTTTTCTGACTGATGGATGACCCAGTCATGACTTGATTCTCTGGATTTTTCCTCCTTTAATTAATTGCCTTCCCATTCTGGAGGTACCTCTGTCCTGAGGTCCCCACTCTTCTGATTCAATGATGCCTGCTGGTACTACCATTTCAGGAGGGGCTCCTACCATGTTTCATGTCACTCACAACTCTCCTCCTCATCAACTAGCTCCTCTTCCCCCTGTTTCCCAGCTCTCCTTTCTGTTCTCTCCATGAGAGGCTAGGTACTATCTTGTTTGCATTTGTATCCCTTGGATTGATGATGATGATGATGTTTGTCCTTCTCAAAGAAGACTATTACATCAGGGAGGTGAAGCCACAACATGCATGAGAATTGAATTTGAGTGAGGGGGGTTACTAGCCTCACTTTTTTCCTCTGGAGCCATCTGGGTTCAGTGGCCAAATATGGATTAAGACAACTGGGTGCAAGGCAATCAAGGTTAAGTAACTTGCCCAAGGTCACGAAGATAGTAATTTTTGAATAAGTCTGAATAAATATTGACACTCTGAGATGATGACACTGACTTTGATGATGCCTCGAACAAAGAAGAAGATGGCATCTTACCCTTGCTTTCCAATCCTGAGTAGTTCTTTTTTTGTTGTCCTATAAACTTGCCAGAGGTAGTCCCCCTCTATGTTGTTTTCTTTTGACTTCCCTGGAGAACTCAAGTCATCTCCCATTCACCTCTTGCTCCTTTCACCTGATGAGTTCATCTTCTCTTTTTCATCATCCTGTATTTCCTTTATAGCTCCCTTTTTTGGGGTTGTTCTCTAAAATTCTTCATCATTCTATATTACTATCTGTTCACATCCACATTCATCTGTATGGTTCTCCTTTTAAACTCTTCTGTGGCTGTTGGGTTCTATAACTTGCCTTATAATCACAGGAGGAGAATACTGGGATGAAAGGGATGGCCCTGTGTTTCTGAGAGAAGTTTGGGCTCCTTCAAATTTCCTGAAGTACATTTGGTCTCTCGTGGGGGTGTTTACTTTCTTTGCACTTTCTGTTTCCATCCCACAAAAGACACTTAATAAATGTTTATTGATTGACCAATTGGGTGATTATGTTGAATTCTGGGCCCAGTTTGGGATACTCCTTAAATCTAACATCTTCCCTCTATTCATTATCTTCAGTTTATCCCATATATGGCTGCTCTATACATAGTTGTTTTCATGTCTTCTCATCTGTTAGGTGGCACAGTGAATAGAGCTCTCTCTTGGAGTCAGGGGAATGGGAGTTTGAATCCAGCCTCAGACACTTGCCACTAACTAGTTCTGTGACCTTGGATGAGTCACTTCACCCTGATTGCATTGTATCCAGGGCCATCTCCAGTCATTTTGATTCCCATCTGGCCACTGGACCCAACTGGCTCTGGAGGAGAAAGTGAGGCTGGGGGACTTAGCATAGCACCCCCCCCCCAAATCCAATTCATGTGCTTGCCATGATCTTTGAAAATGAAGGACAAACATCATCTGTTAGACTGCAAAGGCAGGAGCTGACGTTTTATGTTTCTTTATATCACTAGTGCATGGTGTCCAGCTCATAACAGGAACTTATGGAATGATTATTTGTTCAGCTTATACTGATATTGATGGGAACACTTTCTAGGTTGTCCTTCTAATTACATGTTTTCAATTAGAGCATTTTTGTTTATTTATTTATTTTGCATTTTATTTATTTTACAAAGCAGCCATGGTTAAGTGACTTGCCTAGGGTCACCCAAACATTAAGTGGCAAATGTGGGAGGTCAGATTTGAACTCAGGTCCTTCTGACTCTAGGGCTAGTACTCTATCCGGTGTACAATCTAGCGGCCCCATCTCCAGTCATTCTTGACCACATATCTCTGTTGAGTAAAAAAATTAGCTTATACCTCCCCTCTCCCCTTCTCCACTCCAAACTGCAGATATGTATGAGAGGCAACATGCATAATGAACTGGAATTGGCCTCTGATCCAGAAGAACTGGGTTCAAGTCCTGATTTTTGGTGAAATGACTCTGGGCCTATAAGACTCTAAGTTGCAGAATTATATCCTTAGAATTTTTCCTCACCCAGGAGCATCCTAGACTAGTGAAAAACAGATCTCCAGGCCCTATTTCAGCTTTTGTTTATTGTTTGGTCATTTTAGTTGTCTCTGATTCTCCCTGACCCCTATTTGGGGTTTCTGGACAAAGATAGAGAGATGATTTGTGACTTCCTTCTCCATTTCATTTTACAGATAAGGAAACTGAGGTAAACAGGGTAACATGACTTGTCCAAGGTCACACAAAAAGTAAGTGTCTGAGGCTACATTTGAACTCAGGTCTTCCTGACTCCATGCCTGGTATTCTATCCACTGCATCATCTAGCTGCCCTATCTCTGTTGTACCTGTACTTATTTAAAAATTATATAAATAAATAAAAGTATATGCAATAGGGACATGAAGTGTTTCAGAGCTATCCTGTTACCTGATCATTACTTTGCCACCTGTGCTTCTGGCTTAGCCTCTATTAGACTGGAAGCGTCATGAGGTCAAGGTCCATTTTCATTCAAACTGTGTTTGGCCATTTATTACATAGAAGTTGGATATAGTGCCAAACCATAGAGAAACAAAGAAAAGAAAAATAATCTCTGCTTTTCTGGGGCTCACAACCCAATATGAACAATTATGTACAAACACATACAACATAAATAAGAGATAATCCCAAAGAGAAGACACTAACATTTTAGGAGACTGGAATCCTAGGGCTAAGGGAAAATCATCTTGTAGAAAGTGGCTTTGTAGCTGGGATTTGAAGAAAGCCAGGAGAACGACAGGTGAGAGACAGGAGGGAAAGATCTGCAGGTCTAGGGGACACCCAGGGGAAAACAGATTGGTTAGGGAAATGGGGTGTACCATGTCTTGAGTGAGGAATGGGAAGGAGGCCAGGTTCATGGATCTGTAGAATATAATGAGAAGTAGGGCTGGCTAGGTGGCATAGTGGATAAAGAACCAGCCTTGGAGTCAGGAGTACCTGGGTTCAAATCCAGTCTCAGACACTTAATAATTACTTAGCTGTGTGGTCTTGGGCAAGCCACTTAACCCCGTTTGCCTTGCAAAAACCTAAAAAAAAATAATAAAGAATATAATGAGAAATGATGTGCAAAGGAGGAGGAAGGGAGCAGGTTACAGAACCAAACAGCGGATTTATATATGTTAAATTTTATATTAGATTCTGGAGTTAAAAGGTAGCCACTAAAGTTTATTGAAAAGGAGGGTGACATGATCAGATCTGTATTTTGGAAGGTCAATCTGACAGCTAAGGGGAAAATGGATCTCAGTGGGGAGAGATTGAGGCAAGGAGAATTATTAGCCGAGTATTTCAGCATTCCAGCCATAAGGTAATATGGGTCTTCACCAGTGTGATGGCAATGTCAGAGGAAAGAAGGGGACATGTAGACTTATTTTGTAGCTGGAATGAACAAGGCTTAGCAACAGATTGGATATGGTGGGTGAGAGAGTGATGAGTTAAAACCTGGAAGTCTATCTTAGCTGTCTGTTGGTGGCAGGGGTTAGCAGTTGGTGCTGGTGGTGATGAGGAAAGTGGACCCCTTCCTCTAGGATGATTTCTTCCTTCAGTGATTGCTGCAAGGTCTGGAAATGAGGGATATGGGAGGTGGGATACGCTATTCCCAAGGATCTTGGATTCAGGATCCTGGGCTGTCTCCCTCAGAGTCTGAAGGAAGATGGTGATCAGTGTGGTGGGTTTGGCTTGTCTGGCACCTACTGCTTCCTCACTCTTTCTTAGAAGGCCATGTTGACAGCTCCTTGGCCTTTGGTAGAGATGGTAGATGGTAATTGAATCCAGAGGGCCAGGAAGATTGTTTGTTGAACAAAGACTGAATGAATAAATGAGATTATCTCTCTTCCAAACCTTCCAACACAGTAATTCTATCAGCTTAATCTCGAAGTGTAGAGATCTGATGAAATCATTCCTCTGAATGTGAACCTTGGAGATTCAGAACAGGTGTGGTGTCCACACCCTGCTCTCAGTTGAGCAGAGAGGCCCCCTATTACCTCCATTTGAACCCCAGTCTATTTCTGTCTCTTCCTGGGTTTTAATTCCTAGCCATTCCGTGCCAATGTTTTCCATGGTGTGTCTGTCTGGTTTGGGCCGCCTCTCTCCTTCTTGTGGCTTGTTGGACCTGACTCGTACTTAGTTTTCTGTTCTGTCCTGCTGGTCTGGATTTGATGTTCCTCCCTTCTGTTGACTGTGTATCACACTTGACCTTGGGCCAAGACTGACGGCTGTCCCTTCATTTCCTTCTGAGACATGGTGTGGTCTGCCTTGGTCTAAAATGACCTAAAAATTGTTGATGCTCTTTGTTTTGGCTTTATCAACACTTTCCAATAATCTTCTCTCCTCCCTTCCCCTTTAACCCCCAACCCTCTTGTTTATCTAATAAATACAGTTAAACAAAACAAATCATAATGGCCTTCTTTGAAAAGGTATGGATCTGAACCCATAGGCCATCCCCTCACTGCCAAAAGGTAGAAGGCATCAATCTTCTAAAGTCAAATGCTAATCACAGCATGGTTTAGATTTTTTAATTCTTTCATTGTTGATTTCCTCTATTTTATCAAGCTCTTTGAATGGCTTTTTTGGAGTTTACTTACTTTGATATTATTGTTGAGTTGTTTCAAACCTGTTTGACTCTTTGTGACCCCATTTGGGGTTTTCTGAGCACAGATACTAGAGAGGTTTACCATATCTTTCTCTAGCTCATTTTACAGATGAGGAAACAGAGGTAAACAGGATTTAGTGACTTACCCAGGGTCACACAACTAGTAAATTCTTGAGACTGGACTTGAACTCAGGTTCTCCAGATTCCAAGGCTAGTATTGTATCTATGTGCCACTTAACTCTATTTTGTATCAATTCATGAGAGTCTTTCCAAATTTCTCTGAATTTTTCAAAAGTGGATTTTATTTTATTCTAATATCTAATATTTTATTCCCCCCCAATTAGCTTTAAAATATAAAATTGATTTAAAAATAATGAGCCTAACCATTGGCAATCAACAAAAACATTCTAGTACACCAAGAACAAAATCTTAAAGAAAACCATGAATTTATGTGAGGTTGAAGCTTTTTAAAACAATTATATATTAAAGTTGTTGGTGATAAAATTGTTCTGTTTTCACTTCCAAATTCTGAATTCTTCATATCCATCATGTCTTTTAGCTCCATAATAGTTGATTACATATGTGTATCTCAATTTGTTCAGTCATTCTTCAGAGAATGGACACCCACTTTTCTTTCATTCTTTGCTCCTTCAAAAAATGTTATTATAAATATTTTCATATGTGTGGGAACTTCCCATCTCTAACAGGATTTTTTTCACTTATAAAGCATTAAGTTTTGTGCCTCAGTTTCTTCATCTGTAGGATGGAGGTTAATAATGGCAACCTGTCTCCCAGGGGAATCAAATGAACTATTCATGAAGTGTTAGATAAATATTATTATTATTATTAATATTGTCATCATTATTATTATTACCCCTCCTGTGTCCTTCTACTCACTGGAAAGAAAGTCCCCACATAACACACAATCACAATCAAGAAAACACTTCCCCCAATGATCATATCTGAAAATACATGTCTCTTTCCGAGTATTGATCTCTCTGCAAAGAGGAGAGCAGAATTCTTCATTGCCTGGCCTCTGGAATCATGGGCAATCATTGAGTTGAGTTGATCAGAGTACTTACATCTTTCAAAGTCTTTCCTTTTTCCAATAGCAATGTCATTATATAAATTGCTCTACATTTGTTTATCCTAATTAGGGCTATGCCCAGAAGTAGTAATGCTAAATCAAAGAGTAAAGTGTCTTTTTAAAAAGCTTAATTCCATATTATTTTCCATAATGAGTGGGAGAATTCACAGCCCCATGACTTAGAATTAGTGTGTCTGTCATCCTGCATCCCCTCTGATGGGGTCCACTTCTGACTTTTGTCATCTTTGTTAATTTGATGGGTGTGAAGTGAAACCTCAGAATTGTTTTGATTTGTATTTAGCTTATTATAAGTGATTTGGAGCATTTTCTCCTATGGTTTAAAATGTGTTTTAATCAGCCCAATAAGCCTTCTCAACCCCCTCCAGCCCATCTCCCTTCCCTAGTTGTGAACACAAGATAAATAAAACCCTTTTCAAATATCTCATACAGTTGTTCCTGGGGGTTTGCATTTCTTCTTTTGAAAGCTACCTGTTCCTTGGACATATGTGCCTTATTCTTATGCTTTTCTATCATCGATAACTTGGCTTTTTTTTTTTTTTGACAGATACAGTCTGTACTCCTTCCCCGGAGATTCAAGGCCCATCACAGTCAGACTCCAGATTATTTTCCCAGCCTTATCTCATATTATCTGCCTTTATTCAAAGTCCTTTGCTTCTGTCTGGCCATAGTACTTGGAAGCTAGAAGATATCCTAACTCTGCTTCTGTGACACAATTTCCAAGGCTGTAACCAGGTCAGGATGACCTGGACTTTGTCCTAGACTACTAACATTTAGAAAACCCTGATAGTATATGCAGTCTTTTGTGGATAGAGACAGCTGAAACTGGCTCCTATCTCAGTAGGAGTATGGGTTAAAATGGGAAGCTCTGAGATGATCCTTCTTTGAAGCAGCTGCACCCCAGGTGAACTCCTCTAAGGCTTCTCCCTACTTCCTATTCCCCAAAATCAGTGTCCCTGGAAGGATTCTGAGGTCACCACTCCCTGCTTCTTTACCTTGAGATTTTTCTTCTTATTATTTCGGATATAACAATTGTGAATTATATATCTGACCAATTCCCTGCTCCTGGACAAAAATTCAGGATTGGAATTAGGTTATTATTTTTTGGATATGATTTTTTTGGGGGTAAATACATGTATCTTCCTGTCTATCCATGACAGACAAGGGTTTAATCTCTCATTGTGTGATAAGTCAAGGTTATTCTATGATAAATATGATAGTGAAGACTCACATTGCACATGTGGGGGACTCAGTTTTCCAAGTTTCTAGGGCAGGCCATTGCCTTATTTTGGTTTTATTTGGCAAGATAGGCACTAGAAAAAAAGGCAAAGTTGGAAGAATTTTGTCTCTTGGACCCCTTCCCCTTCTTTATGACATCCTCTGATCCTTAGATACACAGATATAAGGCAATTACTAGGAATTATATCATTCTAGTCATATAGTGGCCAAAGGAACCTGCTGGACTTGGAGTTAGAATGACCTTTGTTAAATTTCACCTTTAATACTAGCTGTTTGGCCAACCACTTAATCTTTTGAGCCTCAATTTCCTATTTATTATTTATTAAGTTTAACCAAGAAAACACAGGTTCTCCATCAGCCAGCACCACACCATCCATATAATCCACAGGGAACAGTGGATAGCATAAATAGAGAAGTTCTGAATACTGTGGACAAGTTTACTTCCCTTGCCAGTGTCCTTTCCAAGAAGGTATACATTGACAATGAGGTTGACCCACACATTGCCAGAGCTAGCTCAGTATTTGGGAGATTGCAACAAAGAATGGGAGAGAACTGACACCAAACTGGAGATCTTAACAGACTCATTGCTGTATGCCTGTGAAACCTGGAGGGTCACCAGTGCCATGTCAGGAAACTGAATCGCTTACATTTAAATTGTCTTAGGAAGATTCTGAAGATCTCCTGGCAGGAGAGGATAACAGACACTGAACCAAACTGCTTAGGCTGGTCATATTATTCAAATGCCAAATATATACATATATATATACATATATATACATATATATATATATATATTTCCCTTATTTATTTGCCAAAAAGACTATTTATAGAGAATTCACATAAGGGAAAGACTCACAAGGGAGGGGGGTCTGAAAAAGTGATATGAAGACACTTTTAAGGTCTCTCTTAAGAACTTTGGAATTGGTTGTGTAGCATAGGAGACATTAGCACAGGACATGGTGTGCCCTCATCACAGGGGGTTCTGGGCTCTATGAAAGGGCAGAATAGAAGCAACTCAAAGTCAGTGTGCAAGTAAGTTTTGAGTAATCATCCCAGGTGTTCACATGGACAATTTATGCCTGACCTGTGGTAGAGCATTCTGAATTCATATTGGTCTGATCAGCCACAGTTAGACTTACTGTAACTTGTGTCCAACATAATGATGTCATTTTGGTCTTATTATTTTTTTTTTGCAAGGCAATGGAGTTAAGTGACTTGCCCAAGGCCACACAGCTAGGTAATTATTAAGTATCTGAGGCCAGATTTGAACTCAGGGACTCCTGACTCCAGGGCTGCTGCTCTATCCACTGTGCCACCTAGCCACCCCCATTTTGGTCTTCTTTGATAACAAAGGACAAGAACCACCAACCAACCATTCATTAAGCATCTAGCATGTGTTAGAATGGTACTAGGTGACCTAAGGGATAGAGCAATGGGTTTAGAGTCAGGAAGCTCTAAATGTAAATTCTTTCTCAGATCATATTAGTTGTGTGACCTTGGGCAAGTCACTTTAACTTCTGTCTGCTTCAATTTCCTCATTAGTAAAATGGGAATAATAATGGCACCTATCACTCAGAGTTGTTATGAGGATGAAATGGGGTAATATTTGTAGAGTACTTTGTGAGCCTTAAAGTCCTAGATTTATTTTATTATGTTTTTCCACTGTTATTATTGTTTTGGCCTAAAGAAAGACAAAAAAATAATACCCTAGTAGGTGGATAATGTGAAGTATATAGTCTATTTAATCCTTGAAACAGTTTAAAGCAGTAACTTTGAAATAGTTAATATAATTGCTAATACAATTGTTAGCAGTTGCTCTATAGGCTTAAAATATTTATTTATTAAAATTACACTTTAGGATGCCTTTTTGGGTACATCATCTGTTATTCATCCTTCATTTTCTTTTTGTTTTTTGTTTTGTTTTTTTTGCAAGGCAATGAGGTTAAGGGACTTGCCCAAGGCCACACAGCTAGGTAATTATTAAGTGTCTGAGGCCAAATTTGAACTTAGTTCCTCCCGACTCCAGGGCTGGTGCTCTATCCACTGCACCGTCTAGCTTCCCCCATCCTTCATTTTCTGCTCTACTTTGTTTTAAGATTTTTTTTGGGGGGGGGAGGGAGGGTTGCAAGGCAATGGGGTTAAGTGACTTGCCCAAGGTCTCACAGCTAGGTAATTATTAAGTGTCTGAGGTCGAATTTGAACTCAGGTCCTCCTGACTCCAGGGCTGGTACTCTATCCACTGTACTACCTAGCTGCCTCCATCCTTCATTTTCAAAGAGGACTAATGATATCACTGATAATATCTAGATTTGAGCATGAATTGGTTTAAGTCAGAAAGTACAGGTGTAAAGTCATCAACCTCACCCTCTTTACTAGACACCCTCTAAGTCACTGCTGGTGTTGAGGTCCATTGGTTACCCATATTAAAGACTATTAAGGGGTCCCCTGAACTTGTCTTTTTAATGTGTCAAGGATGAAGCTCCCATCCCCCATCCCCAGCTGACACAATTCATTGTTTGCATGCCAAACTGGATTCCTTGTTTGGCTTGTCTGTTGAATTTGTTTCCTTCATGGGTAGCTACTGCACATGCTGTAACCTCTTAGAGCTACAGGTGAGAGAGGTTAGCCATCCTAACCAACTGCTTTATCTTCAGATAAGTCACCCCAGGTGGGAACATGTGCCAAACCACCAAAGGTGGATGAGCAACCCTCACCCTAGAAGTGCTACTCCATACACTTTGGCATATGGGTAATTTCTTTGTAACTCTATTTTTCTTTACACACTAAATACTCCTTTGTTAGTAAGGAAAATAATTAAGCCAACACAACTGATGCAATGTGTATCCAAGACTTGAGCTCTCATGAGGAGGGTGGGAGGACTCATTTTCACTTCTCTGGGATCTTCATCATTGTTTTTTATCACTAAGTATCTGACTTCCTTTCATGATCTTTTCATTTACACTATTATAATTATTGTATAAATTGTTCTTTGGATTTTGTTTCTTTTGCTCTGTATCAGTTCATACCAATCTTTTGCTGTTTCTGTGGATTTTTAAAATCTTTTTTGTTAGGGTTTTTTTTTTTTTGCAAGGCAAATGGGGTTAAGTGGCTTGCCCAAGGCCACACAGCTAGGTAATTATTCAGTGTCTGAGACTGGATTTGAACCCAGGTACTCCTGACTCCAGGGCCGGTGCTTTATCCATTACGCCACCTAGCCGCCCACTTAAATCTTTTTTTTTAACTGAAAAATGAGATTTTATATTACTTATATGCCACAGTGATGGTAGATTTCTAGGTCAAAGAATATGGTCTATTTAGTTGCTTTTCTGACTTAATTACAAATTGATTTTCAGAATGATTGGAATATATCATAGCTCTACAACAATGTATTAGCATGTATGTCCTCCCCATCAACATTCACTTTCCAGTTTTTAATCATCTTTGCCAATTCATGTAACTATTGATAAACTGCCACCACTGAGCAGGTAAGACCAGGAAAAGCAGAGCTCCAGACCCAGACTACTGTTTTTGGCCTGGTCTCCAAAGTTATCATCTGGGAAAACAATCTCTGCAGAAGGGGCCAGCCATCCCCACCAACTGCTATATCTTCAGGCAAGCCAATCCAACTGAAGCTGCTAGGCAAGAGAGAGGTAGCCGCAGATACCAAGTGAGTCAATCCACCATGGCCACCTTTGTTGCCACCTCCTCTTACTGACAGATTGCCATCAATAGAAAGGTGTGGTAGCCTCTGACTCTTCCAGTTTACTAAAGTAAGAAAATTCTTGGTAGTAAAAGTCTTTGACATTTTTGACTAGCTCAGCATCATGAAAGGATATGATTTTACTAGTAGAAATGACTTTGAAGTGGATGCATCACCATTTACCTTTGCTGCTGCACCATAAGGATCATGGGATAGTTCCATCTAACTCCCTGCCATTAGAATATGAGCTTTCTGAGGTAAGGGTCTATCTCCCCTTTTTTTATTTGTATCTCCAGTGTTTTACATGGATATTTTTCATTCAATCCTTTCTTCATTGCTGAGCGTTTAAACTATCAGAGTTGTTTGGATTTGCATTTATCTTACTATTCATAATTTGAAACATGTTTTTAAATGATTTGTTTATTCTTTCAATTTTTTTAGGGTTTTTTTTGGCAAGGCAATGGGGTTAAGTGACTTGCCCAAGGCCACACAGCTAGGTCATTATTAAGTGTCTGAGGCTGGATTTGAACTCAGGTACTCCTGACTCCAGGGCCGGTGCTTTATCCACTGTACCACCTAGTTTTCCCCTTGCAATTTTTTTTGAAAATTCTTTTGTTCACTTATCTGTTGAGGAATCATCAAGGATTTAATAGTTATGTTAATTCCCTTTATATTTATATTTTAGATCTTTGTCAATGACATTTGATATAAATATATTTTCCTACTTTACAGTTTTTATTTTTACTTTTTCTTCATTGATTTTATTGACGTGGGAGTTTTTCTATTAATATTTCATTTGTTTTCCAGTTATATACAATAGTAGCTCCTCCCTATCATTTTATGTAAGGTTTTGAATTTTGCAATTTTTCTCCCACCCTCCCTTCCTTCCCCCCACTCCTCCCCCCACAGAAGGCAGTCTGAGAACCTTTACATTGTTTCCATGCTTTTTATCATCTTTGCCAATTCATGTAACTGTTGGTCAACAATGGATCGAGAGAGAAATCATATCTTTGAGGAGAAAAAAATATTACAGATAGCAAAATTATGTAGTACATAAGACACTTGAAGGTAATAGACTTTCATCTTTGTTTAAACTCCACAATTCTTTCTCTGGATATAGATGGTTATTCTCCATTGCAGGTACTCTAAAATTGCCCCTGATTATTGCATTGATGGAATGAGAAAGTCCATTGAGGTTGATCATCACCCCCATGTTGCTGTTAGGGTGTACAGTGTTTTTGTGGTTCTGCTCATCTCGCTCAGCATCAGTTCATGCAAACCCCTTCCAGGCTTCCCTGAATTCCCATCCCTCCTGGTTTCTAATAGAGTGATAGTGTTCCATGACATACATATACCACAATTTGTTCAGCTATTCTTCAATCAATGGTCATCCCCTCGATTTCCAGTTCTTTGCCACCACAAACAGAGCTGCTATGAATATTTTTGTACAAGTGATATTTTTACCCTTTTTCATAATCTCTTCAGTAGTGGTGTTGCTGGATCAAAGGGTCTGCCCTTATATTGCCCTTATAATTCCAAATTGCTCTCCAGAAAGGTTGGATGAGTTCACAGCTCCACCAACAATGAATTAGCATCCCAGATTTCCCAGTGGAGTTTTTAATATTATGGTGTCAAATTGTGTATTTTGTCTTTAATCCCTTATCTGGTCAAAATTCTCCTCTCCATGGTTGGGAAAGGTTCTTGATCTCCATCTCTTTTCATGTTTAAAAATGGTGTAACTATTTAAATTCAGATTGGACCTCCATTTTGAATTGATTATGGGATAGGGTGTAAGGTGATGGTCTTAGGTTCATTTATGGGAAGATGCTTATCTATTTCCCCAGCAGGGCTTAATAATTTTGATTACTACTATTTTATGATCTAGCCTGAGGTTTGCTCATTCAATAGCATTCCTCCTTCACTCACACTTTTTTTTTCATGATTTTTCTTGAGATTTGAGACTTCTTTTTTAGTGGAATTTTGTTATTATTTCAGTCTGGTTCTAGAAAATATTTCACAGGGATTTGATTGGTATAGCCCTAAATCTGTAAGATTCATCAGAGTTTTAAAAACAATCAATTCCACTTGTATTTAATGTGTCCACTTCATGTGAGGCTCTGTGAAAGGTGCTAGAGATAAAAGGCAAAAATCCATCTAATGGTTCTAACCTCAAGAAATTTCCATTTTACAGTCAATTAATCAACCAATCAGCATTTATTAAGTGCCTACTGTATGCAGGTACAACTCTCACATCACTAACCTGTTCAGTCATTTTTCACTCAGGTCTGACTCTTTTTTGTTTTGTTTTGTTTTGTTTTTTAGGTTTTTGCAAGGCAAACGGGGTTAAGTGGCTTGCCCAAGGCCACACAGCTAGGTCATTGTTAAGTGTCTGAGAATGGATTTGAACCCAGGTCCTCCTGACTCCAGGGCCAGTGCTTTATCCACTATGCCACCTAGCCAACCCTACATCTGACTCTTTTTGATCCCATTTGGGCAAAAACATTAGAGTGGTTTGCCATTTCCTTTTCCATCTCATTTTACAGATAAAGAAACTGAGTCAAAGGGTGAATTGACCTGCCTAGGGTTACATAGTAAGTGTCTGAGATCACATTTGAACTCAAACCTTCCTGATTCTAGACCCAGAGCTCTATCCTTAGAACCATCTAGGTGCCTCAGAGGTGGAAGGCCTGAGAACAAATCTATGTGAGCTTGGACAAGTCAAACTGGGACTCTCTGGGTCTCAGTTTTCTTATCCACAAAATTAGGAGATTTAGAGGTCTCTTCCAGTTCTGTCTCTATGCTATTATGACCCCTGGTACCTAGCAGACTGCCTGGCTCTTTGTCTGTGCTTATTAAATGAAAAGCAGTGGGATCAGGAAAGGCCCTGACCCTAGATAGGAACTATGGAATCTGGGAGGCAGTCAACTTAGGCAAAGACACAGAGATGGGAAATGATTGTGGGATTCAGAGAAGAACAAACAGGGCAATTTGACTGGCCTGCTGATTGTGGGAAGAGTTGTAACATGAACTGAGTCTAGAAAGGAAATCTATGGGCAGACTGTGCAGGTCTTGAAATACCAACCTGAATTTAAATTGGAGGGAAGAAATCTTAGAGGTTTCCAAGTCCACCCCACATCATTTTACAGATGGGAAAACTGAGTCTTGGAGAGGGGAAGCAACTTTCTTGTTTGTAAAGTAAATCTATCCTTAGGGTTTCCTGATTCCTAGACTAGTGGGACTTACCACTTCACCAAACTGATTTCCTAAATCTCAGCCTGCCCCTGAATCTAGGTACCTGGGAGGTCAAACTTGGGGAAGGATTGTATTTTCCCAAGGCTTTGTACAGCTTCAAGACATCATGGCTTCCCTTACTCTGCATCAGAATTTTTTTTAATAGCACCCTTAAAAATTCCTACCAGGGCTCCTGGCACCCCCTTTGTCAGATGATAATCAGCCCTTGATATCAGTTTCCCAGACATTCCGATCATTCAAAGTTATGCCCAGCCTGGAATATGGGCTCTTTTGAATACACACAAGTTCCAAAGTGAACATAGACCAGACCTAACTTAGGGTACCAAATCTTGGCTCACCTGAAGGTAGGGACCTCTCTGAGGAGGCTCCCCTCTTCCCCAGTGGCTTTTCTGTTTCCAACAAAAAGGACTCTATAAAAGGGGTGGTAGTCCTGTGCATATTTCAGCAGATATCCCCAGATCAGAGGGTATATACACACCACCCATGGACAAAAATATTAGGAGCTTCTAGAATCTCAAAAAGTGACTTTTCTCCTAGAGTAATTTTCCTTCCTGTCTTCTTGGCCTTCTTCCCAAAGGAAGCCTTGGGTGTCTGCCAGGCATTTGACTATTCTCTTTGGTATGTGTTGTGCTTGTGTGTGTGTGTGTGTGTGTGTGTGTGTGTGTGTGTGTTTGTGAATGTTATGGAGAAAGGGGTGGGACAGGAGCGAGGATAATCTTCAAGGTTCAATATTTCCAACCTAACAAATAAGTTAACTTTTGTAAATGCTTGGCAAACCTTAAAGCAATATAGAAATAATAATAGTTTTTATCATTATTTTGGAAGGGTGGGAAGAAAAGGGAAAGGGAAGGGGATAAGTATTTATTATATAATAATTAGTATTATTATATAGTGTCTATGGCAAGTCAGATGCTTTGCTAAGCTCATGATCCTCTGCCTCCTTTGCTGGTGACTCTTTCATATCATGCCCTCTAATCATAGGTATCCCCCAGGACTCTGTCCTGGATCCTCTTCTCTTCTCCTTCTACACTACTTGGTGATCTTATCAGCTCCCATGGATTTAATTGCCACCCCTATGACAGTTATTCTCAAATCTACCATTCCTGCCCCAATCTCTCTGCTGATCTCTGATCTTATACCTCCAACTGCCTTTCAGACTTCTCAAAGTGGTTGGCCAACAGATATCTTTAACTCTAATGCTCAAAGCTGACATTATGTTTCCTCTTAACCACCTTTTTCTAGGATGGTAGAGGGCATCATCTTCCTTTCAGTGTCTCAAACTCACTATAAGTCATCTTGGATTTCTCAAACCCAGTTCCCATATTCAAATTGTTGCTGAGGCAATTGATTTCACCTTTACCATATCTCTCCAATATGTCCCTTTATCTCCTCTGCCCCTACTCCCACCCTGGTTCAGGCCCTCATCACCCCACACCTGGACTTATTACTGTAGGCTTCTGGGGTGGTCTGCCAGCCTCAAGTCTCTTCTCCACTCCAATCCATCCTCCATTTAACCACTAAAGGAATTTTCCTAAACTGTACAACTGGTCATGTTGCTACCCTACTCCTTAAACTCCAGTGGCTCCCTATTGCCTCCGAGGTCAAATATAAAAGACTATATCTGACATTCAGAGCCCTTCATAACTCAGTCCTCTCCTAACTTTTTAGTCTTTTTATTCCTCACCACCCAAGAACCACTCCTGGTTCTTCCAAGAATAAGACATTCTGTTTCTTGGCTCCAGGCATTCCCTCTGTCTGTTCCCATGCCTAGATACTTTCCCATCTCTGCTCTGATGCCAGCCTGCCTTTAAGTCATAACTAAAATCCCACTGCCTAAAGAAACCCTTTCCAAATCCCTCTTCTTAAAAAAATAGTGAATTGTTTTATTATCTTATTTATGGGATAAAACAAGCATTTCTATAACATAGTACAATAAAAAAAGATGATTGCACATGAAAACAAAAATTCACTAAGCACTATTTCATTTAAATACACAAAAAGTTATTGTGTAAATTTCTTTTGTTTCTCCTTTCCTTCCCCACCCCTCTCCCTTATAGATGGCTACCATAAGGCACAAATATGAAAGTAAATTCTATACATACTTCTATTTATCAGGATACAGGTGGCATCTTTCTTCCTTTGCCCTGCAGAGTTGACTTGGATATTCTAGTACCTTCCCTCTGTTAATTCTTTTTTATTTATCCTATAGGAAGCTCATTTTATCTATACTTGTTTGTATGTTATCTCTTTCATTAGATTGCAAGCTTCTTGAGGGCAGGGACTGTCTTCTGCCCCCCCCCCTTTCCCCTTTTTAATCCCCAGTGCTCAGCACAACTGGCTGGTTCTTGGCCTTCATTATTGAAGAAGACCAAAAGATAACACCATCTTATAGATGAGTTGTAATGTGTCTGATTGTGGCTGATCAGATCCATATGAGCTCAGAAGGCTCTACCATAGGTCAGGCACAGATAGTGCAGGTGAATATTTGGGTTGGGTACTCTAAACTTACATATCCCATCTTTCCTTTGAGCTGCTTCCATTCTGCCCTGTTCACAGAGCACAGCACCCACTCTCAGGGCTGCCATACTGTGCCAGTGTCTCCCATGCTAAATAATCAATTCCAACTCTGCCACAGTAGATGGTTATCAAATGTTGATTTGATGGATTGATTGTGGCAACAAGAAGAATCATAATGTGCTCTTTGGGATATGGGGTGAGGGGAGACAAGTGACTCTTCACCAGGGTGATTCAGAGACAACTGGACCAGACTACAGAAGAGAGAAAGTCTTGGCAGCTCTTTCCAGCCCAGAACACTGGAGGCCCTTGGCTCCCAAATTAAACAGCTTGGTTAAAATACTCCTTTTATTGCTCTTAAAAAATTCCAAGAGGCAAATATTCATTGGAAGAAGTCCTGGGTTTGGGAAGGAAGAAAGAAAGAAAACCTGTTTCTCAGGCTAATTGGGTGTTTCTTTGGGGCCAAACTTTTCACCTCTTGAGCCTCAGTTTCCTGTTCTGTAAAATGGGCAAGATGATACTTGCTTTACCTCCAAGGCTATAGAGAAGAATGGGGGTTATAAATCTTAAAAAAAACACTGCTCTGTGATGTTTCTTTGAGTACTTTGGACACTATTATAGTCTATATAATTTCTCCAGTGTTTTCCAGGCAATGTCTCTGCTATATAACAGTACCAGCAGGATATTCTATAATAATGATAATGATAATAATAATTTCCTGTATCTTAACCCTCTCCAAAATCTCTGAGATGCTCCTTCACACCAAAGTTCCCATTCTTTCAGTGTCTGTTCTGCCCTTATTATCGAAAGCTTCAAGACCTTGTATATAGCAGGAGCTTAATAAATGCTTATTGGATTGAACTGACCCCGACAGCTTCATTTGTACTGCAGTGAATAGTAAAATGTCTTGGGATTCTCAAATTTAGAGCCCGAAGGAGTCTTATAATTTTCCAGAAAAGGAAACTATAGCTTGGGGAACTGGAGGGATTTTCCCAAAGTCAGGGTAGCTGTTATGTAACAGTCAAGATTCCAATGAAGAGCCATTTTTTTTTTAAAGAAAGGGGACTTTCTGATATCCTTTAAATCATTATGAGTTGTTATTTTTATTATTGGTCTGGCAATCAGTCAGCCATCATTTATTAAGCACCCACTATATACCAGAAAGAATTTCAGTGCTTAACTTTAAAGATAAAAAGAAAGATAAAAAGAGTTGTCATTCCTCTCAAGGAGTCTACTGGGGCAGACAACATAAAAATCATTTTTTTTTTCATTTTTAATAGTATTTTTTCCAATTACATGTAAAGATAGTTTTCAACATTCATTTTTTTGTAAAATCTCCTTCCCTTTCTTCTCTTCCCCCTTTCCAATATAGAAAGCAATCTGATATGTTATACATGTATAATCACAACATACAAATAATTAAGTACAAACAAGTTAAATGGAGGATAATTTGGAGATAAGCCATAAAGGGAAGGCCTTGGAATGAAGGTTTCCTGATTTTAGATTTACAGAGGCAGAGAGGAGGAGGGAGAGGGGGGCATGCCTCCCAGACATGGGGGGGCAGTCAGTAAAAACAAGGCAATTGGGAGATGGAATGTCTTAGATGAGGAATGGTGGGGACAGCAATTTCACTAAGGGCTGGGGCAGTGGGCATGGAAACCTGCCTAATTTTATGGACAGAGAACATCCTGGGGTCTGTCACACCAACCCATCTCTGTCACCTTTGGGGTAGCCCAGAGATGGGGACTTGGGGAGAGGTGACTGCCATCACTTTCCATGCCAAAAGAAATATGAAATCCATGTGAGAGTAAGGAGACTGTGGTCCAGAAGCTGGCCTGGTCTGCCCACACATCTGGAAGTGTTCATGTGTGGTATCTATGGTATTCAGAAGTCGCCATATCTGGCAAATGTTTAATTTGAAAGGAGCCCTCCAATGGAGGTAATATTTCTGCCCATTCTTCAGGCTGCTTTGCCTCTGGGTAGGAAAGGATCAAGTAAGGGGGAGTGGAAGAGACAGATGGTGGAGAGCCAAAAGCAGGGTTGGACTGCCAAGGAAAGGGGGAAGGGTGTTTCCTGAGGCTGTGGAGTTTCTCCTGATGCCACTGGGAAGCCAGGGCTAGAAGGATACAGACTGGTCTGGGACCCTTTAGAGTCTACCTCAGATCAGATATGCAGATAGGTGAGATGGAAGGGGTTGGTACTTGAGTGCCTGATGTGACAGACCCCAGGATGTTCTCCATCCATAAATGTTGAGTCCTGAGACTTGGAGAGTGGTATCCTGTCTGCCCACCTTCCCAAATTCCCATGGGAGGAAGATCCTGAATTTTCCTCCTCAATTTATTCTTCATTCTCTATTTCCTTTTCAAATTGCATGACAAACATAACTATACATAAAGTCCATTTGTGGGTTATATATTACTTGGTGAAGATCAGGTTCTGTGGCTCCTTTGCTCTTTTCGGGGGTGGGGTAGGACAGATTCAGGCACCCCTGGTGTGAGAAAGTAAGTGGAAAAAGCATTGGTTCTGAAGTCAAAAGATCTGGGTTCAGATTCCACCCAATACCACTTGTAAGATTTTAAGCTCCCTGGGTTTCAGTTTCCTCATTTGTAAAATGTAAAATTAGAAGTCTCTTCTAATTCTCAGTCTTTTTCTGGGGAGATGGTAGGTGGGCAACCAACCTTATAACAGACACCAGACTCACAAGACTCATTGAGAGTCAGAGCAAGGACCAGAGACAGAGTGGATAGACTGCAGAAGGAGCTGGGGTTCATCCAGATAGACTTGCTAGAAGAGAGACTATAATTCAAAGTGAAAAGAAGACTGAGGAGCTGCCAGAACTTTAGAAGGAGGGATGAGAACTCAGCAGGGCTTCCAGGTCATTTTTGAGAAGCTCCTCCAGGCCAGGAAAATGTGGAAAGAGGACCAGGGTCTGCTCAATAGATTTTTAGTCAGAAGTCTGGGACTCATCTGGCTGCCTTTAGCACCCCACTCTCTGGAGGACTGAGTCACATTGGACCAGAATGAGGTTTTCCATGTCTTGGGGAACTGGGCATCAGCCCATCCTGCCTGATCCTATTTTCATTTGGCTTCTCACTTCCCAGGCCATCTTCAGCTTGTTGTGAAAAAGTTGCAATTTCAGTACAGAAAGTCAGAGAGAATGATGAGTCCCAGAAAGATGATGATGGGAAACCATCATCGCCTCATGACCCCAACTCATATTTTAGTAGAACAGGTGGATAGCTATGTGATGCCATTATAAGGATGTTTCCCATGACTCCACCTGTCTGGGATTGTCCCTTTCTTCCACTCCATCTGGAATTACCTTCTATTAGAATAATTCTCTTGGGTTAGATCACAATGGGAGGGCATTATCTCCAGAAGGTGCCTTCAAAAATGCACTTGTGACTTAGGAGGGGGTAGGAAGATGAGAGGATGTCTGTGAGGTTTATATATTATTCAATAAAGACTGAAGTTGATCAACTTAGTGGGAGACTTTGTGATGCTTCCTGAGAAACTGGATCACATAATAATACCTGGAGGCTTGTTTAAGTCACAGAAAGCATCATTACATTGGCCAAATTTGAAAATGTTTACCTTACTCTATACCTGTGGTCCACCATCTCTCCCTTAATCTCCAGGAGGGATGCTTTACTATTGTACTGTCCAGTCACCATTCAGATCCTTGACTGCTGAGGTATGGACAATTATAATAATAATAATAATAATAATAATAAATATTTTACTATTAATAATAACATGTTTATTATAATAAACACGCTAATGGTGTTTGATGGCTACAAAGCCTGTGACATACATTGGCTAGTGTGTTGTGAGGTAAGTGGATTTAACTCGTTTCTATATCCCTGGAAGGATGCTAATGGACTTTTTTCATGGAAACCCTTCAATGTGGGCACCCACAAGAACCCTGTGATATCATAGATAGTTTTTTCCTCTTTTATAATTGAAGAAACTAGGGCTTAGAGAGATGAAGTTAATCAGTCAACAAGAATGTATTTAGGCATAGGAGATGAAAATCAAAATAAAACCAGTCCCAACTCTCAGGGAGCACACGGTCCAGTGAGCAAGTTAAGACAGAAAACATAGAGGAAGGACAAGCAGCCAGTGTTGGCAGCAGACTATCTGGATTGTTGTTGCCATTTTACAGATGGAGAAACTGAAGCAGGTAGCGAGGGAGATGAGGTTGCATTGGGTCACAGAACTGTTGTTATGTTTCTCCATTCCTGCCCTTAGGTGAAGGTGCATGGGACTGGACTGTGTGACCTGTGATCTTCTAAAGGTCTGGAGAATCAGCAGCAAGAGGTAGAGTAACTACCAGCATGGCCCCAGGAGGAGGCTGGGATTGAAAGGAATCAAGCATTTGCTGAGCTCTCATTTTAGGGTTCTTAGCCCAGAATTAAGATCTGGGGTGGGGGGAGACTAGAGGAGACTGTGAGGATGGATAAACTCTCCAATGGATTAACCAACACTTAAAGAATTATTTAAAAATCTATTCCATTGGTAGAAACATCTCCCAGTGAAAAAACTCTACCAATAGGATTGGTACTTGTTTTGTAACTATGGTCCTGGAGGGTTCCCTAGTAAGTGTTAGAGCTGGGATTTGAATCTGCCACTCCAAATTCAGAGCTAATTTCACTTACAGAGAGCAAAGGAGAAAGAGAGGAGGTCAGAGAGATGAGGGTGAAACCAAGAGAAGGCTATGCCATTGAGGCCAAGGCATGCCAATGCAGTCCATCCCATAGAGAAAGCCAGTTATTGCCAACAGCCCTTGGATGGGTATCTGTCAGTTGAGGCAGAGATTCAGGGTGAGGCGACAGAACATGGAAGGGGTGGCAAGGTTCCCTTTGGATTTGCACTGCAGCCTCCTGGGTGGTCTGGAATGAATCATACCATTTCCCCTCCCTTTCTCTCTTAGTTCTCCCAACACACACCCATCCTTACTCTCTCCCCTGGAAAATGCAAGGGAAGTCACTGCTCCCAGATGTGGCCTCCAGATGCAGCCCTGGATGAGCTGGGGAGTCGCTCCTCTGGGGTCAGATGGAACAGCTGTGTTCCCAACTGCTCAGACCCACCCCCCAGCTCTGGCATCTCATACCCTTCTCTCCTTCACTGTGGGTGACTTCTCCAGCACCAGGAAATCCATAAGTAAACAAACATATTTGGCAGCCTAGAGCTTGGGTAAATAAATTTTAAAAAAATAGAAAGAAATAAGCCAGGGAGGTGGGACAGATTGGGCTTTGATCCTGATGGGAGAGAACTTAGGCCTTGCCAGATGGGGGGCAGAGGAGCCCCAAACATTCCCCATTCCTAACCAGTTCCATGGGCACCTTTGGACTCTCCCTTGGCCTGGAGAAGCCCAGGCAGTCATTGTGGGATTTGGGGGGGGCACTCCCGGGGAACCAAGGAAACAGTATAGGATCCTATTCCAGGAGGCCTCACTTTGGCTCTTTGATAGTCTGGAAATCCAGATGGGAAATTATGCTGGGCTAATAGAAGAAGAGCTGGGAGGGGAAGCCCAGTCTTATAAAAAACCCAAACAGAACATGTGATGGGTCCCAGGTGCTTCAGGGAATTCTGCAAATGGTTGAATTGAACCATTTGTCTACAGCAGGCTGGCTCTTCTATTGTTTCTTGTGTTCTTTTATAATAATTAACTCTGGCAGGAAGAGACAATTACTAGCTGGGTGGCCTTAGACAAGTCATTTAACTCTTTAGGCCTCAGTTTCCTCATCTGTAAAAAGGAGAGGATTGGTCTAGATGAGGTCAGAAGGGTTTTGCACCAATAAGACTAGAAGCCTATCTCCTTTAAAGATTTATTCTCCTTTCATTCAGATGACTCAGTTCCCGTGACCCTGGAAGGAATCTCAGTGGCCAGGAGTTGATATTACTGCTATTTATCCTTCATTCCTGAAGAGGACCATGACATCAGAGAGGTGATACCATAACATGAAAGTGGATTGGATTTAAGTGAGGGGATGCCTCACTTTCTCCTCTGGAGCCATCTAGGTCCAGCGGCCAGATATGGATCAGAACAACAGGAGAAAGCTATGGATACAGTGGATACCTAGACCTTTTGAAGCTAAGGTCTTTGACAGGTCTCAGTTTGACTGAGGCAGCCCCCAGTCAGCACCCCTCAAGACTGCCACATGACTGACAAATTCAGCCCTTGGAAAACCTCCAGGGAGGGGAGCCCACCATTTCCTAAGGCTGCTGATTCATTACACTTTGGGGTTGATTTGGGTATATACCAAGCCATTCCAGTTTCCACCCACTGCTGCCCTTTGGGGCCAACAGAACAAATCTAAAGCTGATCCAGGGGACAGCCCTTTAAATAGGGGAATAAACTGGAGCCAGTGTTAACCAGCCTCCAAGAGCTGATTGTTGGAGGATTTTTTTAAAAAAAATTTTTAGTTTTTTTTTTTTTTTTTTGCAAGGCAGTGGGTTAAGTGGCTTGCCCAAGGCCACACAGCTAAGTAATTATTAAGTGTCTGAAGCTGGATTTGAACTCGGGTACTCCTGACTCCAGGGCCGGTGCTCTACCCACTGTGCCACCTAGCCGCCCCTGTTTCTTTCCTTTTAAATGTAAGTTCCTTGAGGTCACAGACATTTCATTTTTATCTTCGCATACTCTGTCTCCAAGATGGTACCAGTCAAGTAAATGACATTTAAATTTTTGTTGAAGGACATTCATGCATTAGACAATATTTTTATTTAATATTTATTTATTCTCATTTTGTACAATTTTTTATACATTAATAAAATATTCTTGTTTAAGAGTAAACAAAATACCCCCTCCCCCCCAAAAATATAGACTCACTTGAGCGATAAAGGGGAGAGAGAAAAAAAGTTAAAATTAAAATTAAGAAATAATAATACTAATTGTAGGTATGGCCAGGTGGCGCAGTGGATGGAGCACCAGCCCTGGAGCCAGGAGCACCTGAGCCCACATCTGGCCCCGTACACCCAACAATCACCCAGCCGTATGACATGCAAGCCACCCCAACCCCACTGCCCTGCACAAACCAAAAAAAAGAAAAAAAAAAAGACCCAAAATAAAATAAAACAGTAACAATAGTAGGAAAGTAGCAGAGATGATGAAGGGGCTTGGGTCTGAGAGAGGATCAGTTGGAATAAAGGTTTTGATTCTTTGTTGTATCTTGCGTCCCCTGCAGTGGTATCTGGTGAACCTTATGTAGTCCTCAGAATAACAATTGAGAACAACAAAATTCATAGGATTCTAAAGGAACTCAATTCCATTGAAATAAAGTTATCAGACAAAGTCACCGACCTCGGGTTCAAAACCCCAAGTGAAAGAACTGAGAATGTCTGACCTGAAGAAAACTGGACAATGATGAGTTCAAATACGATAGATTTCTTCAATTATTTGCTGGTAAATATTTAACAACTGGCTCTCTAGAAGAAAAAAGTACCAGCAACATACTTTAAAGTTCAAACATCATTATTCATATTTTTCTATCATTTTCTTATCTTGATCTTAACAATCAACCAAACATTAACTCAACCTCTGATTTGTATGGTTTGCAAATTTCCACGGTGTCAGAGGCTCGTGCTGAAAATTTACATCACCTCTTGATGGGTGGCTAGGTGGCACAGTGGATAGAGCACCGGCCCTGGAGTCAGGAGTACCTGAGTTCAAATCCGGCCTCAGACACTTAATAATTACCTAGCTGTGTGGCCTTGGACAAGCCACTT
This sequence comes from Macrotis lagotis, assembly GCF_037893015.1. Lineage (NCBI taxonomy): Eukaryota > Metazoa > Chordata > Mammalia > Peramelemorphia > Peramelidae > Macrotis > Macrotis lagotis. The sequence continues at coordinate 24,764,867 of NC_133658.1, forward strand.
AACCCCATTGCCTTGCAAAAGAAAAAGAAAACAAAAAAAATAAAAGGAAAGAAACAACATGTATATTGATCAATAATGAAAAAAATATGAATAAATACTGAGAAATCATTTTGGGAGAATGTAGTATTAAATGTTTTTATTTGTTTGTTGTCACCCCCATTAGCTTGTAAGCTCCCAGAGGGCAGGGATTATCTTTTGTCTCTTTACTGCCTGACACCCTAGAAGGAGCTTCATATATCTTTATTGAATTTTGAATTGTTCATTGTATTGAATTAACAAGCCCTTTAGTTAAATTATATGTGGACTAAATGTTTTGGGTTATTTATTTATTTATTTTTTGATGTAGATATCGTGGAAAGGGATTGGGTGGGGAAAGTATTTTGTGGTACTCTCAGTGTCCAGAAAATAAAACAATATCTATCTATTATCTATCTATCTATCTATCTATCTATCTATCTATCTATCTATCTATCCATAGATATAAATATATACATACATATATAAAATAAAGATATCTGATCAGTGAAATAAAAAAGAAATAAAACCTCCCTCACCCCAACATTAGCTCCTTTGATTCAAGTGAAGAAAGTGCTATTATCATTCTTATTTTACAGTTGAGAAAACTGAAGCACACAGAACTCAAGTGACTTGTCCAGGGACACACTGCTAGAAAGACTAGGGGCAGCAATTGAACAAATCTTTCTGCTTCTCTAACAAGGGCTTTGTCTGTCAAATCACCTAACTGCAGGAGAGTGGGGAACAGTAACTATTCTGATGTTTCCCACCCCACCAAACAGAGGGGTACACAGGAAGTGACCTGGCGGGTAGGAAGCCTCAAAGTGATGACATTTGAGATTTGCTTGCAAGATGTTTACTTTGGAGAAAAAAAGATGTTAAGGATACCATGTGTGTATTATGTCTCCAGGTAAGTCCTGTGGAAGGCTGTCCTGTGGAGAAGGAATCAGATTTGCATTGCTCAATAAATATGGATTGATTGATGGTAAGCATTCCAGAGGGGCAGATTTTTGGCTTGAAGTCAGGATGCTTCCTAATAATGTAAGTTTGAGGTTTGCAAAAACCTTTACATATAACATATAACAAAATAACATATGTGCTTCCCCCAAAGGATGAGTTCCCTGTCACTGGAGGTATTTAAGCAGGGGCAGCATGACCACTTTGTTGGAATACATTATTATTTCCATTTTACAGATAAGGAAATTGAGGTGAACAAAGTTGAAATGATTTGCCTACTGTTGGAGGTCAGATTTGTAGTCAGGAATTAGGCCCAATGTTCTATCCATTGCACCACCTGGTCCATTCTGAAAGAACATAGCAGGCCCCACATAGTTGCTTTAGACTCATTCTTCCCATTCAGTTTTGACCTCAGAAGGCTGATAAATCTCTACACATTTGACCACAGCCTTTTTTTTTTTAGTTTTTGAACAGCAGTATGGTTAAGTGACTTGCCCAAGATCACACAGCTAGGTAATTATTATGTGGCCAAGACTGGATTTGAACTCAGGTCCTCCTGACTCTAGGGCCAGTACTCTATCCACCGCATCACGTAGCTGTCCTTTGACCACAGCTTCTTCTATGTTCTCAGTATTTTATCTGAAGGAAGCCAAGGTATTTATAATTATCATCCATATCTATGAGTTCAGTGGGACCTTGGAATTCTAACTGCAAACCTTGGGCCCTACCTTTCATAATATTTCTTGGGAATTTTCATAACAACCCTAGTAGGTCTGTATAACTGTTATCTCCATTTTACAGATGAGGAAACTCAGGCAAGCAGAGGAGAGTGACTTGCCCAGGGTCACACAGTTTGGAAGGGTTCAAAGCCATATTTGAATTCAGGTTTTCCTGACTTTAGGTCTGGTGCTCTATCCACTGCACTATTTAGCACTGCACAAAGATCCTTCACCCACCATGTTCCTGATTATGCAGCTCACCACTGATTCATACCATTTCTTATTGATCTTTTTCCCTGCATTTGCTGGAAATCTCCTCCATGTGACTGGACTCTCTCACTCCTCCAGGTACCACTTGCTTAAGGATAAGTCAATTTTTTGAGCTCTAGACCCCCCCACTTCATTCAGTATAAGGCTATAGATTCCCTTTATGGGCCATCTCTCTTCATTCATAGGAACAACTATTGGGGGAACTCCTTCCACCTCCGAAGTGAGGCTTCCCCCTCCCTTTTTAATTTTCCACTGCCTCACCCTATAGGTTCTTCTCTTTCTAGACCCGTAAGATCACCTTCCTCTCCTTGCTAACCTTGAATCCTGACTCTACTGAATCACTGCCTCCCTTGCCCCTATTGCCTTTCACATACCCTTCCATGCCATAATATAATCCTCCAAATGAAGCATTTACCTGTAGGAAAGGTCACTAGGTGCTGTCCATAATGCCTTCAACATGCCTCTTTATGGTTACCTCTACCAGATTTTTACTTTCAACCTGTTATGTATATTTAGAAAGAAGTCTCTTTCTGGTCTCTCTATGGTCACTTTTTTGCTGTTATTGTCCTTAACTGCTATATTTATTCACTCTTCCTGCTTTTCAGATGTTTGAGGTGTCTGAGAGGCAAACAATCTCTTCAGTTCTGGTTTTCTTTCTAAAAATGTTTCAACTATTCTTTATTATTAAATCTCCATTTTTTTTTTGTTTTATGTGGTGAAGCTTAGATTTGCAGGATTAGTCACCCTGGACTCTTTCTGACCTCCATTATTCTTCAGAATACATTATTCCATTCCCTTCTCCTTTTTTCTAGTGGAATCAGAAGAGTTTCTCAGTTTTTGAATGTCCTTTCCTTTGTATTTGAAAGTCTTTGTTTCTCTTAATAGCTTGTAGAACTTGTTTCTCAGTTGAAATATTAGATTTAACCACTATATGTCTTGGTGTTGGCAACTTCGATTTTGTTGTTGTTGTTTCTGGAGGTGATCTGTGAATTCCTTCAATTAGAATTGTATTTTCTATGTTTAAAAGTACCAGGCAGGTTTCTTTTGTGTCTTGCTTTATCATAAAGGTAAGGGTTTTTTCCTCATCCTGTTTTTCTGGTAGACCTTTGATCATTAGACTTCTCTACACATTCTATCTTTGAGATTAGTATGTTTTGCTTGAATAGGAAACACATTTCCTTTAAATTTTTTTCTTTTCTCCAAGATTATCTTTCTTTTGTGTGTATTTGCATTCATAATGTGTTTTTTTATGAGATGAGAATTTACATTTACTTTTGATTTTTTAGTGTGTCATTCTTTCCATTTATATGGTTATAATTATTATGTAAATAGCTTTCTTCACTCTGCAAAATTAGATCTTTCTATATTCTCCATATTTATCACACATACATCATTTCTTATCACTTACTAACATTCCATTATATGCATGTACCACAGTTTGTTTATCCATTCTCCAATTAATGAGCAACTACTTTGTTCCTAATTTTTAGCCATCATAAAAATTCTGCTGTGGACATTTTGGAGTAAATGGAGCTTTTCCCTCCCTTATTAATGGACTTTGCAGATTGAACTTTCTCTATTCTGTTTATTATTTTTGCTATGAAGAATACAAATTCTGCTCTCATTCTCATTCAGTGGCAATGTTTTGTGGCTCCATGTTCTCAAATTCCAGAGGGTTCTCTTTCTTATTAAGTGCTGGATAATTTTCTTTCATTTTTCAGTTCTTTTTCATAGATACCTGAAATTGCTTACTAGACTTGTTTCCTTCTATTGTTAGTACTTTTCCTGGTGATTCATCTGCCTGAGTTTAATGTCTTTGAGTCTTCTTTTTTTTTTCTAAAAAACTTTCAGTGGAAAGTTACTTCCTCTTCTCCATATTTTCCTATCACTTTCTTCCTTACGCCCTCCCTTCTGATTGTGATTGCCTTAAAAAAAAAATCACAATTTAAGACTAGGTTTCTGATCAAACTCACTTTCAGTTGGTCAAAACTGACCCCAGTTGGATGCTATACTTTTCCCTCAGAACAGTGCCCTATCCTGATGATCTGTCAATTCAGCATCTAATCCGGACTTTTCTAACCTGCCACTGGCAGTTCAGACTTTGTTTTGCCCCTGGTTTCAGTGCTTTCAGATTGCAATCCTTGACAGGCTTTTGTTCTTGAAAGGTTGTGACCAACCTGGTTGTTGAGGTCCAAGTTTCCATGTCTTGGGGGTCAAGGTCTTCATGGCAAGGGAAAGAGGGATGGAGAGCTGAGGCATAGGGGTGGGTTTTGATATTAGCCTGGGTTGTGTGCTTGGGTCTGCCAGTGTAACCTTGCTGCTAGTAACATGGGGTCTGGAGGAGGGGGTACTGAGTGAGTTCCGTTCCTAGGTTTGAAAAGACTTTTTTTAATCTTCTTTTGTATTCTGAGTATCCTAGACCATAAAAATAAATGAAGTTGCTTTATCTTTGGCGTGTTTTATCTGTTTCAGAGAGATTTGGGAGGTAATGGGGATCAGAGAAAATGTCTGATCTGACACCTTATTACATGACCAGGAAGTATGTTTTAATATTTTTTTTTTTTAGTTTTTGCTAGGCAATGGGGTTAAGTGGCTTGCCCAAGGCCACACAGCTAGGTCATTATTAAGTGTCTGAGGCCGGATTCGAACTCAAGGACTCCTGACTCCAGGGCCGGTGCTCTATCCACTGCACCACCTAGCTGCCCCCAACTTTTTAATATGCTTTTTGCCTAGAGCAATATAGCTTGATGTCATCCCTGGACAAAAAAGTGATTAGCAAGATGATTTGGTTCTATTTGCATTTTAATCTAGAAGTTATTTTTAGCTCTTTTAAGAGGAAAAATAATAATTAACAGCCAGGCAAAGCCATAATGGGTTTAAACTATCTTCCTGAAAAATCCTATGTCTTATATCAATTTTTTTGTTATAATTGTGTCAAAATCTCAAATGATGTCTTTGAAATAAAGAAGTTTTCCATGTACACATCAATCCAGAGTCCATACTTGACTCTATTTTATTTGTAGTTCATGAATAAGTGATGGGTATGGAACTGAGCCAAAGGCTTTGTGGTAATCAACAAAAGCAGTATCAACACTGTGGTACTTTGTTTAATCATTACTGAATTGGTAATAACTTGCTCATACACCTGGAACTTTGTGGCACCCTCATGATGCCCCTCATCCAATATATTGGTTTCTTGTAGGTGTTTATAGATTTTTTTAAGTGAATGCTTTGTATAAAGCCTGTATTTGAAGGCGTCACTGGTATTGTCATCCTTTGGTAATAAATAGATGAGGCAATCTTTTAAGATAGGTGTTATCAGTGTGGGAAGAAGCTGCCTTGTAAATGGGCCTTGCTAGTAATTCATGGGCCACTGAGTCAATGTTTATGGATCTTATCTGGTTGTTCTACTTTCTCACTTTGCAGAGAATTGACAGAGTCACCTCCTTAAATTTTCTGTTCCTCATTTGATTTAAGTTGCACTTTCATTTTATTTGTCTTCTGCCCTTTGCACATAAACAGAAACCTTTCACTTCCGTTTTCAGGAACTCTCTTTAATTTTCAATTATCTTTAGCTTTCTTACTTCTTTAGTCACATTTTAAAAAAAATGATGCTGAATTACTTATTTTGGACTTTTTTTTTTTCCTGCTCTGTGACCCTATGGATTCCCTTTAATCTTTTTGATTTTTTGCTTTTGGTTACTAATGAAGGGAATCTAGAATTGCAAATACATTTTCATTTTCTGGATTCCTTTCTGAAGATTTCATTTGTTGTAGTTGTTACCTGAAATTAGGTAATATGTCATTCAAGTTTTCTATTGCTAATTAATGCCAGATATATATTAATATCAGTTTCTTCTTTCTCAAGTTTCTTCTGTATAGATGGTGCCTATCTCTACCAGAACTGAGATCTCTTAATAGCTTAATTTTTCCTTTATGGTTTTATTGTTGTGGCAAGTAATGCCACATACTGCTGCTATGTTCAAGTCTTGAAATATTTTTTTAATGTTTTGTCAAATCCTGTGAAAAATGAATTTATTTGTGATGGTAATGGCAGAACTTTTTGAATGACTAAATTTATTGTAATTGAATTGTTGGATTCATGTCGTTAAGTTCAAAGAAAGGTTTCTGGAATTTGGGTCTAAGTAGTGTTATGTTTGTTATCTATTTCATTTTTAGGTATTATAATTTCTAGAATTTTCATTAAATGACATTTTCTTTTTAAAAATAAATTTAAATAAATTAAATTAAAATTAATTTTTTAAAAAATCAAATTTTTTTCCACTTAAAATATATCTATTATGTCTTCCTCCTGCCTTCATTCAGACTGTTTTTTTTAAAAACTATTATTGCTTTTTGACAGCTCATCAGGAGCAAAGACAGAAAGAAGAGTACTTTCTGTAGTATTCCTGTCTGGGGCTTGCCTGGGTCTTTATTGTCTAATTTGGCAACTTGCCAATGGATTAAGTTATTTATAGGATGAGGGATTACTCTTACCCACCTGTATCCCTCATTAATATTTACCTTGCCTGTTGAGGCTCCTCCCATCCATGGAATAAAAATAAGTCCTTCCTAAGGTGACTGATCTGTGTAAAATGTACATAGGCCATAGGGGTCAAATGAACTCTCTGACTCATATTGTTTACGCAGAATTTTAGTTCCCTCTCTGAATGTTATATTATCTGCAGGAGACAACACCCTTATCTTTAAGTCATATGTAATAAGTCTCATAACACATAGATTCTTTTGAACTGATATTGATCTTTTTTTTTCTGTCATTTCCAAATTTTTGTAACCCCATTTGGGGGTTTCTTGGCAATGAATATTGGAATGGTTTGCTATTATTTCCTATTTACATATGAAGAAACTGGGAGAAACAAGGTTATGGTATATAACCTTGTCATGGGGTCACTCAGCCAGTATCTGAAGCTGTATTTGAAGTCAGGAAGATGATTCTTCCAGATTCTAGGCTCAGCATATTATCCATTATGCTGAACATAGGGTGATGTAAGCAGAACCAGGAAAGCAATATAAACAACGACTAAAACAGTATACACAGTAGTTGCAACAGTACGGCTAATGGCTGCAAAAGTCTACACTATGGCTACAACATTATGCACAAGGACTTTAAAAGTATACACAATAGCTACAACAGGATACACAATGACTGCAATAATTTATAGCAAAATAAATAAAAAGTGCACTAATAGGAAGTAAAATTCTGGGCAAGCAAATAATGAAACATATCTCCTCTTGATAGAAAAATGGGAAAGCAAAGGAGACAAAATGTTGCACCCCTTTTCCGAGCTGATCCTTATATTTCTTGTTCCCTGTTTTCCCTCGTTATGAGTGGAGCACCCCCTTTTAGAACACTCTCCGTACTGAACTCTCAGGTGAGATTTCTGTGATACCAACTTTATAAAATTAAGCTCATAAGCCCCCTTATTAGCAATCAACTAGCAGGCTCAAACTCAGAACAGAAGCATTAACTCAAATGGTATAGCAAGAAAATATCTTCCCCTCTAAATCTTAGATCCATTCTCACAAATATGTATCCCAGTTCTTAAGAGAGTGGGGACACACTTAAAAGCATAATGATTGTGAAACAACTGTGGTACCACAGGCCACCAAAGCCACTTACAACTCGGGAACTACAGGACCCTTAGCTTGTCTCCTGGTATTGTCTTTACAAAATTCACTGAGGTGTATGGCATTTATACCGAATGGGCAGATAAGCTAGATTCTCTGAGGTTATTCCTCAATGAGCAACAGCATACAACCGCCATCTTCAGATGCAGTGGTGGACCTCAGCTAGGGAACTTCTGCATTTTCTCAGAGAGACGAAAATCCTTAGATTAGACTGCTACAATCCTTTCTGGTTCTTTTCCCTCAAGGCCTTGGTTCTGAAGCTTGCCACCTCCTAGGCAGAAGGTGATGAAACAGAGATTTAACTTTTCCTGTCCACAACTCTCCCTGTTTCAAATTTGGATCTTTTGGTGAGAAAACTTGTGTTAACCAATGGTGAACATAAAATAAATTTCTCAAAACTTCTTGTTAGATTAGGCCAAAATCAGACTATGGCTATTTGTCCAATAACCTCTACAGCTTTTCTCACTCTTTCATTTGCAGACCAATAGGGTTTAAAAGAACTTAGAGTTATAAAAACTGAGGAATCTTGGGGCGGCTAGGTGGTGTAGTGGATAAAGCACCAGCCCTGGAGTCAGGAGTACCTGGGTTCAAATCTGGTCTCAGACACTTAATAATGACCTAGCTGTGTGGCCTTGGGCAAACCACTTAACGCCGTTTGCCTTGCAAAAAAAAACAAACTAAAAAAATACTGGGGAATCTTGAACTTCAGAATTGTTTCTTGACTACTGGACAAATGGTCATAGTTTGATTATGGTCTAACCCACAAGAAGTTTTGAGAAATGTATTTTATGTTCACCATTTGTTAGGGCAAGGTTTCTCACCAAAAGATCCAAATCTGAAATAGGGAGAGTTGTGGACAGGAAAAGTTAAATCTCACCTTCTGCCTAGGAGGTGGCAAACTTGAGAACCAAGGCCTTGAGGAAAAAGAATCCTGTAGCAGTCTAATCTAAGGATTTTTATTTTTCTGAGAAAGTACAGACATTGCTTAATTGAGGCCTATATAGATAATAATAAAAGTAACAGATGATATCATTTATATAGTGTTTTAAGGTTTTAAAGGTATTTACATATATAATCTCATTTGAGACATAACATTAGGAATCAAGTACTATTATTATCTCCATTTTACAGGTGAGATTCAAGCAGTGTTTAAGTTACTTGTCCAGAGTTATTACAGCTAGTAAGTGTCTGAGGCTGCAAGTATTCCTGACCCCCATCCCAATACTCTATCCTTTGGGTCACCAAAATACTTCCCAATTGGGGAAGGATGGCAGTCTCCAAGAATTGGAAGAGATATTATACAGGAAAAAAGGGTTAAACCTATTTGAAGAAATGGGAAAATATAATAGATCTGGGATCAGACTATCTAAACTAAAGGGCTAGGTCTGCTACCTGTTCCCTGTGTAATCTTGGGAAAATCCATTACTATCTTGGGTCTCGATTTCTTTATCTGTAAAATGAGGGACTTTGGGCTAGAAGACAGCTAAGGTTCCTTCTAGCTCCAAAATTATGATTCTGTTATAAGGAAATGGTCCTTGGAAGTCCAGAACATACTAACAGAAAAGGAATTGTAGCAGGGGAACTCTTGAACACAGAGAAATGTTGTAGCCCCCTTTTATTGAATTGGTAATGATCTTATAGATTTTTCTGAACTGTTAAAGTATTCTTCTGTATTGACTTGGTGGATGGCCATGTGACTGACCTTGGTCATGCTCTTAGGGCAGGAACATGAGTGGCGCCAATGGAGGTCAAGCATGCTCAACAAGCAGCACTATCACTCATGCCTAATACTTAGCAATCATACCAGGTATGAAATAAGTCCTACACTTGAAGTATGTTCAATAAACTCTAACACTCTTTTACCAGGTGTTGGCCATCTTTTACCCAACATAGAAATATATTTGAGCAAGGTTCTACCCCTACTTACCCTCATTTTTTTTCCTACTTGACTCCTGGATGGCTGGCTTTGGTTAAGTGGCTTGCCCAAGGCCACACAGCTAGGTACTTATTAAGTGTCTGAGGTCAGATTTGAACTCAGGTACTCCTGACTCCAGGGCTGGTGTTCTATCCACTGTACCACCTAGCCACCCTCTGGTACTTTCCTTCTGCAAGCTGAATCCATGTGTTTGAGTTCCATGTTTCTGGACCAATAGGGTCTCAGCTTCATGTGACAGGTTCTATGTTGTTCTAAGGCACTTGCCTCCTGGTAGTTTTTCTTTACTTTCCCTTTCTTTCCCTTTCTTAACTTGACCATCCTCTTTGCTTAACCTTATTTCTTTCTTAGAAACTCAACCTCTTTAACCTATCCCCTTTGCTATTCTCCCTCAATCATCTCTTCTTTGTTTAACTCCATTACTATCTCAATCAGTGGTTTCCTGTCTTCACTTTAACATTTCTTTCCTTCAATTGCTGCTACTTAGTCTGTCCTTCAAGAAACTCACTTTCTAGCTACTTCTCCAAAGGACCTAATTTGTGAACCTTTCAGTAACTTGTGAACTTTTTGGTGACATGTGAAATTTATGAGCAACCTGTAAATTAAACCTGTAAATTACCTCCCTGAGTCAGAGATTGGTGACTTCTTCACTCAAACAAACCACAGCTTGTATCTCTCCAAACTAGTTGCTCTGGCAACATTTTTGGCATCTCTGGGTGGGCACATTTATCCCTCTTTCTCCTGCAACAGGATGACCAGATTCTACGACCCAGGTGATCTCTTCACGAGGTAAAGATTAATTCAGTGAATGAATCAGAAAGGAAAAACAAGGGGCAGCTAGGTGGCATAGCCGATAGAGCACCAGCCCTGGACTCAGGAGGATCTGAGTTCATATCTAGACTCAGACACATATTACTTTCCTAGTGGCATGAACTTAGGCAAGTCACTTAACCCCAAGGCCTTGCAAAAACAAACAAACAAAAAAAAAGGAAACAGCAAAATGAAACAGAGACATGATGGACAAAGGGTGATATTTGTTATTTTTAAAATAATGTTAGAATTTTTTTACTTGAGAGAAAGGATGGTTTAAAGGGATAGAGAGTGCCAGACTTGATAGCAGGAAGGCTGGCAAAAATCACCTAACTCTTCAATGCTCCATCAGTTTTGGAGATGGTGCTGATTTCCATCGGGAGAGGAGTTTTCCCATCCAGGAGTCCTCTGGTCTAGTCATTATTCCTATTTATACCTGACAAATACCAAAATAATCTGTCTCACCCTCTCTCTTTACTCCATTGTCCCTCAATTAAAATAGTATCTTTTTCTTAGGTTAAATTAGTCTATTAGAGGAAGTACATCTATATGCTAGCCATGTATATCTGAAAATAAATCTCATTATACATCCTTTTTTGTTGTTTTTTTGCAAGGCAATGGGGTTAAGTGACTTGCCCAAGGCCACACAGCTAGGTCATTATTAAGTGTTTGAGGCCTTATTTGAACTCAGGTCCTCCTGACTCCAGGGCCGGTGCTCTATCCACTGTACCACCTAGCTGCCCCTTCATTATACATCTTGAATCTATCACCTTTAAGGTGGAAGGTTTCTTGTTTCATTATTTGCCTTCTGGAGTAGTTACTAGTCACTGCATTGTTCAATGTTATTAAATTAAAATTTTTTATGATATTATAGTCACTGAACAACTTGTTCTCTTGGTTTTGCTCACTCTATTCTGCATCAGTTCATTGAAATCTTCTCTTTGAATCCCTCCTTTCATTATTTCATATGGTGCTATAATATCCCTTTAGATGTATAAGCCATAATTTATGCAGCCATATGGAATTATGAGTGGAGCACCCCCCTTTAGAACACTCTCTGTACTTGAACTCTCAGGTTAGATTTCTGTGATACCAACTTTATAAAATTAGGCTCATAAGCCCCCTTATTAGCAATCAACTAGCAGGCTCAAACTCAGAACAGAAGCATTAACTCAAATGGTATAGCAAGAAAATATCTTCCCCTCTAAATCTTAGATCCATTCTCACAAATATGTATCCCAGTTCTTAAGAGAGTGGGGACACACTTAAAAGCATGATTGTGAAACAACTGTGGTACCACAGGCCACCAAAGCCACTTTCTTTAACATCATAAAAAAAAGAGCTGCTATAAATATTTTTGTATATGTGGATACTTTTTTTTCTTTTTGAGGTAAATGTCCAGTAGTAGTAATATCTCTTCGATGAAATAGCATTGCAGTTTAGTGATATTTGGGGTATCATTACAAATTGCTCTAAAGAATGACTATATTAATTCACAATTCCATCTACAATGTATTATTGTGCTGGTTTTCCTGAAGTCCCATCAACATTTATCTTTTTAAAAATGTTTTTAAAAATCATCTTTGTCAATCTGATATAGGACCTAGAATAGCATTAATATTCATTTCTCTAACAGTGATTTGAAGTATATTTTCATTAACTATTAACTAATAACATGAATATCTTCTTTTGATAAATTCCTTTTCATTTTTTGTCAGTTGGGAATTTCTTTAATTCTTTATATGTCTTGGAAATGAGGCCTTTTAGAGAGAAGTTTATTGAAACAAGTTTCCTCCAGTTTCCTTTCTAATTTTAGTCACATTAATTTTGTTTGTACAAAATCTTTACAATTTTATGCAATATTGGTCTGTTTCCTTAGGCCAGGAATCCTTCCCTTACAAATAATTTTGAAAGAAATCTCTTTCCCTCAATGAATTATTTTAGAAATAATTTTAACATTTTATTAAATCAATCCACTAAGTACCGGAAAGAGACTCAAAGAGGATCTTAGTTCTTGACAGTACCAATAGAAGACAAATGGAGTTAGGGAATACAAAGTCATAAGAAGTTACTTTTCCATTATTTTCCTTAAACTATGACCTTTTCCTCTTCTTCTTGGCTCTTTAAATTTCCCTCTCATTGGAATTCTGTGGTTTTATGCAAATCAAAATGGTCTCCAGTTTTGGGAAAAGAGGACTGGTTCTTGAAGCACCTGTGACCCTGACTTATGCAAATAATAATTAACTTCATTTAATACTTGAAGATTTATAGAGCTCATTCCTCACAAGAATTTGGTGAGGACATACAGACTCACAGAGTTCCTTTCCATACTCTGAGACTGAGGCAGTTTTCTGTATCACACATTAAGAAGGAACGCTGTTTGACAAGGCACATGCCCTGAATTTCAAATGCTACCAAACCAAAAATATTTTCATTGCTCTTCCATATACTTGAAATCCCCACTATTGCAATCACTTGTTGGGGATCATTACTTCCAGAGGAATGCTGGGAAAATGTAAATATTACTGGAGAAAGGGAAGATATTTCTTTACTCTTTATTTGTTATCAAATTCACTTGGCATTCCCCGAGCTGAAGGCAGGTCTCAGGGGACTGGGAAGCAGGACTCAGGATAGGTAGGGAAGCGAGAAGGTGGGAGAATTTCTATTTAGGGCATGGGGTCAGAGGCAGGTCATGGCAGCCAAATTGTGACACTAGGGTGGTTTATCTTTGGCAACTCCAGTCTCCATTTCCCAGCCCTCCTCCCTTGCCTAGGCCTCTTTTCAGTCCTCAGTCAGAGGTTTTTTGCACCCCCTCCTAATTCTACCTTTCCCACGTTTCACCTTGTCAAAAACAGCTTTCCAGAAATTACCTTCTATTATGAATTTTAGAGCTGGAAGGTACCATGGGGATTGTGTATTCCAGTCTTATTTTATACAAGAAGAAATTGAGATCCAGAGAGGTTAATTGATTTCTCCAAGGTCACAGAGCTAGTAAGTGGCAAGTAACAGAGAGATAGACAAGGAGATAGATGGATGGTTGATAGAAATAGATGGCAAATAGAGGAATAGAGAGATATACAAATAGATAATTAGGTAGGTAACAGAAAAAAGCTAGAAATAGGTAGGTAGAGGAGATGATAGACAGATGAGGTGACAGACAGAGCATTTATCATATGTTCAACACTATGCTAACTTTTGGAAAACAAATATAAGTAAAAAGATTGTCTCTCCCCTTAAAGAACTTACATTCTCATGGGGGGAGACAACTCATAAAAGACAATATTGAATGAGGAGATCAGGAGTGGGACTGGGAGAAAACTGATATAGTTGGATACTTCAAGTAGTGGTTCTGGGAAAAAAAACTTTCCAGTCAAAGGCGAAGACCAATGGAGCAGGGGAATATTTTGGATGAGAGAGAGGTGGAAAAGTCTGGAGAGTCAGGAGCAGAAAGTATGTGATTTAGTCAATTATTCAGCATTTATTAAGCTCCTACTGTGTACCAGATACTATGTTAGTTACTGGATAGACAAGAAGATGTATGAAAGAGTCCCTACTTGTAATGAGCTTCCATCTTGATGGGGAGACAGGTGTATGTTTACATACATATAGACATGTCTCTCTCTCTCTAATGCATGTTATGTATGTATGTACATAGCATACATAGAAAGTGAATCAATATCAATTTACCCTAAATAATTAAAAGCAAGGTTATAGGAAGAGGGCTTGAGCAGGTAGGGAGAGGGATCAGGAAATGCTTCTCATATAGAAGATGGGACCTGAACTGAATCTTAAAGGAAAGAAGGATGCTATAAAGTGAAACCAAAGAAAAAAGGAATTCCACAAATTACATTACAAAGGAGGCTAGAGATGTATTGGAATGTATAAGTGATGGAAAGAAGGTTGGTCTTTTATTGAAGAGTTCAGAGGGGGAATAATGCCCAACAAGACTGGAAGAGGTAGGTTAGGGACAGGGTTAGAAAGAACTTTAAACAGAGGAGTTTATATTTAATATGAAAAATACTAAGGAATCACTGGAGTCAGTTGAGTACGGAAGTCCTATAGTTGGATCTGTGTTTATGAAACATCAGTTGCTCAGCAGTCTGTAGAATGAACTGGGGGAGGCATTAGGAAGTTGTAATAATCCAGGAGATGAAGGTCTGAATGAAGGAGGTAGAATTGTGAGTGATATAGAGAGAAGAGGTCAGGTGTGAGGGGTCAGGCAATATGTGTCAACTGATCCAAAGTGGGAGTGAGTAAGAGAGAGAGAAGATGTGAGGATAATGCTGAGGTTGTAAAACTTGGTGATAGGAAAGATGGTGGTACCATTGGAAGAGGGGAGGATTTAGGGAGAAAGATAATGAGATCAGTTTGGGATATGTTGGGTTTGAAATGGCAATGTCTAATACATAATGGGCAATGCAGGATTGAAACTCAGGGAAAAGACTGAGGCTGGACATAGGCACATACACAAGTATATTTATGTATATATATATATATATATATATATATATACACTTTTTAATATTCATATGGGTAAATACTTATGTTTATACATGTGTATATTTGTGAGTCATTCACATAGTGATGTTATTTTTTCAAGATAGGTCTAGAGAAAGCACTTTCTGGAGGTCTAAAATGTGCACTGTCTTTTAACTTCTAGTCTAATTTTCCTTCCACTCCATCAACCGAACAAGTGGTCATTCATTTTGACTTGAATACTTCCAGTGGTAGAGAACTCACAATGCTATCACAACTCCAAATTTGAGGAAGACCTTCCCAATGACACTTTGAAAAGTGTACCTTTGTAAATTCTACCAGTTATTTTTGGTTCTGCCTTTCAAGGTCTAGCAGAAATGACTGAATCCCTCTTCTATGTGCCAGTCCCTCAAATGCTTGATGATGACTTTTAGGTATCCCCTGAATCTGCCCATTCAGGCTAGACATCCCTAATTGGTTCTGCCACCACACTTAAGTCATCCATATGAATCTAATCACTAGGGATTGCTTTTCCCCAAGGCTAAATTGTACATTTTAATCTTATCTTTATTTTCCATTAAATGCATTTTAGGTATCAGCCAACAGCCCCACGGATTCGATAAGGGCTATACTGGAGGTATCAGAAATCATCCTCTATATGGAAGCTGTCTTCTTTGCCTACCAGTAGGCCTGTTGCTATTATGTTTTGGATAATGGTCCTGAGTGAGACTGTGTGAGTTTTGAGGGAGTGTTATATCTATAGGCAGCTGGGGATGGCACTTTAGATGCTTAGGAGAACAAAGGGAAAATGGTGGTGGGCTACATGCCCATGCAAAATTTCATATGTGATATCTCTGACTATAGTAATGTCAGAGGAAGAACAGATGATCCTAGGAGGCCCCAAAGTATATGACTACTTTAGAGGAAATGAGGCTGTGGGAGAAATGGGACCAGAGAAGGAGGTAGTATGTCAGGTTATCTTGTAATGGGGCAGGCTGGAATGAGGACTTAAAGACCCTCAGCTGCCAGCCTCCCCATCCCCCTTCTCCCCAGGCATGTTATATTTAATTTTTATATAGGAAGGAAGGAAACAAACTTTATCAAGTGCTCACTATGTAGCACACTAAGCACTGGGGAGAGAAATACTAGCAAAAAAATAAATAAAAGAGACAGGTTTTGCCCTCAAGGAGCTTACATTCAACACCTCAAAGAGAGTTTAAAAGTAGTGAATGGGAGTTGGTCAGGATAGCTATGAAGTCTGGAAATTAGGAACTTGGCTAGGAGGGGAACAAAGGACCCTTCACAAAACGGCAGCCACCAATGGGACATGTATAGTATCTGAAGCATATTCCAAGGTGAGAAGGCCACATGGATATTTCAGGATGAGGAGATCTCAGATGCTGTAGGAAGTAACAGAGGCCTGGTTTTGAAGTCTATACAATCAGATTATAGCCAGGAGGAAAATGAAGACTGTCCATGTGACTCTGTTAAAATGTATGCTCTTTGAGCATTTGTTTTAATACCCCCCAAAGACTGAAACAGAGTTGGTGCTTGACAAATTCTTACTAGATTAATTGATTGAAAGAGAAAAATTATAATGAGTGGGAAAAAAGAGAATAGTCTGAAGGGTTCAATATGAATGCATAAGGAACACTCCCATCAGCTTAGATATTAAACCAAGATAGTAGCAAGGACAAGCAAGAGAGATTGAATAAAACAGTAGATCATACTATTGTAAAAATAGAGTTAGAAATTTCAAAACTCGGGCAGCTAGGTGGCACAGTGGATAGAGGACCGGCCCTGAAGACAGGAGTACCTGAGTTCAAATCCAGCCTTAGACACATAATAATTAGCTAGCTGTGTAGCCTTGGGCAAGCCACTTAACCCCATTGCCTTGCAAAACAAGCAAATAAAAAAAATAAAAAAAAAGAAATTCCAAAATTCAGAGATAACTGAAGTAACAAAGAAAAACTGACTTCAAAAAGGAGATTAAAAAAGTTTTTTTTGCAGAAAGAGGAGACTGGAAGAAGGGATAGAATTACTGCCTGGGGACATATAGGACCATGAGCATTAACCCTAGAGAGGACAGATCTGTTTCTCTTGCCAAGAAGAACGGTCTTTGGACTGAAAAGAATGGGACAAATATGGTTAATCAAGAGTTGATGCCCAAGATAAATTGGGAGATTATAGGAAATAACCTGGTGTCTTGATAGATTCAAGTCTCCTGGTTGAGATAAACTATATTTTTGGGTCCTGAAAGAGCTGACACATAGGAGTAACATTTGAAAGGTGGTGGAAAATTGAAAGAAGTACCTCAAGACTAGAGAAGGCCAAGTATCATCCTATTGTTTTTTAAAAAGAGAAGTCTATGTTTACTACATCAGGGAACTTGATTTTGAGCCCTAAGAAAATTGTTGATCTAAAGAGAGGATTGATGGACATCAAAATAGGAAAGCAGTGATTATAAAGAGACAGCACGGTCTCATCCAGAACAGGTTAGACCAGATTCGCCTTCATCCTTTTTCTTTTATTTCCCCTTTTTACTGGGTCATTAAATTTTTAAGAGGTATTCCAATGGAAAGAATCAAATGTGGTTCTTGGAAACAAACTGTCCTGCTCTGCTTGTCTTCTCCCCATTCTGTGTGCCATCAAGTCACTGAGACCCTGGAGAATGGAGGGAGGGGGTGCTCCCTCTGCCCTAGGCCAGCTGGGCCATTCAGGGAAAGTTCCGGTCTTCCTAAGCAATTCTACTTTGCTGAACTGTAGAGCTGCAGTGAATCTCATTGGGGAGGGGGGTTTCCTTAAGGGGACTTCCCTAAAGAGATGAAATCACAGGCCCAGACAAGACCACATTTAAGCGGTGGGTCAGAGGAATGCTGGATAGCTACCTGGATTTTGGCAAAAGATTGAGTACATAAATCATTTTAGATTGTTCCTGTGGAAAAAAATAATAGCAATAACAATAGCATTGCCAGGACTGTGCTGAATCCTTTTTATTACCTCGTTTGAACTTCACAGTGGTCTTGGCAGGTAGGTAGTGCTATTACCCCCATTTTAGGGACGAGGCTGACAGAAGTGCAAGTAACCTCCCAGGGTCATAGAAACTGGATTTGAATTCTAGTCTTCGTTCTTAACTCCAACCCTGGAGCTCTATCCACATCTAGTTGCTCGTGTTAGAAAAAATGGAGATATAGAGGAGATCAGTTCTGAGTCATCTAATCAATGTCTAATATTACGGAAGGTCCAATGTCTAATATTATGGAGGCCCAGCTGGGGAGCTGAGTTCCTGGTCTCTCCAGGCAGCATTGCTGACTCTCTTGGCCTCTTGTCTCCATTACTCAGTTGTCTTCTCATTCTGGAACATCCTTCCAACCTCCTTTTCCCATTGATGAGATCCTTTCAGGATTTCCATATTGGAAAGGGTTCTATCTGGTCATGCTTGTCATCTACCTTTAAGATGCTTGAAGATAGGGATTGTCTTTTCCTTTTATTTGTAGCCTCAGGACTCAGTACATTGTTAGTTTAGTCCCTTGAATCTGTTGGCCTCTTCTGCAGTCTCCAGTTTATCAATGATCCTCCTGAAGCATACCACCCAGAACTCCAGTTGGTATATGAACAGGGCAGGAGATGGCAGAACTGTCACCTCCCAATCAATCAGCCATTTAGCCAACAAGTAAGTTTTATTAAAACAATACTATCATTTAAAATACAGCTTGGTGGGTAGCTAGGGGTGCAGTGGATAGAGTACCGGCCCTGGAGTCAGGAGGACCTGAATTCAAATTTGGCCTCAGACACTTAATAATTACCTAGCTGTGGGACCTTGGGCAAGTCACTTATCCCCATTGCCTTAAATAAATAAAAAAATTTAAAAATAAATAAGTAAATAAAATAAAATACAGTTTGTAAACCTTGTAAAATATATTTTTTAAAAATCATTGTCATTATCTGCAGTTTTCCAGGATATTCTTTTTATTATTGTTTCCATTTAAAAGCATTTATTTTCTTTATTTCATACTGCTACCTCCACTGGAAAAATGAAATAAGAAAAACAAACCCATCTTAATAAATATGCACAAATTCCTACATTTAAAAATAGTATTTTAACAATATTTTTTCCAATTACATATATAGTTTTCAACATTCATTTTTGTAAGATTTTGATTTCCAAATTTTTCTCCCTCCCTTCTCTCCCCCTTCCCCAAGATAGAAAGCAATCTGATATATTACACATGCACAATCATATTAACTCTATTTCCATATTAGTCATTGAACAATTATTAAAGTACTGGGCTGAGTCCTGCAGATCCAAATGTAACTGGAGTCCCAAAGTTCTTTAGCAGAGGACTTGCTCCTCATTGGAGGAAACCAATGCCCTCCACCAAGAGACAAAGTGAAGCTGAACTCCACCACTACAGAGTCCTAGATCAATGAACTTTGGGCCTCAGTTATACAAAGAAAGATAAAACCACAGTCCCTGCCCTCAGAAGACTTATTATTCCATTTGTAGATAAAATACATAAATAATTATGTCCATATACAGGAGATGTTCAGAATAAATGGGGAAGAAACAATGAACATTTCTATGATAACTATAAAGATAGACTAAGTGCACTTTTTTTTCCCCAAAGATGTCAATCGATCCTCACAATCACCCTCCAAGGTAAAAAAAAAATACTCATTATATGGTTGAGGAAACTGAGGCAAACAGATTAAGTGACTTGCTCAGGGTAATACAATTAGTAAAGATCTGAATTCAGATTTGAACTCAGGTCTTCCTGACTCTAGGATGGTAAACTAATTTCAGAGAAGACTTGCAGTTGAGAATTCTGTGATATGTCTCCTATAAATTGAGTTGAATCTTGAAAGAAGCTAGGAAACCAAAGGGCATTCCAGGCTGCAAAGTGGAACCACTGCAAAATGGGGAGAAGGGGAGAAAGTGTGAGAGTAGGAAGTTCCAGGAATGCAGGTGATGCTGTACTTAAACATCAGAGATTTTATCCCAGTTCCTGGAGATAACAGGGAGCCAGAGTAGAGTAGGAGGACGTTGAGGTCAGACTTGTGTTTCAGACAAAGTCCCTCTGGCAGCTGAATGGAGGGTGGCCTGCAGGGAAGAGAGAATAAATAGACCACTGAAATGGTTCTGGGGAGAGGTGGTGAGGATTTGGACTAGGAAGGTCAAGGTTTAGTGGAGAGAGGGAGGATTCACCTAAATTGTCAGGAAGCTGGAAAGGACAAGATTGGATTATTGGGGGTTTTAATGTTGGAAGGTTTTTTTTTTTTTTTGGATGATATCTGTTGATTTCAATGGAAAAGGGAATTTCCAATAAGGAAATTCCCTCTTTCAATGCAGATCAGCACCTGCTCCACAATCCTTCCAGAGTCATCTTTTTCACATGAAATGCCTAATGGCCACACCTCCCTTGTCTTATACTGGTGAGGTTGATTCTTGAACCCAGATAGAATCTCCATAATCCACTTCATTCTATTAGAGGCAATGCATCTAACCTGATATTTCAGTGCTTGACTCTCACTTCTAGTATCCGGCCTTCTCATCATCAGCCAGGTCTTTATCCAAGTCTGAAAAAAAATTTTGAATAGCCCAGGTCAAGCATAGATATACGGGGGCACTCCACTCGAGAGCTCCTTCCCAATGAACATTTTTACTATGAATGACCACACTTGGAGTCTAGCTATTCAACCAGTTCCAAATTCATTTAATTGCATTATCAGTGCAGCATTGGGGGAAGATTGCTGGCTCTGGAGCCAAAGGACCTGGGATCAATAACGGTCTCTGGGATTTGTTGCCTGGCTGACCTAAGAATGTACAAAGTCCAGCTTTGAGTCCATACTCTCTGAGGGTTCATTGAGGAATCTGGGGAGGTGTTTGATCTGGAGAAGAGAAAATTGGGGATTGGGATGGAAGAAGTGGTGGGGGAACATCTACTGAATTCACGTACTACTTAAAAGATGTCAGAGACAGGGATTAATTAAGGAGAGCCGGTCTACAGTGGTGTGAACACTCTCCCCACCCACCCCACTACAGGTCATTAAGCAAATATTTGGACACATTTGTTAGAGGATGATAGAGGGGAATGGTTTTTATTTTTTCTGGTATAAGTCTGAAATTCTAGAATATCCTTGAGGAATTTGGCTGCATTTTCCTCTTTAGGATAACACGTCTAGATTGAAAGGAACCTTCTAAACCATCTACTTCCTTGTCTTCATTTTATGGATGAGTAAACTGAGGCCCAGAGAGCTTCAATAACTTATTCAATAACAATTTCAATAACTTACCACACAGAGGTAGTTAGTTTTAAGGGAGATTTGAACGCTCTTCTAACTACGGAGGAAATACCATTCTCCCACATCACGTAACCTCCTAAAACTGGGCTTCATGAGATTAGAAAAAAGTCTGGGGCTGGGTGACAATTCTTCCCACTTTCCTTCATGGAGAAGTTCCTATCATTAAGTGCACCCCACAGCTTCTCAGGACTGGGGGCATTAGGATGGGATTAAGCACATGGGACCTGATTTTGGGGTTATAAACTCAAACCAGAAGGGACCTTGGAGGCCATCTAATCTAAATCCTTCATTTTACAGGTAAGAAAAATGAGGCTCCAAGGGATTGGCTTGTCACTGCCTAGCAAGAGGCTGAGTCAGGGTTCAAACCCAGATCTTCTGATCCCAATCCAGCAAGCATCTCAAGAGATGCCAGTCCTTTTCTTGACTCCCTGGGCTTCTGGAACTTGGCACCATCCCTAAGGTCTATCTGGATTAAGAGTCCAAGACTGGACCACTCTGCCTGAAGCTCCAGTCAGAGGTGAGGGTGGGCAGACATACTGCTCCCTAATCCCCATGAGCCAGTCCTCCATTTCTGGGTACCTTCTCTATTTCTTTATGTAGTATCACCATCCTGCCAGGCTCATAAAGGACTATTTCCTCCCCCAATCTCTTTCCCTTCGATCAAAGGAACAGTTTAGGTGCTCCCTGGAGTCAGATGCTTTTAAAAATTCCCTTCCCCAGGTGATGCTGATGGCTCACTCCTCAAATTTTTTTAAAGCAGCACTTTTCTTAGATATCGCTTTTCTTTTTTTGTCTCTCCTTGCTTCATAGTTATTTGTGGCTATATTATTTCTCCCTTTTGTTTTTAGATGCCTAGAGAGCAGGGTCTCCATCGATTTCTCTTTGTAGCTCCAGTGTCTGGCCCTGGAGAGCTTGTTGAACTGGATTCCTGGGAGAGCTGGCCTAGGGCCAGGGTGTTTGGGAGGGCTAGTCCTAACTGTTTCGGGTCCCCTGGAGAATGGGTCAGCAGGTCAGGACTCCCTGGTCAGCTTCTTTGATCTGCAGATAAGGACACAAAGACCCAGAGGGTCTCACAGGGACTTCCAGCTGTGAATCTTTGATCCTGAATAATGTTTCCCCAGAATAGGGTTCCACTGGCAAAATCCTTCCCAGCCTTCAGTGTTTGCTTCAAATAATGCGCCCAAATATTTACATGTCTATAAAAATAGATATGAAATATATTCTATAACATACATGAAATACATAGGTGCAACATTTATAGACACAAATATATACATTTCTAGAAAATATATATGGACTACATGTTCTGTAACATATATATGAAATATATATAGATAAAACAGACATAAACATATACCTGTATAAATACATAGGAAATATGCATGTTCTATAACATATATGTGAAATATGCAGATAAAACATATATATAGACACACATATATCTCTATAAAATATATGGAATATATTCTTTAACATCTGCAAAAAATATAAAGCTATAAAGACACATAAATAACGGTCTATAAAATATATAGGAAATAAACATATTCTATAACATTTCCATGAAATATATAAATAAAATATATAGAGACACAAACATATACATTTCTATGAAAATATATATGGAATATATTTTGTAACATATACATATATATATATATATAGAGAGAGAGAGAGAGAGAGAGAGAAAGAGAGAGAGAGATGATACACACATATACCATTCTATAACATATATGGGAAAATATCTATTCCATAACACAAACATGAAATAATATATAAAACCTATATAGACACAAATATATACATATTCAACACTAGTCTCTGGCAGACTTTGGCTATGTGACCCTGGGCAATGACTTAACCTCCCAATTGCGCCAGACAATCCTCTAAGATCAAAAGTTATGGAGTAGGTGTCTCTTTGTATTGGTAGAAGGAATTTGCTCATGGGAATTCCCAATGGAATCATAGATCTAGCTCGAAAACAAGGCGTAGTGGGCCTCCAAGGTGATATCAGAGTGACTGTGATCACACTTGCCACTCCCTTCTTTTCTTCTCATCTATGACCTCCATCAACCCTAAACCTCAACACTGATATTTGGATGGCATCCATTCATTGATCAATGGCTTTTATCTTGATTGTCTACTTCCTGAGTAGCTTAAGTGTAGAGGGATAATAGTCCATCTGAAGTCTCTATGGTGCTTCAGAGTTTGCAAACTCTCTGCTTCTGAGACTCCCTGCAAATGATCTAGTTGGAATCTTACAAACTCCCTGTAAAATGACCCGTACACCCCTGTTTTCAAGGTGTAGAAACTGAGACTTCAGAGAATTAAAGTAATTTATTCCAGTTCTCCTTGTTAGTTAGTGCAAGAGTTAGGATTTGAACCCAGATCTTTCTGACAACATTCTACCTACTGTGACATACTCTCTGTCTAAGATAGGACAAGGTATCTGCCCTCGAAGAACTGGTAGTCCTCTTGGGAGGTGAAATTCCCATAAGGAAACAGAGAGTGGTATAAGGCAAGACAGAGAGAGAGAGAGAGAGAGAGAGAGAGAGAGAGAGAGAGAGAGAGAGAGAGTAGTTGCCAGTTTGGGAAGAGCAATGACCTCAAAAAATAGGGGATCATGTCTTGGTTCTGTCATTTATTTGATTTATAACTGTGGGCAAATAACTTTACCTTTCCCAGCCTCAGTTTCTTCATTTGTCAAATGGAGGATTGGAATAGTGCATGGGTTCTTAATGTGTGTGTGTGTGTGTGTGTGTGAGTGATCCTTTTGGCAGTCGGGTGAAGACTGTAGACTTTTCAGAGCAGTATTTTTAAGATAATTGAAGGAAATGCTAAATTTCATTTAGAAATTAGTGAAAGTAAAGATGTAATTTTTTTCCCATCAAAGCTTCCAGATCCTCTAAAATCTCTCCCATTCGAAGATCTCTAATGTCCTCTTTTAGCTGTGACACCCTGAAGTTCTGCCCACTCCCCTTTGCTCTAGTGCACTGCGGTGATCTGAATTTGTCACATGGTGGATGGAGCCCCTAGCATCCTCTTGGAGATGGGGGAGGGGGAAAGTGATGGGATCAAGGCCAAGGCCCAGGGGGGCTGCCAAGCAATGGTCAGTGTCCAACAGAGAAGTCACTTGGTGTAAACAACTTCCCCTCCTCCCTTGCCAGGACCCCAGCTTGTCTCCCTTAGGCATTTGGCACTCTATGCTGACTGGCTTCTCTCTAAACCACATATCATGTCTTATAGGATAGTAAAGCCATCTAAGGTGCTGCCTCATCCCCTAGTCAGTCAGTAGGAATTTATTAAACTCTTGCTTTGTATAAAATAAGGATTAAACAGAGTCCCAAATGTAGACTGTAATAATAATAATACTAATAAGTCTTTGTATATAATGTGTTATGGTTTGCAAACCTCTTTACATAGATTATCTCATTTGATCCTCCCAAGAACCCTGAGAGGTAAGAGATGCTATTATTATTCCTATTTTACAGATGAGGAGACTGAGACTGATTAAAGACCTGTTTAATATCATAGAGTTGGTAAGTGTCTGAGCCCGATTTTGAACTCAGGTCTTTCTGAATCAAAGTTTTGTACTCTATCCATGGTACCAGTCATGTAAGTTCAGGAAGGGGGGTGGAGATACCTCTCTCTTAACTATATTTCTTCCCTAGTTTTTGGCTTGGTACCCTGCAAATAAATGTTTGTTAAAAGCAAGCATGCATGAATAAATACATAATGGACCAAGTCTTTGGCACTCCTATCTTTTGGTTTAGAGAACACACAGTATAGTTAAAAATTAAATTTTTTTTTTAAAAAAGCGAATCTAATCAAGACTTGCAGCTGGTATGTGTGGGAGGAGTATGGTCCCTGCCTTGGGGATGTTCTGTTACAAAAGGGAGCCCTTATAGAATCACAGAATGAGAACTAAGGAGATTTTAGAGGACATCACAAAGATAGGCATCAGAGGAGAGATTTGAACCCAGTGCATTTTCCTCCTTGGGAGGCTCATAGCCATGGTCCCTGCTCCATCTCTGCCCCTATTACCGTAAAAACACGACTGCTGATATCTTCATCACCTAGAGTTCCATATATCCTTTCCATCATTCTCTCTAAGTTGAGGGAAGTGACATTCATTCCAGAGCATGAGTCATTTCTAAGATCTGAGAATAATATTTGCCTTTGGCGTCCTGAAGTCCCCAAGGGCAGCTTATTGCTTCCCCAGATACAGCTGCATCCTCTGCAGGTTCCTAAGGGTCCTTCTGCTGCTGAAGGACTGGGGGCAGCCTCTGATAGAGATGCCCTTGACCTTGGCTCTCAAGACCCACAGGAAATGAAAGGCTAGTTCATTGTGGGTTCATCTGGATAGTGTGGACCACTTGGCCTGTTGAGTTGGAGTTATGGAGCCTGGCATACTACCCAAGATGCCATTTAAATATAGCCCAGGGCCAGAGTCCATTAGCACAGTTTCCACTCCACCCCAGAAACAATGAATTAAGGCCAATGGGGAAAATGTGTTGATTGGTCACCAGAAAACATGTGATTCCTGGCTTTTGGAGGGGGCAAGTCTGGAATTGAAGTACTGGCTCCTATCTTAGTGACTTTGGCCTTCAGCCTACCAAATCAGATTTCCCCTCTCCCCTCTTCCTCCTTCCTTGCCCCTACCCCCATGCCATGTTATTCCCAGTTCCATTCCTTAGGTCGTTCCTAAGAAGAATGACTGCTAGCCCTCCTCCCCAACCTAAAATCCTCTCCATCCTATATAATTTAGGCACCTCCTCCAGGAAACTTTTTTCTTATTACCTTAGGTAAACTATTCTCTCTCTTCTTCCAATTCCAGGATCACTATCTGTGCTAACTCATCATGTGCTATTGTAAGCCAAAGGTCTTCAAGAAGACTAGACTCGTAGAGACTGGCTTCCATTTTGTAGACTTGACCGCAAAGGATCAAGTTCTCTTTTGTTGACTCATCCTTCCCTCGCCCAACTGGATCAGTCCCAGAGAATCTCCAAGATAAAACTGAAGTACAACTCTTTTCTCAGGTGTCTCAAATGTGGAGGACAGGTCCCCAACTCCTTAATAGATAGGCATTCAATAGAAAATAGTTATTGGATATGGGAAAGTCTTTATTTTACCTCGTGGAAAATATACAAGACACTAAGGATTCATAAGGAAACTCTTGAAGCCGATACTGTCCCAGAACTCTCTTTCTTGTTAGAAACCCAGATTCCAATATCACATTAATGAGGGAATTCATTATCAATTCTCTTTTACAGGTAGTTAAAGTTCAGCTTGTCCTGGAACATCTAGTGCCAGTTGGCTGGGGTAAGTACATATCTTCATGGTTATAGTCTTCCTAGTCATGGTGGTAGGGGCTGGAGTGGGAGAAAGAATTCTGATTAATTCACGTTATGGGAAAGTGAATCCTCATGAACCCAGAGCTTCAGAGCAGACCAAGACTAAAGAGTGATTTAAAAAATGCCTTATCTTTGATTTTATTTGTATAGGGAACTGGTTCTCAAATATCTTTGTTTGATTCAGGACCCTTTCACACTTTCAAAAATTATTGTAGGCTCCCAGAGAGCATTTGTTCAGGTGGGTTATAGCTTTAATCCATTAAGAATGATAAGCTGCATCATCTGTTATTTGTTAATTTATTTTGTATTTGAATTTATTATATTTATTTGTTATTAATATTTATGCAATAAACATTAAAATGCTGTTATATATAAATATATAAACAATAATATACTAAAATGAAAAAACTTACATTTTCCAAAATAAAATTTTTATGAGAAACATGGCATTGTTTTTACATATTTCTTAACAGATTTCTTTAATGTCTGACTTAAGAGAAGACAACTGGACTCATTTATCTGTCTCTACAGTCAATCTTTTGCAATGTGTTGTTTTGAATATGTGAAAAAATTCAGCCACATACAGATATGTAGTTGGAAAAAGGAGGAATATTTTACTAGGTGAATTGTGTCATTATGAAAATGTTTTTAACTTTTGGGAAACCTGGGAAAACCCCAGGAGTCTGCAGACTTTTCCCTGGGGAATCTTCCACTACCAATACAAATCTGAAACTGCCCAGAATTATTAATTAATTAATGTTTGTCCTTCATTCTGGAAGAAAACCATGACATCAGAGAGGTGACACCATGACAAGCACACATGAATTGGATTTGAGTAAGGTAGTGCTGTGCTAGGTCACCAGCCTCACTTTCTCCTCCAGAACCATCTGGGTCCAGAGGCCAGAAATGAATCAGGATGACTGGAGATGGTCCTGGATGCAAGGCAATCAGGTTAAGTAGCTTGCCCAAGGTCACAGCTAGTAATGTCAGAGGCTGGATTCAAACTCCTGTCCTCCTGATTCCAAGGTCAGTGCTCTATCCACTGTGCCCTCTAGCTGTCCTTAGAGAATTATCTAGGGTACTGAGAAATTCAGTAACTGGTCTAAGTTAGAAAGCTTAGATGTGTCTAAAGTGGGATTTGAATCCAGGTGTTTCTCTCTCAAGGGTAATAGATTCATTAATTCAAAACTGGAAAGGACTCAAGGGTCATTCAATCCAGGCTCCTCATTTTAAAGCTAAGAGACCTGACTCCCGAGGTAGATTGGCTCTTTAGTTACCATGCCCTTGATGATTGATTATGGATTTTATTTAGGAGACTGCAATATTCTACAGTTTGGTTCTTTCAGCCCATTGTCTTCTAAGAAGTATATGGAAGACATCAGTACCCATAAATACTTCTTTCACTTGGATTATGATGGACATTCTTCCTGATGGACAAAGACAATGACATTAATAATCATAGAACCATTGGGCAAAGTGACCTGTGCTGTTAGAACTTCCAAGGATCTGAGGATCATAGTGTAATGGATATAAGAAGAGAAATTTCTACTGATTAGCTCTAGATAGTAACCCATAGATCAAAACTGGATTGGGTCCCTTTGAGGGACACCATTTGCCATGGGCCTTGCCACTGAGCTGCAGTCATGGCACTCTAGGAGGACTCATCGATTTCTCAACCCCATGATGGCAATGGAGGGAAGGGATTGAGTACAAGCCTGAAGTGGGAAGAGCCACTCCATAGACCTTAAAAAGAGTTACTCTACATCCTGATGTCTTCTATTGGAAGTAAGTGATTTTGAACACCTGTGCTTCCTAGGGAAGCTTCTTCTCGAGCTTCAGGCCTCTAGCTATACATTCTGTTTTATTCTGTTTTGTGCTCCTTTCCCTGAGTATAGGTAACCATAGTGATCATGAAAGATGTACTTTGGGGGAGTTGTTTTCTTGGGTGTTTAAGGTTCTTGGGGTTCTCCACTGGTATATTTGGCAGAAGCCCCTTGCAATTATGACAGTGCTTCTTGGGAATGTCCACCGACAGAAAGAGGGACTCAACTCTGATCTGGCTTGCCAGAAGAACCTTGAAGTTTCTGTTCATAGGGTATAGCACCAAGATGGGAATGAAATTCTGATTGCGCAGTCTGACAGAATGTCTCATGTTTGGTGTTTAAGTATCAACTTCCTGCGAGGATAAAGAAATAATTACAAAATCATTGCTTCCTGTTTAAATCTTTGTCAATGTGTTCTGATGAGCCTTTGTGTTGTAAGTATTTCTTTTGTGTTCATGAAATAAATAGCTGTCCTATAATTGTTCTACTTAGTACATTGTGTAGTTTCTATTCCTTTTGGGGGATGCCATAGATATGAACCAAACCTGACCTTTAAGTACTTTTTCCTGAGGTTTTGGGGTGGATGAGGTATTAAAGCCAGAGATTTTGAGAATAATAACCCCTTCTTCAGAGGTCAAGTTCCCTGGCCAGTAACAGGGCTGATCTTGGTCTGTGTGTATGTCAGTCTTCACTTTTCATGACCCCATTTGGGGTATTCTTGATCGAGATATTGGAGTGATATACTTCTACAGCTCATTTTACAGATGAGGAAACAGAGGCAGGCAGGGTTAAGTGACTTGCCAAGGATCACACAGCTAGTAAGTGTCTGAGGTTAGATTTGAACTCAGATATCCCTGACTTCAGGCTGGAACTCTGTCCACCGTATCACTAAACTACCCTTGGATATGAATCTAGAACTAGGGATCACCTTAATAGGTAGAGGTTGAGTGAGTGCTTCATTCTTCCCTATAGCTCTCCCAGGTTCTATAGCATTATAATGATTCATTGATTCAAAGCTGGAAAGTAATCAAGGGTCATCCAATCCAGGCTCCTCATTTTAAAGCTAAGAGAACTGAAGCCCAGGGAAGGTAAGAAAAATTTTCTTAAGCTCCCACTGGTAGAATGTCATAGGGTGGACTTAGAACTCACATTCCCCCAACTCTAGGTCAATGATTTTTCTACTGTATCAATCTTATATGATTTTGACATATGTGT
The DNA here is from genome assembly GCF_037893015.1 of Macrotis lagotis. Classification (NCBI taxonomy): domain Eukaryota; kingdom Metazoa; phylum Chordata; class Mammalia; order Peramelemorphia; family Peramelidae; genus Macrotis; species Macrotis lagotis. The sequence goes on from NC_133658.1 coordinate 24,794,388, forward strand.
GGGAGACATTGTATTGGAGTAGAATCTTTAAGGAAGTTCTAATAATTCTTTTTTTTCTATTAAGAAAAAGCAGAGAATAAATGTATTCCTTGCTTGTTTCAATCAAAAGCATGAGTATAAGAATATTATACTATGGGGCAGCTAGGTGGTGCAGTGGACTTAAGCATCACACAGGAGTGGATGTTCAAATTTGACCTTAGATACTTACTAGCTGTGTGATCCTGGGCCAGTCACTTAGGCCTAATTGCCACAAAAAAAGAAAAAAAAGAATGTTCTGCCAGAAACTACTGTTTGGAAAAGCCTGCTTCCCTTCTTTTCCTTTTCTAATGAATGCCCTGATAGGTTGTGCTGAGAACATCGACATGTAGGTATGTGATTCTCCTAAAGATTTTTGTGGAAATGAAAAAGCAGGCATACAAGTTGGTGGTTATTGATATTTTATTGATCACTTTTTAAAAATAACAAAAAGATGTGAGATTTTCTCCCAAATGTTGGATATGCCCATGATTACTAATATTATGAGAATTGGTCTTTCGGTTCACTCAAAATGGTGCCACCTTCAACATTGACTTCCTCTGTGCATCCTTAGTTGGACCCAATTTCTCTTCCTTTCTTTGTTTTCCTCACTGCCATTTCAATTTCCTCATTCCATTGAAAGACTCTGATATCCCAGTTCAGATATGGCCATTATTCTCCTTCCAGGTTCATCATTCAACGCTTTGGGAATATCCTTCTTAGCTTAGTTTGTTGCCAAGCTTTCTATCAACACAATTTTCCCTCCACTGCTACTAGTCTTTTGAGGCAAAATTGTTCTTGATCTTCCAATGTCATCCCCCATAGGATTTTATGAATGAGCTTCAATTCTAAATCAGTGTTGACCTTGGCAGCCACATTCCTCCACTTAGCAAGGGGATCAAGTATTTACTGCCTAGGGCGGTTTCAAAGAGTCTTTTGGCTTCTTTTTTGTGTTGATTTTCATCAGCTAAACTGCCTCAGAAAATGGTGATAATTCTGTCACTTTCTATTCTTTTATTCATTTTCCATTTTTTCTTAGCATCAACAATTTATTTCAACAGGTCGTTATAGTTGTCTCAATTCTGTATCCACCAACTCATTGCCATTTGCTCTTCATATTTGGTTTTGTTTTTGTTCTTCACCACACTAGTAAGCTACCATTGCTTGTTGGTTAAACTATAATAACTCCTTTAAGTTTTTCATGATATTATTTAGCATTGGCTATGTCCAAGGTCTCCAGACTCTTCTAAATAATTTATTTATATATGGGTATATATTTTATGCTCACCTTTGTACTGAAGTCACTGCATTTTAAAAAATATATTTGTTATTTTTGAGTTTGTGTGTGTGTGTGAGAGAGATCTTATCAGGTTCTTTGAAGAATTTCAGTATTCCCTCATGTTCTGTTGTCTAAAGTCATCGCACAGTGAAGAGAGTTTGTCTTGGAGGGAGGAAGGCATGGGTTCAAGTCCAACCATAACTCTGAGCAAGTCGTTTTTAACTCCTCAGGGTTCTAACCAACTCTCTTGAGGTTGTACATTGAAGAAAAGGTTTCAATCTGCATGGAAGGAGGGAGTGCTTGCAGTGATGAAATCCCTGATCTTCAGTTAATGGGATAAATGTTGGTGAACAGTTAACTTGTCTTCATGGGGGTCTTTCTAAAAAGGCTTGTCATGAACAATGCAGTATGTGATTAGTAACTAGGAAATGCAGTTTCTATCTTCATCAGATATAAAGTTAGCTCTCCCAGCTCCTGGGGTGTCTTTTGACTTTTGGTTTCGTCTATGGTGAGATTATTGGTGCTGGATGTTGAGTCAACTATATTTCGTCTGCAGAGTTGGCCTTACCCAGAGGCAGAGTAGCTGACCACCTGCAGATTACCTTTACAGGGAAAAGTTACCCAGTAAATGATTGTTCTCTCCCAGGTCCTCTTGTCTTTTAGCCAACGATGAGGTTAGAAGGGGGACAGAATAGTCTGGAACTGGAATAGTGGTGGAATACAGTCTGAAGGCCTTCTGAAGTCTGGATCCATTTCCTCAATTTAATTGAATTCAACACAGGTGGAAGTGGTTGAAAGAACCTGCCCTTGGAATCATAGAATCATAGAATTTAGGAAAGAATCTCATCTAGTCGAAAGGAATCATACACCAAAGTAATCCTGAATAGATCACCCTTAAGTATGTATTTGCTATCAGAAGGACTTGATATCTTGGCTTTGAAAATTGCTTTGTAGTTTACCGTGGCAAGTCCTTTCCATCTCTCCTGGCCTCAATTTTTTCATCTGTAAGATGATTGGGTTGGAGTAGACAGTTTCTAAGAGTCCTTTTGGGTCTAAATCCTCTAATTTTATAAGTTTAACAACCCCATAAAATTAATTAATTGTTTATTAAACATAATATCATGTAAGCATGACAAAGCTGGATATGGTCCAGAGCTGTTCCGAAGATGTTTTGAGTCTCATGGGGGGAGCTAGAGATGATCTTCTGTTCTGTCTCTTTGTAAGGCCAGTCCTCCTCAAAGGGCCAGTCTGACTCTCGAAATAGCAAGAAATGAAGATACTGCTCCTTGGCTGCCCAGATTCAGGCCCTACTCTCAGGGAGTCATGGATCTGATGGGGAAGACCCAGATACTGATCGGGGGAGCTCCTAGTCTTATGGAGAGCCATAGACTCTGCCCGGGGAGCCACGGGTCTGATGGGGGAGACCCAGATACTGATCTCAAGGACCCCTCCTCCCAGTCTGGTAGAAGAGCCAAGGAAATGTGTTGTCGACAAATGTCTCAATTTTCCCTTCTCCCTTCTCCCCTCCTCCCTAAACCCCACTTCTTTAGGCTCTACACTTATAGGAGAACATAGCCAACCCCCCCGGGGGGGGGCGGGGAAGAGTGTCTCCTTTCTTCACCTTCTCAGAGATTCAGAGACTGCAAGGAGGGGCTCACATTACTCCATTCTGGCATGGTGAGTGGGATCCTTTACTGGTGGTGGAGGGAGGGCTGCGTTGGGAGTAGCTCTGTGTCCTCTCTGCTTTCCCTCCTCCCTCTTTATTGGAAAAGCAGGGGCCCAGGCAGGGTTTCCAATGGGGCTTGGGGATTTTGTGTCTGTCTCTCATTTTCCCAGAAGCATTCTATTAAAGGAAGCATATACACAGGTCACTGAGGGTTCAGGGGGTTGGGTGCCCTTTGGAATAACAGGTGGGGGGCTCAAATGTTGAACCTCCCAGCCCCACCTCTGCTCTGTTGCCCAGACTCTTCCCCCCCTTCCACGAAGGGCATGCTTGAGAAGAGGTAGGGGAGATCTTGATGACTTGTTAGGAAGGTTCTTTCCACTGTGGAGATGACACCCCTCAGTCACACACTGACTCTAACTCCAAACTGAAGCTCAATCCCACTTGGGGGCTGCAAATGAGCAGGGGCTGGTTAGATGATCTCCAAAGTTTCCTTTAACTCTGAATTTCCCTCAACCTGGACTGATCCCTAATTACAATCTTAGAGTATAAAATGAGGGGGTATAAAAGTATAAGAGTGGATGTCAATTGAGTAAATCCACCCTACCCCACTTAAAATAAGTGATCTAATGCTATTAGAGTGTTAATGTGTTAATAATAATAATTATAACACATGTTATAAATACACACATATGTGTACATATATGTACATATATGCACACATATATATGTATGTGTGTGTATATATACACACACACACACATACATGCAAAAATCTTCTTTGGTCATTATAACAGCCTAAGAGGTAGGTTATCATCTTCATGTTACAGATGCAAACAGAGCTTAAATGACTTGCCCAGGGTCACATGGCTAGTGAGTGTCTGAGGCTGGATTTGAACTCATCTTCCTGATTTCAGGTCCAACACCCTGTGAACTCTATACCTAGCTTGGCCTAGGAGTGAAAAATCCTTGAAAAGTCATATAAATTAGAATAATGGCATAACAGGAAGACAGGCCTATTGATTGAGGAAGCCTGGTGCTACTCTGTGGGACATTCATTAAATGTTTAAGCTGTTCTGGAACTGAGAGAGATTTGAACAATTCACAAACCAGGAGAGAACAATTCTGGCTGCTCTTTTTTTTGATAAGGAATCAGTTAGGTGGGGGTGGGGAGGGGAAGGAAGAACATTTTGACCTTGGTTCTGGTATGCTCCCAGTCCTCTTGACTTTCTTCCAATTCCAACTAAAATTCCATCTTCTACAGGAAGCCTTTCCCAATACCTCTTAATTCTAGTGCCTTCCTTCTGTCCCTTATTTCTTATTTCTCTTGTTCATAGCTGCGTATACATATTTGCTTGTTTGGGGTTGCTTTCATAAGATAATAAGCTCTTTGAAGGCAGGGACAAGCTTTTGCCTTTTTTTGTATCCTCGTCACTTGTCACAGTGCCCGACAGTTGTTGTTTTTCCTTCTTTTTTTTTTGGCAAGGCAATGGGGCTAAGTAACTTGCCCAAGGTCACACAGCTAGGTCATTAGTGTGTGTCTGAGGTCATATTTGAACTCAGGTCTCTGGACTCCAGCCACTGTGCCACCTAGCTGCCCCCTGTCCTTCATTTTCAAAGAGAACCAGTATAATCATGGGGTGATGTCTCTTGACTGGAGAATAAATTGAATTTAACTGAGGTAGAGTTACACAAATCAGCCTCACTCTCTTTTCCAGCATCACCGAAGTGGCAAAACAAAAATGTGCACAACTGGCCATGGCCCAGAATGCAGTGGCTGACTTTGACATCTTAGATGTCTGACCGAGCTCTAAGCTCCCTACAATTCCTGCTTCACTTGTTTTCATACTTGTTAGAACAAAATGTTCTCATCCACCCACTCTGCCTGGGGGGGCAGTCTTGGGGGTAGATGTCCCCCAAGAGTTTGTTACCCTCAGCCTGGCTTAACCCATCTGCCGAGATGGTTTACGGGAATGTGAACTCTGCACATGCTATAGTTGTTTTTTTTTTTAAATGAGAACCGAATGCCAGATAGATCCCCAAAGTGAATGAGCAGCCCTGAAAAGGGTCCCAGAGGTGCTAGTCTTTCTTGAACACTTCATATACCCCTACCATGTCTACATTTTCTAGTGGCATTGTGTTACAGCTTTTTTGGTGATATGACTTATACTATTTATTTTTCCTTTTCCTTTTTTTTCTTTTTGCAAGGCAATGGGGTTAAGTGACTTGCCCAAGGTCACACAGCTAGGTCATTATTTAAGTGTCGGAGGCCTCATTTGAACTCAGGTCCTCCTCACTCCAGGGTTGATGCTCTATCCACTACACCACTTAGCGGCCCCTATACTATTTGTTTTTATTATGCCAGTTTAGTAAATAACCCATTATGAAAGCTAACAAGTCTGACTGATTAATTGATATTGACTGATAATTATGAGAGGAAGAACACCAGTGGGGGCTCATGATCTACAGCATTAGGAAAATGACTCCCAGATGCTCAAGGCTAATCAGAGAGCCCTGGGGGGAGCATTGTAGCCAAAGTCTGGGAATGTGTATCATCGTAGCTCTGGATGTTTCAGTCGTAGGTGAATATGAACGGTGCCCACTTCAACCAATCCATAAGAATTTATTAAGCACTTACATCTGCTGGCACAGTGCAGCTTGCTGGGGATCCAGATCCAAAGACTGTCTCAACCCCTATTCTCAAGAAGCCCATATTTTGAGGCAACTAGGTGGGTAGATCTTTGAACTAAAGTCAGGAAGACCAGAGTTCAAATTCAGGCTCTGACACTTGTTGAGAGGCTCAAAAGAGATAATTGTATAAAATCCTGAGCATGGTGAGAATCCTACAATGTTTTTGTTGTTGAAGAAATGGAAGCAAACACCGATCAAGTAATAATCATAACTAACATTTACATCTTCGACTATAAAATGGGAATAATCATAATAATGATAATGATACCAACGCAAGAGTTATTGTGAGGATCAAATGAAATAATGATTGTAAAATGATTAGGACAGGGCTGGAGCATAGTAGGCGTTAGATACATGTTAGATAGTAATTTATTTGATTCCTCAGAGCTAGCATTGTCCTTGGCTTTGAAAAGAGCTTAAAAACTGTTTTTTTCATTCATTATGGGGCAGAGAGGGGTAAGTCTGTGGGGAGTGATAGAGATGAGGTGTGTGTGTGTGTGTGTGTGTGTGTGTGTGTGTGTGTGTGTGTGTGTGTTAGAGAGAGACAGACACAGAGACAGAGACAGACAGAAAGAGACAGTCAGAGAGACAGAGAGATAGAAAGAGACAGACAGAGATAGAGACAGACAGACACACACACACAGACAGACAGACAGAAAGAGAGACAGACAGACAGAAAGAAAGACAGAGAAGCATCAATAAAATGTTAAAAAAATACATAGGAAAAACAGGTATGTCAAAAAGGGACACCAAGAAACAGGGCAATTAGGATTTTACTTTGTAAAATTTCATATATTCTTCATTTAAAAACACCCATCACAGAGCTTCACAGTGTTTTATGCAATCTTTTTTTGTATACTGTTGTTTGCTGATTGTTGATGACTACTGCTTTGAAGTAAAAATAAACATTTTTTTAAAAAACTCCCTTCCTTAGGAATGGGAATTATTTTCTACTTTCTACTCCAACAGGCTGAGTATTACAGTTTGGGAAGATTTCTTAGAAGAGGTTTCCTTTTGGAAAGGAAAGAGAAACTTGGAGTCTACCTGCCCTTCCCATCCCTACCCCATATGTTGTCCATTAGAAGCTGCTTCATAGCCCCCCCCCACCAAGGGGTTTTCATTCCGGTAAAGAAGCCAACGAGGCCAGAAAAAAGATGGTTCAGGTTCCATGGAAGGCAGAGACACAAACAGTGAAGCCAGTTACCAGCATGTGAGAGAGTCCCATTCCTTCCCCCCTCCCCACCCAAGGAGAATCATTTTCTGACACACAGCAGATGGGGTTATCCAGGACCCCCTTAAATAATAATAGTGATTAGCAGGCCAACTAGGTGACATAGTGGCTAGAGCACCAACCCTGGAGTTAGGAGTATCTGAGTTCAGATTTGACCTCAGAAACCTGATAGTTACTATGTGACCCTGATCAAGTCACTTAACTCTGCTGCCTTTTCCCCCTGGTTGGCATTTACTTTGGTGTTTACATAGTGATTGATAGATATCTATTCATTTGATCCTCATAACCTTGCTACATGTATGATTAGGAATAGGGTTAGGACCTGAATTGATGATTTCTTTGATAGGGGGAACTTCCAAATGAGGAAACTCACTACCAGCTTACATTGCCATCTTCTGTGTTACTTAAAGTCCTAGAGAGTTGCTCAGAGCACCAAGGAGCTGATGTAAACTGCTAAAGGTGACGCTTGAATACGTGTCTTTTTTGTTTCTGAGCTCAGATCTCTATCCACTAGGATATTACTGCCTCTCACATGGGTATAATTCACTTCATTAAATATTTTTTAAAAAATCGTTTTCCTCAATTACACATAAAAACAATTTTGACATTCATTTTAAAAGCTTTTGAATTCCAAATTCTCTCCCTCTTTCATTGAGAAGGTAAACAATTTGATATAGGTTATTATATATATGGAGTCATGGAAAGCATATTTTCATAACATTCATTTTTAAGAGACTGTGAAAAGTTAAGTGATTTGCCCAAAGGCACGGAACTAGAACACTCAGTGGCAGGATTTGAACTCAGATCTTCTGGACTCCAAGTCTTCCAAGACTTCTTGACATTGCCTCCCTCCTTTTTAGGGCTCTAGTGAATCTACTATATCCTAAGGTAGACCAGAAAGGAGGAAATCTTATATCTTCCTTGTTACCAGATCTTTGCCCTTTGCTGAATTCTTTTCATTGGCAGCTATGTGGCATAGTGGAATAAGGAATACCTAAAAAAAAGTCCCACTTGGGATATGTGACCCTGGGTAAGTCACTTGACCTCTCCCAGACTCAGTTTCCCATCCTGTAAAATAAAGGATGATAATAATAGCACTCCCCTCCCAAGGATTCTGTGGGGATCAGGTGAAAAAAAAATTGTATGGAAAGCAGTTTGAAAGGCTAAAAATCTAAATGGCAGCTCTCACTATTGGTACCTACCCATGGGGAGTTGCCCTTCTGGTACAGTGACATTCTCCTGGTGTTCTAGTCATGGACCAAGCCATGTAGCACCCAAGGTTATCTCTATCCCAACCTATAATTTCATCTCTCCCCTAATTAGACTCCATCCTTGCCCTGCTTCAGACATGGAGCCCAACCCAAGCTCACAGTCGATGTTCATGATGACGTTAGATATTAAAGATTGTTGGCTTAGAGCCATTTCAGGGGTGTTTTGGGATCACTGAGCTTTACTCTAAAAAGGAAGCACATTTAAGAAGAGTAGCAGCCTGGTGTAAAGATGGCACACAATGAATGAGAGACGTGGGTTCAAATCTCAACTTTTTCCTCTAAGAGAACATAGTTAAGTAAGCTAAGCTCTGATTCTGTTTCCTCCTCCATTAAATGATGAGCCAGACCAGATGATTACAAATTTTGAGAATGAAGGGACCTCTGAGGTCGTCTAGTCCAATGCCTTCTCTACAACATTCCCAAAGGGTGGCCGTGGTTTCCTTATTTACCAAAGAAAGGTCTTGCCTTTGATGACCTCTTAGGTCTTCTCGAGCTCTGAATCTCTGATCCTGTGATCAGTGTTAGTGATGGGGGGAAGAAAGTCACTGCCCCCAAGGATAGCCCATTCCACTTTGGGAATTATTATCCTAATTGTTAGGAAGTTCTCTCATTTTGAGCCTGAATATATCTTTCTGGAATTTCCACATGGGCAGGTCACTGAATTCTGTTTGCCTCAGTTTCCTCATCTGTAAAATGAACGGGAAAAGGAAGTGGTAAGCCACTTCAGTATCTCTACCAAGAAAACCCCAAATGAGACCATGAAGAGTTGGACACAATTGAATGAACAACAAAAAAGAAGTAAGACAAAGGCAAAGAGAAGGCAGTGTTAGACAGATTTAGAAGGGGACACTCGGAGTGTGTCTTTGTTAATTTACTTATTTGTTTGTTCTATTTTGCCAAAATGTACAGTATAACTGAAAGACAATGGATCATAAGGGATGAAGGAAGACCTGAGTTCAAATCTTATTTCTTACACTTGTTTTGTGACCATATTCAAACACTTAACATTTTTTGACTCTGTCTTTGTCTGAAATATGATAAAAACCCAATTGTTACTGTTTAGTCAGTTTTCGGTTGTGTCCGACTCTTGGTGAGCCCATTGCCATTTCTTTCTCCTGCTCATTTAATATCATTTCCTTCTCCAGCTCATTTTATAGATGAGGAAATTGAGATAAACAGGGTTAAGTGACTTGCCCAGGATCATACAACTATTAAGTGCCTGAGGTCAGATTTGAACACATAAAGATAAATCTCCCAGACTCCAGGCCTGGTGGTATGTACCATGGTGTCACCTAACTGCCCAATCATAATGATAGTCCTGTACTCAACAAAAATGATTCCTGGTATTGTTTTGAGGTTGAATAACATGTCCACAAAATGCAAATTTGTGAGTACTAGGTAGATATCAGTTATGTTTATTTATATACTATATAAATATGTACATGTGATATATAAAAGCATAAACAAATAGATGTATTGTGATACATGTAATTTTGTTCTTGGGTTCTACTTTATTTGATAGATTTTAAAATTAATAATCCCAAACAGAATTCTGGGTTTGGAGTGAATCTTAATTCTGCCATTTACTGCTTGTGTGACCTTGGGCAGGTCCCTTAACTGATCTGGGTCTTATACCATAAGGGGGTTGGGTTTGATTTTGAGTCACTTAGGTTTTGTTGTGAAGAGGGGAGTCCTTGGATTGAAGGTCTTGAGTGTCACAACCAGGGACAGGAAGGTTAGCCTGGGTGGAACCAGAGATGGTGGATCATGGGAGCCAGTGGAGTTGAAGTCAGCTTTTAAAGAAAGGGAAGGATTCTGAAAGGAACAGGGAGTGGTGCACCAAGTAGGGATGAGGGAGATGGCAGAAACAGAAAGGCAGGAATGAGAATGGGGTGGTGGGGGGGTAGAAGTCAGGGAGAAGGGGGCTGGATTCACCCCTATATGATTGACAGATTGACTGAAGACATTTGTCGTTGTCCAATTCTTCATGGCCCCATGAACCATAGTATGCCAGGCCCTTCTGTCCTCACTATCTCCCAAAGTCTGTCCAAGCTCCTGGTTGTTGCTTCTATGGTACTAAGTATCCAACAAATCCTCTGCCATTCCTTTCTCCTTTTGCTTTCAATCTTTCCCAACATTAGGGTTTTTTCCCCAACGAGTGTCATCTTCTCATTATATGACCAATGTATTTGAACTTCAGCCTCTGATTCTGTATTTGATCATCCAGTGGAATAGCCTGAATTAATTGAAGTATTGAGTGATTTGCTGTCTTTGTTGTCCAAGGGACTCTCAAAAGTCTTCTCCAACATCACAACTCTAAGCATCAACTCTGCAGCAGTGGTCTTTCCTTAGAGTCCCACTGTCATAGCCATACATCATCTTTTTTTAGATTTTTCAAGGCAATTGGGGTTAAGTGGCTTGCCCAAGGCCACACAGCTAGGTAATTATTAAGTGTCTGAGGCCAGATTTGAACCCAGGTACTCCTGACTCCAATGTCAGTGCTCTATCCACTGTGCCACCTAGCCGCCCGTAGCCATACATCATTTAATAATGCCTTTGTAATCTGTCAAATCACTAAACCTCTGAGGGTCAGTTTCCTCGTGTATAAAATGAGATAAGGGGGCTGGATTAGACGTTTGCCAAGGGTCCCTTGGAGATCAAACCTATGGCTCAGTGGTCCCTGGTTAGGAAAAGAGGGAAATGGAATCGAGATAGCAACTCTCCTTGTATCTTGAAAGGCCGATCAAGTAAGTCACTTAGTGTTTGTTGTGAAGGCAGGAAGAGTCCTTGGATCAAAGATCTTGAGTGGCACAACCAGGGAGAGGAATATTCTAGGAAGATTAGTCTGATAATTGAGTGCAGGGAGGACAGGACTGGAAGGGAGGAGTGTTGGGGAGATCATTGAGGAAATGGTTGGAATAGTTCAGGCATGAGGTGACAAGGATCTGGCCTTGAGTGATGGCAATGGGGCCAGACAGGAAAGGATGGGAGCAAGAGCCACGTCAACAGGAATTCTTGCATTTGGTGATTGGTGATGCAAGAACTGAAGGAAAAGGAGGGGGATCTGAGGTCCAAGTTGTGTATGTGGGAGATGTCACCACCGCCAGGATCAGGGAAGGAAGCAAGGGAACTGGTTTTTCTTTTTTTTTGTGGAGGGGGTGGAGATAATGAGGGATTAAACTGGTTTTGTTTGACTCTTGAGGATAGAAATGGGCACCCCGGGTGGAAATTATGGAGAAGCAAATTTAGACTGCATGTCACATGGCTACGACACATGGAATAGTCAATCAATATGCTTTGGGCCAGATGATGAATGCTGGGAAATCAAAGAAATTCAAGAAACAGTCTGCCCAGTCTAATAGAGAAGATAAAAATGCAAATGACTGTAGACAGAAGAAAATCAGAGAGAATCAGTGGAGGGAAGGAAAGCATGGATGGGGCTTTGGAAAGGCTTCCAAGAAAGTAGAATTTTAAGATGGCATCTCTCAGAATGAGAGGCCCCCAGTGAGGTCCCCATACAAATCAGATATTCAATCAATAAGAATTTATTAGGTGCCAGGCACCTATGGGCTTGGTGCTGGGGAGACAGAGACACAAGGACTGTTTGAGAAATGCCCATTGACTGAATAGGTCCCTGCTCTCCAGAAGGAATTTTGAAGCTAAACAAGAGCAAAGGACATCACTGGGTGAATCCATGGTTCCAAATGAGGAAGAACTAGACAGGTGGTGAAGTTGAGGGATGGCAGGTGGACAGGCTGACCTGAGTTAGGAAGGAAGGCAGGTCCCTAGGTAGACAACTGATGGGGCAGCAAAGATAGACAGACATGAATAGGTTGTGATCACCAATGTTGGAGGGAACACACAAATAGATCCACAGGAATATTTGAATTGGGGAAAATATATTGAACCACAAAACTAGTATTTATATAATATTTTATCTTTACAGAAATCCTGGGAGGGAGGTCATGCAACAGGCCCATGGAGACATGGGCTTCCAGCTCTTGGACACTGGTTCATTCAAATGGTTCTAGGTACTGCTCAAGGGATGGGTGGGCAGAATCCATAAATCTGAATATGTTTGTGTGTGTGTGTGTGTGTGTGTGTGTGTGTGTGTGTGCGTGACAGTGAATAGAAGGCCAGACCTGAAGTCAGAAAGACTTGAGTTTAAATCCAATCTTAGACCCTTATTAGCTATGTAACCCTGGATAAGTCACTTTGCCCTATTTACCTCGGTTTTCTCCTCTGTAAAATGAACTGGCAATGAATGACAAACCAATACAACATCTTTTCCAAGAAAACCCAAAATTGGTTCATGGAAAGTTTAATTTGACTGAAAAGAGATTAATCAACAAAATGAGATTTTATAAACATACTAACAGGTATATATATATGTATATATATCTATACCTGTTTGTATATATATATATATATATATATTTGCAAATCTTAATGTGTAAATTACATCGATTAAAATAAATACTTATTTATTAATAATTTTGATTAATAAGATCGGGATTTTGAAAGATTTTTGGTTTAATCTAAATCTCAATTGATCCATGGATATTTAATTAATTAATCGTAGACTGAATACATATAGCGAGTTAAATTGGGGTTAGGCTGTGGCTGAATTAGGACCCAGTATATGACCAGAACTGAGACTTGGGTTATGACTAGATTAGGATTCAGTATGGGGTCAAATTTGGGGATCAGAATGTAACTGGATTAGAAGTTCATCTTGGCTTGGTTAGACTTGGTCTGTGAACAGGGTGAAGGTTTAGTTGGTGGATGAGTTGGGTAGGGGAAGACCAAGGTGACCAGGGCCAAGAGTCAGTCCTCATATCATATCACAGTCCTGTGACTAGGAAACATCTTTTTTTCATGAAGAGCTCATTAATTAAGATAAGATTGAGACACCGACCCTGGCCTCAATAAACTGGGCTCTAAGCCCTGGGGAAACTCACAGTCTCTCTGGCTCCTTGGGAGAGCTCTCTTGTGGCCATCTGTACTGTTCACATTTGAGAGGAATAGAAAGCAGTTTTGGGGAGAGGAATGGGGAATCTAGGGTGGTCCTGGAAGGGAAGCTGGAAGCCAAAGACTTCAGAGAAGGTTCCAATCATGATTCTAACGACTGATGTTCAAATTGTGAGCTAGGGCTACAGAATGAGATGTCACTTTGGTTTGACTGTACTTGTTCTGCCAGGAGGGTTGTGAGTGGTGAATGGTGTTGGTGAGTAATGGGAAGTGATGAGAGGAGAGGAGAGAAGAGAAAGGGAGGGAAAAGGAGGGGAGGGGAGGGGAAAGGGGGGAAGGGGGAGGAGGGGATAGCAGAAGCGGAGGATGGGGAGCAAATTAGGAAGAACCTAAGCTCTTGACTTTCTCCTATATTGGGAACGGTGGTGAGCATCGTGGCCCACAGCTGCCCTCTGGTGGTCAGAGCTCCAACCACAGGCCGTCCTCGGCTCATGGCAAGGCAGGGTCCAAGGACAAAGCTGTTCACCTCCATTCTCACTTCTCGGCTCCCCCCTTCCAGTAGCTGCTGTTCCTGAGTGTTTCCCCGCCTGCCGCTGCTGAACTCACTGCCTTGACCCAGACCCGGAGTTATGGGAGAAGGAGAACATGGAGGAAAATGGGGAAGAAGAGGAAGGTAAAGGAGAGAGGGAAGAAGAAGGGGCGAAGACGAAGGAGAAGGGGGGCAGGGAGCTCAAAAAGAAGGGATGGAGGAGAAACAGAAGGAGGGAGGGGGAGAATGGGAAGAGGAGGGGTTGGAGGAGAAAGAAAGGAGGGAGGTGATGAAGAAGGGGAGAGGAGGAGGAGGGATGGAGGAGGGGAAGGAGAGGGGAGGAGATGAAGGAAGGGAAGAGAAGGGGGGTGGAGGAGAAAGGAAAATAAAAGGGAAAGGAGGAGGAGAAGGAAGGGATGGAAGAGAAGGGAAATGAAAGGAAAGGGAAAGAAGAGAAAGGAGGAATGGAGGAGGAAATAAAAGAGATTGGGAGGAGGCGGGAAGGATGGAGGGACAACAGACAAAGGAAAGATGGAAGAGGTGATGAAGAAGGGGAAGGGGGAGAGGAGGAGGGGGAACAGGAAGAGAAGAAGGGGAAATGGAGGGGATGAGAAGAAGGAGGTAGGTTCCCCCATGCCCCAACCCATCCTCTTCCCCTCTTCAGATCAGATTATCATTTTCTGACTCCTCTCTGTGGAATTCCAGTGCTATTTACAGAGATTTATGTACATGACTGATTTTGCTTGAATGCCAAGGTCAAGTCCAACACTTCTGTCTTTTTTTTGTTTTTCTAGTTTAAATAATATAAATGGACATTTTAGTGAGAAGATCAAAGGGTGAACTAGATTTGGAACTTCGAGGCTTTCCAGTCCAGCTGCCTCATTTTGCAAATGGGGAAACCAAGGCCCAGAGAGATGAAATTGCTTGTTCTGGGTCACCCGGATAACAAACACCTGAAGCAGAATTTGAACCCAGACCCAATCCTTGATTCTCTATCCTGATTTCCATTCATTACACCCTACTGCTTCTGGAGGGGGAAAGGATAGAATCAAACCCCAATCTAAATAAAATATAATTTCTATGAAAATAGCTGGACACAATTGAAGAGAGGCCAATCTGACCACAGCCCTGCAGCTCGGATATTTACAACTATTTCCTGATTTCTTGGGAACACATAGAGGGTTAAAGGGAAGTATCCAGGAGAAGCTTGACATTTCCACTTTAAAGACTGGTGGAGGAAGCTTCTTGACCTATCCCTGATGGATGGAGAATGTCTTATTTACAAGAACATAAAGGAGAGGTACAGTTTCCAGGAAGGTGGTTCTCTATATAACTATGTATTTTTCTATCAGTGTCATTTTATTTAATTTAAAAATGCCCAATTGGTACATTTTATCTTTAAGTTATTATTATCATTAATCATTATTACTATTACTACTATTATTGTTGCAAATGCACCTCCACCCCTCTCCAAATTGGATCCTCCCTTGTGAAAAGGAAAAATAAATTGTTCATAAGACTGATTACATCTGGTCACACATTCACTATTCTCCCATGATACACATTTCAAGGTCTATAAGAAAAGGAAGAAGAAAGGAAAGAAAGAGGCATACAGCCAATAAAACAAAGAAATACTTACTCTGTGTTTAAATAGAATAATTTTTTTAGGTTTTTTTTTTGCAAGGAATGGGGTTAAGTGGCTTGCCCAAGGCCACACAGCTAGGTAATTATTAAGTGTCTGAGACTGGATTTGAACCCAGGTACTCCTGACTCCAGGGCCGGTGCTTTATCCACTGCGCCACCTAGCCACCCCTAAATAGAATAATTTGATATCTCATTTGAGCCTCATAAAAACCCAGGAGAGAGATGCTATTATTATCCCCATTTTATAGTTGAGGAAACTGAGGCAGATAGAGGTAAAGTGACTTGTCCAGGGTTAAACACTAGCAAACATCTGAGTTTACATTTGAACTCAGCTCTTTTTTGACTCAAGGCCCAGGACTGCATGACTTAGTGGGTGGGTTGGTCTCATTATTCGACAGGATTTTCCTTGTTTGTTTTGGAGGCAGTGGTAAGGAAGAAGCAGAATAATGATTGCATTGGTGCCCTCTCCACTATTCCTTTCAAATGGAGACTGGGAGACAAAGTCAACATTGGGAAGAGGGAAGATTGTCTTGGTATGGTCTGGAGTCAAGGAGATGTGGGTTCAAATCTATTTTCTGCTATTTAATACCTTGGATAGGCCATTTCCATTCTGGACTTTAGTTTCTTCATCTGTAAGTTGAAGAGATATTCTTCCCAGTCATCGAGTCTATGGTTTGTATTTTTAAAAAAACCCATTTTATTTATCATTTATTTCTAGACTTTTCCACCCCTCTCTCCAAAAATATACTTATTTTGTCATGAATAAATATAATAGATCAAAACAAATCCTCACATTTGGCATGCCTAAAAATGTATGTCTCATTCTATATCTTGAAATCATCATCTCTCTGTCCAGAGGTGGGTGCTCTGGGTCATCACAGGCCCTCTGGAGTCATGGTGGGTCATTGAGTTGGATCATGGGGAAAACCTGGTTCCTGTCTGTGATGGACAGTCCACTTTCTGTGTGAGACACCAGGCCTCTCAACATTGTAGGTGACTCTTGAAAACTGTAGGTTGCAAACGAGTTGCCCATCAGTGTTGGTGAAGGGAGTTCCCTCATCTGGGAGTACCTAAACCAATGAAATCATAGGTGGGTAGTGGAGAGAATCTTGATCATAGAGTCAATAAGTCTGACTTCAGAGACTTAAAAGATGTGTGATCCTTGGGAAATCCCTTCTGACTCGGTATCCTCATTAGTAAACTAAGGCTAATAACACCATCTTCCAGGATTGTTGTGAGGGATAAAATGAATAATATTTGTACATCCCTTAGCATAGTTTAAAAGGAAATTTCTTTGTTTGGGTTTTTGCCATGATTCATGAGGCAAGACTCAGGACAAAGAGTATTAAAAGGAGTTATGAAATCTGGCAGACTGATCATTTGGGATTGGTGATGACTACAAGATGGAACCAGCTTTTCTTGATAATTTTCATAAGGAGATGAAGATGATTCAGAAGGAACCACGTCAATAAAAGAAGATGGGTCCTTGCCTCTCCGTTCCTCCCAAGATAACAAGTCAGGGACAATTTCCAGGTACATAAAGGTAAGGAGATGAGCATCAGTCACAGACTGAGTGACGCCACCTCCCACAAGTTGAAAAGCAAGTGACAACATGTCACTGAGTCAATCAATCTTTCAAAGGTTGTTTGTCCTTTCTTCTCAAAGAAGACCATGACATCAGAAGGTGATGCCATGACAAGCACATGAATTGGATTTGTGTGAGGAGGGGACTATGCTAAGTCACCAACCTCAGTTTCTTCTCCGAAGCCATCTGGGGTCAGTGGCCAGATATGAATCAGGATGACTGGAGATGGCCCTAGATATGAAGCAATCAGAGTTAAGTGACTTACCCAAGGTCACACAGCTAGTTGGTGTCAAGTGTCTGAGGTTGGATTTGAACTCAGGTCCACCACACCATCTAGTTCCCCATTAGAATCACCTGGTCAAGCTTAAGGTCTACCAAGACTGTAGATCGCCCACGATGACTCAGAGCATCCACCTCAGGACAGAGAGCTGATGGATCCAAGGGATAGAGTGAGCCAGACATTTTCATGTATAACAAATATTTGAAATTCACAGCACAGAAAAAAATGAGATTAAGTCAGATATGGATTTTTTAACAAGTCAAATTCAGCCAACAAACATTAATCAAGTACCATTGGCCAGGCTAGGGATACAGAGAAAGACAGAAACAGTTCCAACACTGGGTGGAGCGGAGGGTGGATTTGCATTCTAATGAGGGGAAGGAAGGGGAGGCAGCATGGAATGACCTAGCTCCAATAATATGTATATAGAATAGATGGAAAATGATCCATAGAGAGAAGGCTAATGAGAACTAAGAGGACTTTGTAGAAAGTGAGAATTTAACTGAGCCTCCAGGAGAACCAGAAGGGCAGGAGGTAGAGGCAAGGGGGGAAAGAACAAAATCTGCTTAGAAATGGGGCCAGCTGGAGCCAGATCAAAGATGGTAGAGGGACAGGATTGCCAGTTTTCCCACTTCTTTGTCACACATCTTAGAGCTCAGACCACCTGAATGAGGATCTGCTGTGAAAACAGAACAAAACAAACTCAAAAAATGTCCCAGTCTTAAACCTCACTGCTTGACCCTCTGGCTATTACCTCTTAGATTTCTGTGAAGTCTTGGGTTTGAGGAACCTCTCTAAAAAAGATGGGGGAATGGGGGTTTAGGGTGGGAGGATGATGGGGGAAATGGGGGATGAAAAGATGAGTTGGAGATGAGGGAACTGAGAGTAGGGGTGGGAAATGGGGGGACACTGTGGGGGAGATGGAGACTGGAGGCAGGGATTAGGAGAATGGGGATGGGAATGGGAGGATAAAGTGAGGGAATGAAGGGATGGAGGAAGGGGATAGGAGAATGATGTGGGGGACAGAGGTTAAGAGGGTGGGGGTGGGAAGATGGAAGTGAATGGTTGGGATGGGAGGAGAAAATTGGGTAGATGAAAGGATGGAGGCAGGAATGGGGGATGGGGGGTGGGAGGGTGGGAGGATGGAAGGTAGAAGATAAGGGCTGAAGGGGTGAGGAAGTAGGAGTGGAGGGGAGGATGCTCCCCTGATCCCACTTCTGAGTGGCATCTCTCCTAAAACTCTCTTCTAAAATCCTGCAATAGAGGAAGACTTCTCTCCAGGTCTGTTTTCTCCTTAGCGCCCTCTCTTGGTGAGGCAGATCTCAGGGTCATTAATAATAATAAGGAACATTTCTCTAATGCTTACAGGCAGGCACTATGATAAAGACTTTACAGTGACTGGATCCTCACAACCACCTTGGGAGGTAGGAGCTCTTCTTATCCCCATGCTACAACTGAGGAAATTGAGACAGAGAGTAAGTGACTTCTCTAGGGTCACACAGGTAGGAAGTGTCTGAGGTCAAGTTCAAATTCAGGTCTTCCTGACTCCAGTTTACCCATTGTGCCTACTAGCTGCCTCTTTAGTGACTCAGGTTCCTTCACAGAGCAACCAGTCTAACCCTTGCCAGAGAACCATCGACTGTAAATAAAACTGGGGCACTCAGGTACAAAGGAGCAGAGTTGGATTTGAAACCAGGACCTTTGACTATAGATCCTGCCATCTGTCCTTAGCACCATATTGCCCTTGCCGGGCATTCTCTTGGGAGAGGGAAGGCAGTTGAATGTAAAAAGAAGCAAGTCTGCTCCATTCCTGGAAGGTCCTAGGTAAGAGAGCACTGCATTTGGATGCGAAGGATCGTAGACAGATCCCAACGTTTTTAGGATGGTGATTCACCTCCCTCCTTTGATACAACTTGGCTGACTGCTTTGGCCAAGTTATTTAAGCTCTCAGCCTCAGTTTCTCTTTCTGTAAAATGAAGGGAATGAGCTCGATGGCCTATGAGTTCTAGATCCATGGCCCATCTGGTTCTAGGCCTATGGCCCTATGATCCTTTCTTACCTCTCTTCTTTGCCCTAGTGCCCCTTTTTCAGCCCTGGAGCTGAGAGAGGAGGAAGACCCTTGCTCCCTTGATGTTTCCTTGTCCCTGTGACCACCTCAATAAAGTCCTGAATTCCATCCCGTAATAGCGAGGTCAGGATGTAAAAATCTGGTAAAACCCTACCTTGGAAAATAAGTGAGCATGAGAAAATGACCCCTGGACTACCAACTGAGTTATTATCAAATAGTTTAACGTAACTACAATGTAGCAAAGACCGTCTCTCCTGCATCAAGGGTTCTTATCATTGCTTATGTCCCGCACCCCTTGGGGAGACTGGCGACATCTATGCACCCATGCTGAGAATCATGCTTTTAAATATATAAAATTAAATACCAGTGATTTTGAAAAATAAAGAAAACCAAACATTTTGAAATATAATGAAGTGTGAGTTGAATCCTTTCCCCTATAATGTATAGGGATGTCTTTGTATGACTTGAAGGCAATAGAATAGCCATTTCTAGCCTCTTCCCTTCCCCCTTCTCTAAGGATCGTTTATTGTCAAGAGAGTGGACCAGAAGCTTGGCCACTCTGCTGTCCTCAGGAAAGGGAATGCCAGAGTTGAAGTAGATCTGTTTGATCCCTTAGATTATTAGTTAAGGGGATGAGATTTTCAGGTTCAGCCTAATGATGGCCATTTCTTTTTTCTTTTTTTTTTCTTTTTTCTTTTTTCGTTCAAGGCAATGGGGTTAAATGACTTGCCCAAGGTCACACAGCTAGGTCATTATTAAGTGACTGAGGTCGGATTTGAACTCAGGTCCCCCTGACTCCAGGGCCAGTGCTCTATCTGCTACCCCCTATGGCCATTTCTTATAAGAGCAGAACCCCAAGTTTTATATCCAAGGCTTGATTTTTTTCCCCAGCCAGCACCAGTTCCATAATGAACATACAGCAGATAGCAAAGAAATCCATTTATTCAAGTCAATAGTAAAATAGAAATCAGAGAAGGTATGGAGAGGAGACTAGCGATACAGAGTGAAGGAGCTCTCCCACTGGGACTGAGATAACTGAGTTCATACAAGAGAGAATCCTAGCTCTCGCCCAAGGGAAAGTCCCCTGAAATAGTTGAGGAAGATGGTGATGGGGACTCGAGAGAGATGGGCAGTTCCTGCCATGCCTGCCTCCTTATTTGTCTTATTTTTCCTTTTGCAGCTTGAAGATAGAAGCTGGCAGTGACTGCAGAGCCCGTAGAAATTTGAGCTTCAGAGCGTGAAGAAGAGGCTTAAGAAATGTCCAGAAACGGATGAGACCAAAGAGACTAGGACTCTGTCTCACAAACTCAACCTACATATGAGGGTGATCTCTGTTAGTGAGGGGGAAATCTCCTTCCAATGGCTTCGGAACTTGAGGTATCCCAGCTATCAAACTACAACAGCCAAATTCACAGCCATCAGACATTAGTCCCGGTCTCTTTGGTCTCGTCCGTTTCTGGACATTTCTTAAGCCTCTTCTTCATGCTCTGAAGCTCAAATTTCTACGGGCTCTGCAGTCACTGCCAGCTTCTATCTTCAAGCTGCAAAAGGAAAAATAAGACAAATAAGGAGGCAGGCATGGCAGGAACTGCCCATCTCTCTTGGGTCCCTTGAAAACAGATTGGATTTGAAGAGAGAAAGGGACATTGAGTTGGCTGAGTTCCAAGTCCATTTCTGTCATCCATAAGTAGGTGGTCAACAGAAAACCATCAGGGCAGAGAAACTTGAGGAGGGAGGTGAGAAAGCAGTTGGTGCCAAGGTCAGGAACAGTGGCTGGCTTGGCTCTCAGAGGGAGAATGGCCCAGCACCAATATGACATGTTTCCAAGAAGGGGCCTTTCTCTAGTCTGCTCCATCTGAGACTTTTTAAAGGGCTCCATGCACTGGATGGCATCTTAACTTGGGGAATAGACTTGGCTTCCAGGTTCTCAGGGATTTGCTGAAAAGGCAGCTGTATAGCCTCAACCAGTTCACTTAATTTCTTTGGGTCCAGGCAAGGTTCCTCATCTGTGAAATGAAAGTGTCAGTGGGAGCAGCTAGGTGGCACAATGGATAGAGCACCAGCCTTGGAGTCAGGAGGATGAGTTCAAATTCGGCCTCAGACATGTAATAATTGCCTAGCTGTGTGACCTTGGGCAAGTCATGTAACCCCATTGCCTTAAATAAATGAAATTAAAAAAATAGAAATGAAAGTATCAGCCTAGATGAACTCTAACTCTGCAAACCTATGAATACGGTCATGAATGATTTCCTAACGAGTTTAACCTGGATGACTCCTAGAGTGCAGAAATTTAAGGAAATACCTACTATGTGTCTCAGGCTAAGTATACAAGGAAAAAAAGCAAGTACCTGTCCTCAACAAACTCACAGGCCAGCGGAGGAGACCCCAAACCATCATGTACAAATGAGGTATTTTGGAGATAGATTGATAATACATAATTCACATAGACAATCAGCATAGGGAAGGCATTGATAAGAAGAAAGATGAAAGGAAAACAAGTCTGGCTGAATTATTCACCAGTAGATGATAATGCAATAGCCTTTCTCCTTCTCAAAAATCCCAGCTAATGACGTCTCTGCCAGTCATGGGGCCGTGGAGTGATTACAATTTAATGGTCAATATCTTCTTGGCCAGGGCTGAAAGGTGAAGAAAAGCATCTATGAAATTGTTTTGTAAAATTTCATAATATCTGAATTTCAAGAAAATTGGTTTTCTTTTAGATTTGCATTTTATTTTCTGCAAGTCCCATTGGTACTGAAGTAACTGAGCTCACCAACGAACTCAAGATTCTGAGAAGGGTGACAGCCAAATGGATTTGGGTTCATGGGGGGTAAAGTTCTCTCAGTTCCTTGGAAACACCTTCTTCTGCCTCTCCCCTCTAGATTCAAAGTTGGCAACTGTGGTGAAGGAGTGATGGAAACTTTTGATCCTAGAGATGGCAACAGCTGGGGGGTGGTGGTGATGATGTAGTAGCAAGGACTGGGAGAATTCAGATTTGGGGAAGAGTGTCAAGGTTTTCTGGACCAAAAATGTGTATATTACCCTAAAGGCAAAGGAAAAGTAAATCATGATATGAAGGAGCAAGACCTGCATTTTGCCTCTTGGTTCTATTTTGATTTATTCTGATAGTACAGGTCTGATGATAGGATTGGAATAGCTTCTCTAGCAACAGAATTTGTTTTCCTACTGGGGAGAATCCTAATCCTAACTATCCTCTAAGGCTTACTATACTAAACAGCTCCTGGCTTACATGGGTCCCTGGGGTGGATAGTCCTCTGCTATTTTTTAACAACTTCAAATTAATTTAGCTCATGGAGGAGTCCTTAAGATAGCCATGTAAAGCAGGAGGCCTTTATGGGTTTTGGCAGAACTTATTAGAATGTTGGAATTTGACCAAAACATTTTATTCCTTATGGACTACAGTGAGCTTTCCTGTTGTTTTGAATTTGCTGTGGAGAGAAATAAAGATTGTCCTATCTCTGATAGATGTTGGTATCTTGAGTTCTTGTACTAAAACTAAAGGCTAATTTGACCACATTCATGGAGACTTAGATATAAGTTATAGTCTAAGTTTCCCAAAGAAATTTTGGATAGGACATAACTTTTGAGTAGCCCCAAAGATTGAATCTGGTATGTATAAACTAGGTTATGAGGTGCTAGGCCACTGACTGGCCTAATGTGGTTTGCATCAGGTTCTGAAATACTACAAAGAGTTCAGCTTCTTTATTTACTCAGGAAAAATCGCAGGTATGAAGGATGCTTATTGGTTACATACAAGATGCCACAGAGTATGTAATCCTCTATAGAACTGGTTCATCAGTACTTTTGAAAGACACACTTGAAAGACAATAAGATGGGTTTGGCATGAACAGGACTTGGAGAATGGGTTGGTATTTCCCACAATAACTCTGCATGGATCTGAACATTGACAAGAGTCAGGTCAAATAGAGATGCCCAACATAAAATATTGTGATACAAACTCTATTGCTTTATTCTTGGATACTCAGACTTTTATTTTTTTTATTTTTTTCCTCTTTTTTTTAAGAAAGATTTTATTTATTTTGAATTTTACAATTTTTGCCCCAGTCTTGCTTCCCTCCCCCATCCCCCTACAGAAGGCATTCTGCTAGTCTTTACATTGGTTCCATGTTATAAATTGATGTCATCTGAATGTGATGACAGAGAAATCATATCCTTAAGGAAGAAAAATAAAGTATGAGTTAGTAAAATTACATTATAACATAACTTATTTTTATTATTTGAAGGTAATAGTCTTTGGTCTTTGTTCAAAGTCCATAATTCTTTCTCTGGATACAGATGGTATTCTCCATAGCCCAAAATTGTCCCTGGTTGTTGCACTGAAGGGATGAGCAAGTTCAGCAAGGTTGATCATCACCCCCATGTTGCTGTAAGGGTGTTCAATGTTTTTCTGGTTCTGCTCATCTCACTCAACATCAGTTCATGCAAATCCCTGAATTCCTATCCCTACTGTTTTCTAATAGAACACTAGTGTTCCATGACATTCATATACCATAGTTTGCTAGGCCATTCTCCAAATGAAGGACATTCACTTAATTTCCAATTTTTTGCCACCACAAACAGGGCTGCTATAAATATTTTTGTACAAGTGATGTTTTTACCCTTTTTCATAATCTCTTCAGGGTACAGACCTAGTAGTGGTATTGCTGGGTCAAAGGGTATGCACATTTTTGTTGCCCTTTGGACATAATCCCAAATTGCTCTCCAGAAAGGTTGGATGAGTTCACAGCTCCACCAATAATGTATTAGTGTTCCAGATTTCCCATATCCCTTCCAACATTGATCATTATTGTTTCTGGTCATATTGGCCAGTTTGAGAGGTAGTATCTCAGGGATGTTTTAATTTGCATTTCTCATAAGTAATGATTTGGAGCAATTTTTCATATGACTATGAATCACTTTGATCTCCTCATCTGTAAATTGCCTTTGCATATCCTTTGACCATTTGTCAATTGGGGAATGGCTTGTTTTTTTGAAAATTTGTCTGTTTGCTATATATTTTAGAGATGAGTCCTTTGTCAGAAATATTAGTTGCAAAAATTATTTCCCAATTTACTATATTTCTTTTGATCTATTTACAATAGTTTTTGTCTGTGCAAAAGCTTTTTAATTTAATGTAGTCAAAATTATCTAGTTTGTTTTGAATGATGTTCTCTATCTCTTCTTTGGTCATAAACTGTTTCCCTTTCCATAGATCTGACAGGCAAATTACTCCTTGATCTTCTGGTTTGCTTATAATATTGTTTTTTATGTCTAAATCCTGTGTTCATTTGGATCTTATCTTGGTATAGGGTGTGAGGTGTTGGTCTATTCTAGATACTCAGACTTTTATAACAAAAACTTCTCTCAGAAATGACAGGTTGGATGAAACCCTGCTGAATAGCTTCCTGGATTAAATTTACAATATTTGTACTTAGGTCTGCAAACACCTCTTGACGCCACAGAATGTCTGAGGTCAGAGTTCACTGGTGAGCCAACAAATCCATTTAATGCATAAGAATGCATGCATATCTCTGGTGGCAAAGGTCACCAAAAATATGTGTAAATGACTCTTAGGAGCTGACCCTCTACAGGTTGGATTTGAGCAATTGGTCAATGTTTTCAGCATCCTCAAGGTTCTTTCTGAAATAAAACCCCAACTTTTAAAAACATCAGTATTCTTCCACTGATGCTATATATGTATGTATGTATATATGTATATATATACATATATATATATGTATATGTCTAGTTATGGATCATAGTTGACCATTAAATCAAAATTGAAAGTGGCCTGAAGGAGAAAGGAGAGATTAGTAGTATATGTAAATAAGCTGTTATTACAGTGCTAAGGATGACTTATGTATACAAATTTGGGGAGTGGGTGGGAAGGTACTATTTCAGGGATGTTAGGAAGTGAACCAATCACTTAATAAGGGTAAAGAATGAAAGGTACATTATAAGGTACCCAAGTAATCTTACCTCACCTAAAAAAAGTGCATTGACTGTGTTGGGTCCCCCCAACCCCCAAGATTGGTGGAAGAACATGATCAAGTATGGGGTTTCTGTCTATATTATCCAGGGGAGCACCCATCCATACCAGTGACATTGTAGTCATTGAAGAAGGGAAGCACAGTTTATAAAGACTTTTCATAGCTATTAAATCATCTAAAAAAAGTATGCAACGATTTCCAGTTTTGTCCAGACCTGTCTTCAGAAAGTTATAGTTAGTGACTTATAATAATAGAGGATCTGAAATAATGTCCTATTGGAATAACTTCCGAATTAGTGACCCTATTTCCAGTCTCTCCTCTCCCTGATCCATTCCCTCCCCCACCTCCATACAGATGCCCAAATAGTCCATGAAGACCCAGGGTTGAGAATCTCCACTCTCACTTGAAAGCTACCAGTAGCACCTGTATGGGCAATAACTCACGTTATTATCAACTTGCTGCTTAAGGTAATCCAGAACTGGATTCCAGACGACTCCCTTTCAAGTTAAATACTAATGTTGATCTTTCAGTAATCTAGGTTACTGCTCTTTCATGTATGTGGTATTCTGTCTCTTAGTCTGCCCCCCAAGTCTGGAATGCACTCCCTTCCCACTTATGTCTCCTATTGCCCTTCCTTGAAGGCTCAGTGAAATGGTTATCTCCTACATTTGGCTTTTCCTGATCCTAGGAATTAGTGATTCCTGGATCCTACAACTGCTTTGAAATTATTTTGTATTTACCTTGCATATTGTTGTTTAGTAATTTTTCAGTGACTCCATTTGGGGTTTTCTTGGAAAAGATACTGTAATGGTTTACTATTTCCTTCTCCAGCTTATTTTACAGATGAGGAAACTGAGGCAAGCAAGGTTAAGTGACTGGTCCAGGATCACACAGTTAATAAGTGTTTGAGGTCAAATTTGAACTCAAGTTGAGTTTTATTGACTCTATCTACTGCTCCATCAGACTATCCACTTTGCTTATAGTAGGAACTTAATGCATATGAAAAGTCAATCAATAAACATTTATTAAGCTCCTACTTTGCATATGGTAGGAGCTTAATAAATGTTTATTGACTGACTTTTTGTGTCCTTTTTCTTTCTCCCCAGTAGAAGAAGAATACCAATTCAATCCCATTGGTGTAGACTCTCTTTCCTTTAAGGCTCAGTTGAGATGGCACTTGCTCCAAGAATCTCCCCCAAAATACAGTTTCCCTCTTCAAATTACCTTGTATTTGACATTTATGATCCATCCTTAGTAGAGTGTGAGCTCCTTGAGGACAGGTTATGTTTTACCTTTGCTTTTGAATCTCTCAATCTGGCCCTCCCCCCCCAGTGTCATGTAAATGGTTAGCATTAATTAAGAAAATGCAGAGGATTGTCTGATTTAGTGGATTGAGTACCAGATTTGGGGGACAGGAACACCTAGTTTAGCCTCATGACCATGGAACAGTCATTTAACCTCTGAGTCTCAGTTTGTTCATTAGTGAAATAGGGATAACTACCTATAGGCTTGTTGTGGGACTCAAATAAGCTAATGCATGGAGACCTCAAAACATTATCAGTAATTACTGTTCAATGGAGCCTTTGTTAGTTCATTATTTCTCTATGACATACTGGTCTCTGTAGTAGTTTTGGTAAATCAGTGTAATATATTTTCTCCCTCTAGGTGGCAAACTTCTCATTGTTCTTTTTCTTCATATCATTGATTACTTTGGAAACAAAGGCACTGAAAGATTCCAGTCCATTCCCAGTTTAATGTGTAAATGAGCAAAGCGACTTAGATGGGAAATGGAATATAAGATTAGGAGACCAGCAAGAAGTTGTATTGGAAAACAGAATAAATGCAGTGTAGTCATTAGAAATTAACTTGAAAAAAACAGGTTGTGACTGCCAGTCTGAGCAGTTTGCATTTTCTCTTAGAGGTGATAGGGAGCCATTGAAGCTTCATGTGGAGGGGAGTTTCACACTCAGATCTTTGATTTAGAAATATTCATTTGGTAGCTGCGTAGACTTTGTATCTGGAGGAGGGACTAGAGATGGAGAGACAAATAAGCATCTGAAGAGAGTTATATGCATGAATGGAAAGAGGTGCATTGTGAAGTGAGTGACTCAGTGAGTCTGGATCTGCTGCTTGGATATGGGAGGTGAGTCAGATGGAAGACTGGAGAAGTCTGATATGCCAAATGGTGGTGTCCTTAATAGAATCATGGAAGTTTGGAAGAGGGGTAGGCTGGAGTGCAAGTTGCGTAGAAGGAGAAGGCAGCAAATTGAGTTTGACTTTAAGAGAGAACATCCAGAAGGTGGCATCCAGCTGGCAATTGGAGCTGTGGAATTCAGAGAAATGAAGGCTGAATATTTAGAAACAGGAGTCAGCTGTAGACTGATAATAACTGAACCAGAGGAAGCATAGGAAATCTAAGAGCCAAAACAGCAAGTGTTTATTAAGTATCTACTATGGTTCAGGTTGGTACCATATCTGGACATTGGAACCAGATGACTCGGAGAAGAAAGTGAGACTAGTGACTTAGCAAAGCTCCCCCCCCCCGCCAAATCCAATTTACTGGCTCATCATGGCACCATCTCCCTGATGCCATGGTCTTCTTGAGAATGAAGAATGAAGTGTGCTAATTGCCAGGCATACAAAGAAAGGCAAAGGGGCAGCTGGGTGGTGCAGTAGATAGAGAACCGGCCCTAGAGTTAGGAGTACCTGAGTTCAAATCTGGCCTCAGACACTTAATAATTACCTAGCTGTGTGGCCTTGGGCAAACCAATTAACCCCATTTGTCTTGCAAAAACCTAAAAAACAAAACAAAGAAAGGCAAAAAAATAGATCCTACTTTTGAAGAGTGCCTCTATCTATCTATCTATCTATCTATCTATCTATCTATCTATCTATCCATCTATCTATCATCTATCTACCTATCAATCTCCCTATTGCCTATATAAATATATGTGACTAGCCATACGGTAATGGAAGGGAATGAAGGAGGGAAAAACTAAAATTAAGGAGAGAGAGAAAATATATAAAGAAAGAAAGAAGAGAAAGGGACATGGGTCTGGGTCATTTAAGATATCCACAAATGGGGGTGGCATAGGGAAGAAAACAGTGAGCAGGAGGTGTTAGAAACCTCTCCAAGAGAGGTGGTAGAGAAGTCAAGAGTACCAAGGGAAAGGTCGCTGGATTTAGCAATTAAGAGATCAATTAAGAGCAGTTAAGACAGCCAGGGAATCATGAAGATCTGAGTTTAAATTTAACTTTAGACACTTAGTAGCTCTGTGACCTTGGGCAAGTCACTTAACCTTGATTGTCTCCAAAAAACAAAAAAAAGAGATCATTAATAGTCTTGGTGAGGGATTTCAGGGGGAGAGATAGAGTCAAAAGACATATGGCAAGGAATGGAAAAAATGGAAAAATTATGCTGTGTTGTCTTTAAGTTAACTGGTGCTTCCTGAGACCATCAGAACTTTGCTTCCCGGATGCCATTGAATTCTTTTTAATCAGTGATCATCTTCTGACATAAATACACAAGCTTCAAAGCCCAGTTCTAATAGCATCTCCTTCATGAAGCTTTCCCTGATTGCTTCAACTGGACGTAATCTTTGTACAAATCTGACCATGTGATCCCCTCATTCAAGTCCTGTGGCTCTTTATTACTCCTGGGATAAAGCTCATTCATCTCCATTCATTCATATAACTCTCTTCAGATGATTATTTGTCTCCCCATCTCTAGTCTCTCCTCCAGATCCAAAGTCTACTGCTTTGAAGGTCTTTCACAATATGGCCCCTAACTTCATTGACCTTAACTCCTCTCACTCTGTGATCAGTCAAACTATCCTTCTCTCTAGTCCTCCCTCACAATACTCCAGCATATCCTTGTGCCTGTGTTAACCCATTCCTTTTCTTGGAATACTATCCTTTTCACTTACTACTTCAGCGAGTCCCTCTCTTCCTTTAAGATGTAGCTAAGCTGGGTGGCTAGGTGGCGCAGTGGATAAAGCACCAGCCCTGGAGTCAGGAGTACCTGGGTTCAAATCTGACCTCAGACACTTAAAAATTACCTAGCTGTGTGGCCTTGGGCAAGTCACTTAACCCTGTTTGCCTTGCAAAAATCCTAAAAAAAAAAAGAAGTAGATACGAGGGGGGCTAGGTGGCACAGTGAATAGTGCACCAGCCCTGGAGTCAGGAGTACCTGAGTTCAAATCCACTCTCAGACATGTAATAATTACCTGGCTGTGTGGCCTTGGGCAAGCCAATTAACCCTGTTTGCCTTGCAAAAAAAAAACCTAAAAAAAAAGATGTAGCTAAGCCCCATCTTCTACATCATCCCTTTTCTGATCCCACTCATTCTATCCCTTCTTCAAAAACAACCTGGTATGTTTTCTCTTTATATTTAATTTCTAAACACACACACACACACACACACACACACACATATATATATCCTTGAATATGAGTCAGACAATGAATATTTGTTATGTTCCAGGCACCATGTTAAATATGGGGGAATTAAGGAAAGGCAAAGACGTCTTAGCCTCAACAAGATAAGTTTAATGAGGGCAACACACTTGAAAATGAAAATGCAAGATACACGCAGATGGCAGGATATATCTCAGAGGATAAGGCACTAGTGAGAATCCGGAACATCTGGGGGGTGGGTTGGGGGAAGAAAACTATGGCTAGGTCTCCTGTAGAAGGTTTCATTTGAACTGATTCATGAAGGAAGCCAGAGAAGACAGGAGGAGGGACAAAAAATGTAGACATGGAGATATGAGATGGATGCCACCCTCTGAGAAACAGTAATTAGGTCAATGTGTCTAGACTATAGAATATCTGGAAGAGACAAGGTGTAAGAAGATGGAAAGAGAGGCAACTTGGTGTTTCAGTGGATAGAGCACCAGTACTGGAGTCAGGAAGATTGGAGATCAAATCTGACTTCAGATACTTAATCATTACCTAGCTGTGTGACCTTGGGCAAGTCACTTAATCCCATTGCCTTAAAGAAATAAAAATTTTAAAAAAGAAGATGGGAAAGATAGTGTAAGAGTGATGACTGGGGAAACTAGTTGAATTATCCCACCCGTCTTAAGGTGAGAGTTGGGGGAGTCAATATGCTAAGCCTTGGTATTTTAGACAAGAACACTTCTATTTGAAATCAACCAATTACAAACTTTTAGACTAAAAGCAAAAAGGTCCTTAGTCAAGAGATGTAAATCTCAATTTAAAGGCAACTAGATGGAATAGTAGAATGCTGGACTTGGAGTGAGGAAGGCTCATCTTTTTGAGTTCATATCAGATGGAATTGTGTGACCCTGGGGAAGTAACTCGACCCTATTTGCTCTGTTTCCTCATCTGTAAAAATGAACTGGAGAGAGACAGCTAGGTGGTACAGTGGATAAAGCACCGGCCTTGGAGTCAGGAGTACCTGAGTTCAAATCTGGCCTCAGACACTTAATAATGACCTAGCTGTGTGGCCTTGGCCAAGCCACTTAACCCCATTGCCTTGCAAAAAAAAAAAACCCTAAAAAAATGAACTGGAGAGGGAAATGACAAACTACTCCAGTACCTTTGCTAAGAAAACCTCAAATGTCTTTGAAAACGGAACAACAAACTGTCTGTGAAAACCATTGGATGAATCAGAGAACTGTTGGACCAGTAAATCTTGAGATTGAGGGAATGAATGAATGAAAAAACAAAATGAATGAATTAAAAACCTCAGAAAACTTCTGAGAAATTTAAGATTCCACAGATCAAGATAACGCTTTGGTACTTCATTATTCTGTATTATTTTTACATGACTTCTCAAGTCTCTTCCAAGTCATTGATTTCTATGAATTTTTCTAACAGATTGAATTCCAAGTTGACCACTAGAGGGCGACGTCATACCACTAAGCTCTATACTAAATGGTAACCCTTAGAAGATGGAATCAAAAAATCAATCAATCAATCAATCAGCAATCATTTATTAATCCTACCAAGTGCCAGGCACTTTAAGGTTTCTTGGATACAAGGAAGAAAGTAAACCAGTCCTGTACCCACAGGAGCTCATGTCCTCTCAAGAGAACTTTGATTTAAACAAGACACCGCTCCCCCCTCAATAATATCTCTGACAAGTGCTCATCCAACCTCTTCTTGGAGACTTCCAGTGAGGGAAATTCACAGAATCCGGGAATCCCCCCATTGGGAAAGGACCTTGGAAGTCAACCAGACCAAGCGAAAGGGAACCAGGACCCTTGACGAGTGGTCATTCAGCTTTACCTCCAGTGAGGGTGACCAGCTACCCCCAAGGGCAGCCCAGTCCACTCGGAACAACTCAACCACTTGGAAATCTTTTCCCTAAAGGCAAGTCTCCATTTGCCTCTTTGCATCTTCCATTCAATGGTGCTTCTTCTACTTTCTAAGACCATGGAGAACAAGTCTGATTGCTCTTCAATATTCTAGCTTTTCTGATACTTCAAGGCAACTCTCGCGCTTGAGTTTTCTTTTCTCAAGTTTACTACTTCTGAAGGCAGCCGAGTCCAATGGAAAGAATACTCGGTTTAGCTTTCTGCTTTTTGAATATTGATCCTTGACTTCCAGTATAATCCTGGACAGATCACTTACTACTGGAAGCCTCAACTTCCTCAAGTGGAAACAGAAGGATTTGAATCAGGCCACCCATAAGATCCTTCCCAGTTTGAAATCTATGATCCAAGGCAAACCATTCCATCTCTAATTGAGACGACATTTGCCTATTTACTACTTGTGTCCATCACTCTTATTTCTGCCCTCTAATGGGTCAACCAGAGTGGTCTAAACCGTTCTTCATGATTTTCCTCTTCCCACTTAAATCCAACCCACTTGCCTGTCATGACAACACCTCCCCGATGTCATGGTCTTCTTGGAGAAAGAAGGACAAAGCAGCAACAACAATAGCAACTTTTATATAGTAGAAGACAACCGTCCAGCTTCCATATTTCTCCTTTCCCTACTGCCCTACCCTCATTTTCTCTTCTCCTAAGCACCCCCAGTTCCCAAGGCTTGTCACCAACCTTATTTTCCTTCTCTGAATGCTTTCTAGCTTGTCCATGTCCTTCATCAGATGTGCAATTCTTAGCCTTCTTCCTCAGGACCCACGCCTGAATGTTGATCTCTTCGAAGTGCCTGCTTCACCATTGCCCAGCACTGAACTTATGGACTCTAAGTGTAGCTTTGGATTTCAGCTCATGGGACAGAACCTCAAGGGCATAACCTTCTGGCTTGTTCTTGCAAAGGGAAGATAGAGAAGGTCTAATAGGGGAAGCCTATTTCAAAAGTGGGAGATTAGAAAACAAAAGGGACTCTAATGGCTGTGTGACTGAGGGAAATGTGATCATTGCAATTCTGCTTGGAGACCAGAAGAAAACTGGAATGAGCTCTTAAAAGTAGGAAATCTTATTATCCAAGACATCTCTTCATCATTTAGTTTCCTTGTTCTTTTGATTTGTTTTATTCCATGTGTCTCTCTTCCTATCTCTATGTCCATCTGTTTCTGTCATCGTCTCTGTTTCTTTGTCATTATCTTTTGCTCTTTCTGTCATACTCTCTTTGACCTGGAAATTATCTTTGCCACAAGACTCATATAGAGGACACATTGTGCTCAGTTACATGTCCCCTCTGGTTCCTGGCCAGTCCCCAGCCTACTGGTACCACTGCAGAGGGAGAGCAGCCGGCAAGTGATCCTCAGAACTTAGGTTGGGAAGGTGCCATTTTAAATTTTCTTCTTATTTCTCAATACCCCAAATATAATTTCTTTACCCCTCAGTGAAGAGGAAAACACAAGAAACTGCTGTAAAATATCATTAGAGAAAGATTCATCTGGGGAGAAAACAATCTCTTTAAATCCTTCCTCCAGCATGAGTTGGGGAGCTGAAATAATTCATCATTTTCAGTTGCTGCTGCCAATGGTCATGGCTGAGACAAAATAGGACTAAGAGAAGTCAGTGATGGATCCAAAACTACTGCTACTACCACTACCACTACAGCTGCTGCTAATGCTCATTTTAGCCACTAGAGGTGCTGCTGGTCAGGATCTTGATTCTGTTCAATAATGAAGCTAGTCACAAATTTACCAAGTGTTTGGGCACTGCTAAATACATTTAAGGGGTTAGTCTAATCTTTCTCTAGTGTTCAGAGATCTAACTCCTTCCCTTTTTCATACCTTCCATGGACTACACTAATTATCTCGTTAGACTAAAGGTTTGCTGTGTGTGAAATTATCCAATTAGACTCTTGGTTCAGTTGCTACTCACTGGAGAACTCTTCTCTTTTCTAGCTGGGTTTCAATGAAACTATTAAAGCTCAAAATTTCACTAAGATTTTTTTAACATTGTATGAATGCATATATGTGAACACAGACATGATATATGTATAATATATAATCACATATCCTATAAGGTTTATATATAAATGTTATGCTATCACTTATACTATAATCTATATGACCACATGTATACACATAACATACATGATGTATAAGATAAAGAAATATATATATGTGTGTGTGTGTGTAAATATAATTTTTTCTCTTTATAGGGAGATAAACAGGAAAGGGCTATAGACAACATTAATTTACATGAGATAATATAAATTACTTCATATAACTTAAGACATTATATAAATACTATTATGATTGTTATATAGTTCTTTTCTTCTAACCACAAAACAAGAGCGATAAGATAGCATTAAAAAATCTCTTTCCAGTAGACCAGGAATTAGGAAAATACAGTTTGGGAACTAAGCTTCAAATCTTCCTCCACCTCCTGCAGGGAGAGAGAGGTCAGCCACTCCCTGATCTAAAAGCTAAGGGATGGAATTTTCAATTTAGGCCTCGTTGACTTGGGCTCTTTGATACCAGTCCCCTGGGAGGGACCTCTATATGGCAGGCCAATCTAAGGTTTCTCAGTCTTATTCTCATGTCTGGAAAAGGATACTCTCACACTTTTCTAGTCTGGTTCCGCCATCCAAATTTCTCCATAGTCTTTGCTCCTTTCAAAAAAACCAACCTGGTTGGTGTCTGAAATTACATGCTGACTCCCTCACTCATCTTCTCTTTCTGAGAGAAGATAATCTGCCCCCCCCACCTCTTGCTTTCCTGCTCCCATAGGGCAATACCTGGAGGCCGTTACATAATCCCAGCAACTCCAAAAAATGTCTGTCATTTCTGTGGGACGTTGGGGTTGATGTGTTTTCTGTGTATTTTCTCATTATCCTTAATTCTAGACGTGTTTATGTCCATTTTCCAGAGGATCATGGATCAGAGAGGTTTAGTGATTCACTCAAGGTCACACGGTTTATAAGTACCTGAGGAGGGTCATCTTGCTGCCGAATCCCATCCACTATCGACTCCATGAGGTTGTAGTTTTTTTTGCTGTTACCATTGGTTGTGTCCTTGTTCCATGATCTTCTATTGTGGGGTCTTTGCTTCACCTGTCAGCTTGCAGAACTGTTTCCTCTAAGATGCTGGTAGTTTCTGGGGGTGGAGGGTGTGCCTCCTTATGATGATGAAAACAATAACCATCATTTATATATAATTTTGAGTTTATTTATGTTATCTCATTTGATCCTCGCAACACCCGTATTGTGATCCCTATTTTTCAGATGAGGAAACTGAGGCAGACACAGGTTAGGTGACTTGCCCAGGATCATGCAACTATTGGAAGTGTTAGAGCCAGAATTTGAACTCAGGACTTTCTGATTTCCTTAAGACAAATGTCTTAAGGCAGAGACTGTGTCTCTTCCATCACACTGGGGCCCTTGAAATGAGGGGCTACAGTCTCCTCAAGGGTAGGGAACATTCCAACTCCCTCTGTACCTCATCTTTCCCTATATCCTTCTCAGGCATACTTCTTTGGGGTAGGAGATTTAAACCAGAGGAATGACTATCTGGTTAGGGTCCATTCAGCCTTTTCCTATTGGCCAGACTGGTGAAGCTTCCTATTGGATAAAAAAGAGATGGACTCTATTCTTGAGGGGTGATACATGGAGCATTGACTTGAGCCCTACTCCTGTGCCCATGCTGTCCCTGGACCATTGCCAGATGCCCAGGCCCATGTGGTAATGGTGTCACATTGATATTCTTAGCCTTTCTGGCATCCATCTGGGAGACACTGTCCTGGGAACCAGCCCCAGAGACACTGCTGATGGAGCAGAAAGACTTTGGACAGGATCTTGTTGTTGGTCTGGGTCCCAGGAATAAGCATGGCCTCCCGGTTGTAGTCATGGCAACCAATACAGTAGGCATCACCTCCCTCTTTTTCTCCAATCCCAATGGGAAAATCTTGGTCTGATGGGAGACAAAGGCCCAGCCCCCAGGGAGCCCCTGGTCCAATTGGGGAGACATGAGCCCTGCCCCCAGGGAGCCCTGGTCTGATGGGTAGATCAAAGTCCTGGAAGGTAGAAATTATATTCATTTTGGTCTTTGTATTGCCAGCATCTATTATACTGTCTGACATGTTAGTAGGTGCTTAGTTGGGGTGGGTGGGTGGGGAAGTAGGGGGGATCAGCATGAGGCTGTGACCTCATTACTCTCCTCCCTTTGTCCAGACCTCCTCTGAATGCAGCTGTAACTAGCCTGGGCCAATGGGGCTTGGCCTCAAGGTGCCAACCTCTGGCGGGGCGAGCAGGATGGCTTGCTTCCTTCCCCGTGTCTCCCACTGTCCTTGTGACATTCATATTTTGAAGTCCTTTGATGTGTAACTCTGTGTGGTATAGCTGGTGGGGCCTCTCCCAGTCATGCCAACCATCCCCAGCCTGTGGTGCCCCTTTCTCTGGCATGACTTGTCCTCCAGTGCACCAGGTAAGATGTGCTCTCTTTCCATTTCTCCCTCTGACCATTGGCTGGTTTCCTTCTCTAGGTCACCCTATCACATGACTCCATCCTTCCCCACCTCTAAACATCAGTAAGCCATCTGAGAAATTTGAAATGGGGTCATGAGTTGTAAGAAGAAACTGTGAGCAGCCTGGGCTTAGGTGTTGTGTGGGGCCCTCACCGGTTGTATCTCCTGGTCTGTGGCCAACCCAGGGCCCTGCCCAAGTAGAGGAACCCAGTCCTCACTGCCAGAATGAATGGAGGTCTACACACCTGGGAGGGTGAGAGCTATTGTAAAGGGTCACACACACACACACACACACACACACACACACACACACACACACACACACAATACACAATCTAGATAGGATCTATAACTATGGGGAGACTGGCCTCAGTTTACTAAGAATAGTAGCAGAGCAAAGATTTGAACCCACACCCTCTGACTCCACAGCCGGAGGCAACGGGGTGGCTCACATCATTGGGACCTGAGTTTCAGTCTAGCCTCAGACACTTACCAGCTGTGGGACCCTGGGCAAGACCTTTAAACTGACTGCCTCGGTTTCCTCATCTATAAAATGGGGGTAATAAGAGGGTTGTTGTGAAGATCCAATGGATATTTGACCAGGGCTGATCCAATCAATTAGGAATTCTTTATTTTTTGTCCACTGTTCCTTGGTGTTCTTTTTTGTTCATTCAGAGTCTCATTTTATATCTGCTTTGTAACAATCCCAGCACTTCACATTTATCTAGACTGCCAAGCCTTGCAGAACGTTGCATATGGAACCCTACTTGATTCTCACTGCAACCCTGTGAGGCAGATGCTATAATTATTATTTTTTTACAGCTGAGAAAACTGAGGCTGAAAAGGTGAAATGACTTGCCCAGGGTCACACATCTGGTGATTTGAACTCAGGGTCCCACTTAGCTGCTCACTTTAACTAGTTTTCATTGGTAGAAGAATGTTGATGGGTAGATAAGCACAGGGAGTGAGGAAGGGAGTGGGAGGAACATGGGGTTTGGAGTCAAAAGGACCCAGGTTTGAATCTGTAAATTGCCACCTGTATGACCCATGGGACTCAGTTTCCTTTTCTGTAAAATGAGGAGTTTAGAGGATCCCAAGGTCATTTCTGGTTAGTTTTTTTTATTTAAGGCAATGGGGTTAAGTGACTTGCCCAAGGCCACGCAGCTAGGTAATTACTGAGTGTCTGAGGCTGGATTTGAACTCTGGTCCTCCTGACTCCAGGGCCGGTGCTCTATTCACTGCACCACTTAGTTGCCCTCCCCCAAGGTCATTTCCAGCTCTTCATCAAGGATCCTGAATGTCTCAGACCATAGAGATCATTGGTCTGCTGAGGACAAAGGAGGAGTCCAGTGGGTCTGCAGGATCTGGGTGGGCAACGGGCCAATGAACAGTGGACAGTGACTATTCCCTAGCTTAGCATTTTGAGGAATGACTCCAGGTCTGTGGTCTGTTCTATCTCCAACCTCTGGCCTTTTTAGGGGTAGGAATGCATTTCTCCCATCAGGCCACAGTTGTTGGAGGTGGGGTGTATAAGGTATGTTTTCCTCTTCGGTTTGGGGGTTCCCTGAGACAGAATCTCCCTATCAGAATGCTCCCCTTCCAGGAAGCATAGGTGGGGGGATCCTGAGCCTCCACCTCCAGAACCCCCCCCCCCCCGCCGCCAGGATGCTAGTTCTCTTTCATCAGTACCTTCCCCACCCCATCCCCCCTCATTTTAGGAGAGGGCTGTGTGGGGCTGAGAAACTGGATACGTGGCATTTCTGTCACCCGGGCACTGGCATGCCAGAGGAGACTCTATCCCCCTCCTTACCCTGACCCCCCCAACCTCCCCCCTCCCCCCGTGCCGACTGGGGCTGTCGGAGACGGGTGAACTGGATCTGATCTCTGTGGTTTGAGTGCTCCCTGGGGAAGCAGGGCCTCTGTGTAGAGTGCTATTCTTCATTCAGAAGGCTCTGGCACACACCCAAGTCGGGAAGGCGGTGCAAACTGGCTTCCTAGGAGCTCCACCCCTGAGGATGGCCCCGCCATCCCCTCCCAAGCAATTGTGGAAGGGACTTGAGAGGTCAGCCAGGCCAGTGGTTACCTGACAAAGGAAATGGCTCACGGGCAACTTCTGGGAGTCCTCAGTCAATCTCTGTTTGAGCACCCCCAGAGATGACCACCTCACCACAGGGGGTGATGGCCATCTCATCACATGGCCACCTCACACCCTGGGGAGATTGCCACCTCACTTTTGAGGACCTGGCCACCTCAACCCCAAAGGGTATGCCATTTCATTACCTAGGGAGACTAGCTCCCTCTATGATGAGGTAGCAGTCTCCCTAGGTAATGAGATGGCTGTCCCTCTTGGTGATGAGGGGGGACTGCCAACTCACTATTGAGGAATGCTTAGGGAGATGTCCACCTCATCATTAAGGGGAACAGTCATTCCATTACCTCGGGAGACTGTCACCTCACTACCTAAAGAAATGGGCATCTCATCACCAAAGGGGATGGCTACCTCATACCCTAGGGAGACTGCCACCTTACTCCCTAGGGATACCTAGGGAGATGGCCACTTTATCACCAAGGGAAATGGCACCTCACTACCTAGGGATTCCTAAGAAGACAGCTGCTTCACCATTGAGGGAGACTGCCAACTCACTTTTGAAGAATGACTAAGGAGATGTCCACCTCATCACCAAGGGGGACAGCCATCTCATTACCTAGGGAGGCTGCTACTTCACCATTGAGGGAGCCAGGCTTTTCCTCTTCTGGAAGGTTCTCAACATCAGGAAATGTTTTCTTCCATCAACCCTAAATCTGCCCCTTCATAACTTCCCTCACTGCTCCCGGTTCTGCCCCTGGGGGCCTAGTTGAGCAAAGCTAATCCCTTTTCCATGAGCCAGTCACTCAAGAACGCTCCTTCCTTGTCTAGGCTAAACATCCCCCATTTCTTCCACTGATCCCCTCAAGTGATTTTCTTGGGCTGTTTCCCTCTTTTCCTGGCTCTGTTTACATCCAGTCTCCTCTCCCCCTTCTCCCCCTCCAAAATTTCACAGTGGATTGGGGCAAAGCTGAGACTAGTTTCCCTCACATGGTTTTGATGGGGAAATCTAATCACATTATAGAGTCTGTAATTGTTACAAGCTGTTGGCTCCGGGCTCGGCCTAGGGGCCCATGGAATTCTTTGGGGTTTTCTTGGCCCATGTGATACAGAGAGGTAGTTGGAGAAGGAACTGAAGGGGAGAAGGACCTCTCTGCCCAGATGAAAGTGGCCTTTGTAGGGCGATGGTCAGTTAGCTCAGAATGGTGTGTGGTGGTGGGGGGAGGTTGGAGGCGTTCCTGAAGCTTAGGTCACAGCTTATTTGGACCCTGGCCGTCAATGCCTGGCTATATGAACCAAGCTCAATTTTGGCTCTAGGGTCTTACTCCCTCAGGAACAGACTGATGGATCCAGAGTCCCTAAGGCTGGCTGCTGCCCATCTTGTCCCAATACTTCCTGAATGAAGACTAGGCCTAGATTCAAGGTCGTGTATGTATGTGTATTTGTGTCTATGTGTTTGAGTCAAGCTAGTCAGACTGGGTTGCCTTTCAAGGAGGAAGAAATACAGAAAAATCTTGTTTGACAAATATAGTTAAGACAAATGCTTAGGAGGGTAGATCTTGAGCTACCCTTATCTGAGCCTCACAAGACTGGTGCATTTTGATGAGGCCTAAGTCCAACTGATCTAAGTCTAAGCTGCATAGCCCCTAAGGTTGGTACGCCAACTGGAGCTGGGGTTGGGTCCGATCTTCTGGAGAACTTTTACCTGAGGTCAATATAATGGAGATCCTAAGACATGTGTCTTAGTGAATCTTTCCTCTGGGAATATGTCCACCAAATTGGCATGTATATGTTTATACATATTTTATTAAATATGGTTATTAAATTAAGTCAATGACATGTCTGTCTCTGCTTCTAAAACATTCTG